>NW_019174343.1:8464751-8796995 GCF_002260705.1 Seriola dumerili | reverse complement strand
ATGATTTGAACTTACATAGAAAATGTAACTATAAGCAGAAAAAGCATATCATTTTGTGTTCATACGAAAAATGGTTACAGACAAAAACCTCCTACAAAGGACGACTGATTAGATATTCTGACGAATGTTAAAAGTATGGACCAATGAAATTTTCCGCCTGATTTTGGGAATCAACATAAAAGCCACGGTTGGTGATACTGCCAAATCCTAACCAATATCAAAACAACTTCTCATTGTAAATATAGGCCAGCGATGGGCTTTCTTAGTCAACGCTTTAGGACATTTTTTGATTTTGTCTTTTGTTGAATCAAAGAAACACATCAATTCAGCATATTTTTGGCACCTACCTTCAGATATATGCTTGTATATTATACTGTACTATTATAAGCTAAGATCCTCCTGGACCGTGAACGAAACCCGGCCGCGGCGGTGAATGGCGAATCCTAAGCCACTAGACATCAGGGAGCTAGACTTAGTCAAGACCAGATGTCAGACTGTACTTGGATGAACTCTCTATGGGAGTCCTTATATAACCTTTGATGGGTTAATAATATTAAAAAAGGACATACAGTTTATGTTAGCCATAATAGTCAGAACTACAGCTTAATATACTGATGACACAAAAATATAAAAAAAGAGCAAAATAAATAACAATAAATATAAAAAAAGAAATAAAAGATAAATGAACATTAAAAAGCTTCATAGAGTTTCACACGATAAATGGTTACAGATCGAACCTCAACAAAGCTGACTGAACAGATATATCTGACGAAGTTAAAAGTATGGACATTGAAATGTTTCCACCTGATTGGAAATCAGAGAAATGCCACGGTGGTGTACCGTTAGCCAAAATCTAACCAAAATCAAAACAAAACTTTCATTGTTAAATATGGACAGATGCTTATTAGGCAGGAATTAAGGCATTTTTTGAATCAGAAACACTCAATGATCAGTCAGCATATTTGGCACTCTATTTGATATCGCTTTTATAATGAGTATATAGTAACTAAAATCCTTTCCCTGGACCGGAAATCGAACCCGGCGCGGCGCGTGAGAGCGGAATCCTAGCACATAGACATCAGGAGCATGATATCATGAGTAAGACAGATAAAAAAAAAGCAGTTCATTTGTTTCACACAAAATGGTTACAACGGATCCTCCACAAAGTCTGATGTGATATTCTGACATGTAAAAGTATGGATCACAATGAAATTTTCCACCTGATGGGAAATCAACCTAACCATCGGTGGTGATACGCCAAATCCTAACCAGATAATCAAACAAAATTCTCATTGTAATATAGCAGGATAGCTATATTGAGTTACAGTATGTAGCGAATAATATTTTGAGGTTTTGTTTTGAATCAAGACACAACTTCAATATTTCAGCAGATTGCACAATCTTCATATATCGCCTTTAATAAATGATCCTATTTATTCAGTACTAAAGAGTCCTTCCCTGACAGGATCGAACCCGGCGCGGCGGTGCAGAGCCCGAATCCTACACGTAGAACCATCAGGGAGCTGATATCATAGTTAAGACCAGATAAAGAAAAAGCATTCATTTTGTTTCACACAAAAATGTTACAGACGGATTCCTCCACAAAAGTCTGACTGAATAGATATTCTGAAACGAATTGTTTAAAAGTATGTACAAAACAATGAAATTTTCCGCCTGATGGGAATCAAACCTAACCACGGTGGTGATACTGCCAAATCCTAAACAATTTAATCAAACAAAACTTCTCATTGTTAAATATGGCCAGGATGAGATTTTTGGTCATTGCTAGGGAGATTCTTTTGAGTTTTGTTTGAATCAAGACACACTTCAATTTCAGCCAAATTTTTGCACCTACCTTCATGATATTCGCTTTTATAAATGGCCTGTATGATTCAGTAAACTAAAAAGAGTCTTTCCCTGACCGGGAAATCGAACCCGGGCCGCCGGCGGTAGCAGCCGCGAAACTAGGCCAACTAGACCATCAGGGAGCATGATAGTTGATAAGATCAGAATAAAGAAAAGAACATTCTCTTTGTGTTTCACACGAAAATGGTTACAACGGATCCTCCCAAACAAAGTCGAGACTGAATAGAATTCTGACGAATGTTAAAAGTATGCGACACGAAATGAAAATTTCTCCACGATTGGAATCAACCTAAGCCACGGTGGTGATACCGCCAAAATCCTAACCAATAATCAAAACAAAACTTCTTCATGTAATATGGGCCAGGATCGGCTTTATGAGTCATGGTAGGGACATTTTTTGAGTTTTGTTTGAAATCAAGGAAACACTCAAATTTCAGCAGAAATTTGGCACCTATCTCATGATATTCGCCCTTTTAAAATGATCTGTATTATCAGTAACTAAAGAGTGCTTCCCTGACCGTGAATCGAAACCCGGGCCGCCGGCGGTGAGAGCCGCCGAATCTACACCCAACTAGGACCATAGGGAGCTGGATATCTATATAAGACCAGATAAAGAAAGAAGCATTCATTTGTGTTCACACAAAAATGGTTACAGACGGAATCCTCCCACCAAAAAGTCTGACTGAATAGATATTCTGACGATGCTATAAAAGATGCGACACAATGAAATTTTTCCGCCTGATTGGGAACGTCAAACCTAAGCCACGGTGGTGATACTAGACCAAATCCTAAACCAATAATCAAACAAAACTTCTCAATTGTAAATTATGCCCAGGATGAGATCTTTGGGTCATGCTAGGGAGAATTTATATTCAGTTGTGTTTTGAATCAAGACACACTCAATTTCAGCAAATTTTGGCACCTACTCTTCATGATATTCCGCGTTTATAAATGGCCGTATTATTCATAAGGTAAAGAGCCCTTCCCTGAAAACGGGGAATCGAACCCGGGCGCGGCGGCTGAGAAGCGCCGAATCCTAGCCACTAGACCAATCAGGCGAGCGATATCTGATAAGACCAATTAAGAAAAGAAGCATTCATTTGTGTTCACACGAAAATGGTAACAGACGGAATCCTCCCACAAAAGCTGATCTGAATTAGAATAATTCATGACGGAATGTTTAAAAGTACATGGACACAAATGAAATTTTCCACTGATGGAATCAAATCTAAGCCACGGTAGGTGATACCGCCAAATACCTAAACCAATAATCAAAACAAAAACTTCTCTTGTAAATATGGCAGGATGGCTTTTTGTCACGTAGGGACATTTTTTAGTTGTTTTTGTTTGAATCAAGACAACCAACTCAATTTTCAGCAGATATTTTGGGCACCTATTCTTCATGATTTGATTGTATAAATGAGCCTGTACATTCAGCTAACTAAAGAGTCCTTCCCTGACGGAATCGAACCCGGCCGCGGCGCGTGAGAGCGCCGAAACCTAGCCACTAGACCATCAGGGCAGCTATATCGTAGTAAGCACCATGTGATAGACCTGTACTTGGATGACTTCCTATGGAGTAATCCTTTATATACGCGTTGATGTTTTAAGTTAAAATACAAAAAAGGACATCAGTTGATGTTACGTGCTTGACACATTCACAATACAGATGATTTGAACGTTACATAGAAAATGTTAACTATAGAGAAAAAGCATATATTTTGTGTTCATACGAAATGGTTACAGACAAAACCTCCTACAAAGACTGACTGAATAGATATTTGAACGAATGTTAAAAGTATAGGGACACAATTGAAAATTTTCGCCTGAATTGGAATGTCAAACCAAAGCCACGGTGCGATTACCGCCAAATCCTAACCAATATCAAACAAAACTTCATCATTGTAAATATGGACCAGGATCGGCTTTTTGGTCAGCTAGGACGATTTTTTTGAGCTTTGTCTTTTTTTGATTCAAGACACACTCAATTTCAGCATTTGGCCTACCTTTCTGATATTGGCTTTATTGCAATGACCTGTAACTATTCAGTAAACTAAAAGAGTCCTTCCTGACGGGGAATCGAACCCGCGAGCCGCGGCGTGTGCAGAGAGCGGCCGAATCCAGCACTAGACCATCAGAGGAGCTGATACTAGTAAGACCAGTGTAGAGATCTGTACTTGGATGAACTCCTATGGATCCTTATATACGCTTTGATGGGTTTAAAGTTATAATACAAAAAAGACATACAGTTTAATGTTACTGCTGACAATCCAATAACAAGTGACTTGAAAACGTTACAGTAGAGCTAACTATAGAGAAAAGAAGCAATTTATTTTTGTGTTCATCACGAAAATGCGTTAAGACAAAGACCTCCACAAAGCTGACTGAATTAGAATTCTGAACAATGTTAAAAAGTATGGACAACAATGAAATTTTCGCCACCTGATTTGGGAATCAAAAACCTAAAGCCACGGTGGTGATACCGCCAAATCCTAACCAATAATCAACAAAACTCTCATTGTAAATATGGCCAGGATGGCGCTTTTGGTCACGGTAGGAGACCATTTTTAGGTTGTTTTGTTTTGAATCAAGAAACACTCAATTTCAGCAGTTTTGGCACCTTACTTCATTGATATTCGCTTATTAATGACCTGTATTTACTTCAGTAACTAAAGAGTCCTTCCCTACGGAATCGAACCCGTGGCCCGCGCGGTGAGAGCGCCGAATTCCTAGCCATAGACCATCAGTGGAGCTGATATCTTAGTAAGACCAGATAAAGAAAGAAGTCATTCATTTTGTGTTCACACAAGACAAAGGTTAACCAGACGGGATCCTCCCACAAAGGTCTGACTGAATAGATATTCTACGAATGTTAAAAGTATGGACACCAAAATGAATGCTTCTTTCTTTTCTGTCTTACTAGATATCAGCTCCCTGATGGTCTAGTGGCTAGGATTCGGGGCTCTCACCGCCGCGGCCCGGTTCGATTCCGGTCAGGGAAGGACTCTTTAGTTTACTGAATAATACAGGTCATTAATAAAAGCGAATATCATGAAGATAGGTGCCAAAATTCTGCTCTGAAATTGAGGGTGTTTCTTGATTCAAACAAAAGCTCAAAAAATGTCCCTACGCATGACAAAAAGCCATCCTGGCATATTTACAATGAAGTTTTTTTTGATTATTTGTTAGGATTTGGCGGTATCACCACCGTGGCTTTAGTTTTGATTCCCATCAGGTGGAAAAATTATCTGTGTCCATACTTTTAACATTCGTCAGAATATCTATCAGTCAGCTTTGTTGGAGGATGTCTGTAACCATTTTCGTATGTGAACACAAAATGTAATGCTTTTTCTCTATAGTTACATTCTATGTAGTTCAAATCATCTGTATTGATGTCAGCAGTAACATTAACTGTATGTCCTTTTTGTATTTAACTTAAACCCATCAAAGCGTATATAAGGATTCCATAGGAGTTCATCCAAGTAAGGTCTACACTGTCTTACTAAGGTACTAGCTCCCTGATGGTCTAGTGGCTAGGATTCGCGCTCTCACCGCCGCGGCCCGGGTTCGATTCCGGTCAGGGAAGGACTCTTTAGTTATTGGAATAGTACAGGTATTAATACAAGCCAATATCATGAAGGTAGGTGCAAAATATGCTGAAATTGAGTGTGTCTTGATTCAAAAAAAAGAAAACAAAACTCAAAAAATGTCCCTAGCGTGACTAAAAAGCCGATCCTGGCCATATTTACAATGAGAAGTTTTGTTTGATATTGGTTAGGATTTGCGGTATCCCACCGTGGCTTTATTTTGTATCCCAATCAGGCGGAAAAATTTCATTTGTGTCCATACTTTTAACATTCGTCAGAATATCTAATCAGTCAGTCTTGTAGGAGGTTTTGTCTGTAACCATTTTCGTATGGAACACAAAATGAATGCTTTTCTCTATAGTTACATTTCTATGTAAGTTCAAATCATTTATATAATGGTCAGCAGTAACATAACTGTATGTCCTTTTTGTTAATTAACTTAAACCCATCAAAGCGATATATAAGGACTCCCATAGGAGTTCATCCAAGTACAGGCTCTACACTGGTCTTACTAGATATCAGCTCCCTGATGTGTCTAGTGGCTAGGATTCGGCGCTCTCACCGCCAGCGGCCGGGTTCGATTCCGGTCAGGGAAGGACTCTTTAGTTACTGATAATACAGGCCATTTATTAAAAGCGTAATAATTCATGAAGATAGGTGCCAAAATCTGCTGAAATTGAGTGTTTCTTGATTCCAACAAAACTCAAAAAATGTCCCTACCATGACCAAAAAGCCATCCTGCCATATTTACAATGAGAAGTTTTGTTTGATTATTGGTTAGGATTTGGCGGTATCACCACCGTGGCTTAGGTTTGATTCCCAATCAGGTGGAAAATTTCATTGTGTCCATAATTTTAACATTCGTCAGAATATCTATTCAGTCAGACTTGTGGGAGGATCCGTCTGTTACCATTTTCGTGTGAACACAAAATGAATGCTTCTTTCTTTAATCTTGTCTTAATCAGATATCGCTCCCTGATGGTCTAGTGGCTAGGATTCGGCGCTCCACCGCCGGCCCGGGTTCGATTCCCGGTCAGGGAAGGCTCTTTAGTTACTGATAATACAGGCATTATTATAAAAGCGAATATCATGAAGTAGGTGGCAAAAATAAATTGCTGAAATTGAGTGTGCTTGATTCAAAACAAAAACTTCAAAAAAATCTCCTAGCTATGACCAAAAATCTCATCCTGGCCATATTTACAATGAGAAGTTTTGTTTGATTATTGGTTAGGATTTGCAGTATCACCACCGTGGCTTAGGTTTGATTCCCAATCAGGCGGAAAATATTCACTCTTGTGTCCATACTCTTTAACATTTCGTCAGAATATCTATTCAGTCAGACTTTGTGGGAGGATCCGTCTGTAACCATTTTGTCCTTGTGACACAAAATGAAGTGCTTCTTTCTTTTTTGATCTGGTCTTACACTAGATATCAGCTCCCTGATGGTCTAGTGGCTAGGATTCGGCGCTCTCACCGCCGCGGCCCGGGTTCGATTCCCGGTCAGGGGAAGGACTCTTTAGTTACTGAATAATACAGTCATTTAATAAAGCGATATCATGAAGATAGGTGCCAAAAATCTGCTGAAATTGAGTGTTTTCTTGATTCAAACAAAACTCAAAAAATGTCCCTACCATGACCAAAAAGCCGATCCTGGCCATATTTACAATGGAGAGTTTTGTTTGATTATTGGTTAGGATTTGCGGTATCACCACCGTGGCTTAGGTGTTGAATTCCCAATCAGGGAAAATTTCATTGTGTCCATACTTTTAACATTCGTCAGAATATCTATTCAGTCAGACTTTGTGGGAGGATCCGTCTGTAACCATTTTTCGTGTGAACACAAAATGAATGCTTCTTTCTTTATCTGACACTCTACTTCATCCTGATGGTACTCTGTCGCCTACGCTAACATTTGGTCCCTTCACCCACTACCCCGCCCCCAAACACCATCCCCGAAACGGGCCCGGTTCGATTTCCCGTCAGGGAAAGACCTCTTTATGGTTACTGGAATCATACAGGCCATTTCATCACACAGCGTAATATCATGAAGGTAGGTGCCAAAAATTGCTGAAATTGAGTGTGTCTTGATTACAAAACAAAACTCAAAAGAAATCTCCCTAGAGTGAACAAGAATGCCCATCCTGGCCATATTTACAATGAGAAGTTTTGTTTGATATTGGTTGAGGATTTGGCAGTATCACCACCGTGGCTTAGTTTTGATTCCCAATCAGGCGGAAATTTCATTGTGTCCATACTTTTAACATTTCGTCAGAATATCTATTCAGTCAGACTTTGTGAGGTCCTTTGTCTGTAACCATTTTAATAAACCTGTAACACAAAATGACCATAGTTCTTTCTTTAATCTGGTCTTATCTAGATATTCAGCTCCACTGATGGTCTAGTGGCTAGGATTCGGCGCTCTCACCGCGCCGGCCCGGGTTCGATTCCCGGTCAGGGAAGGACTCTTTAGTTACTGAATAAATAGAGTCATTTATAAAAGCGAATATCATGAAAGGTAGGTGCCAAAATTGCTGAAATTGAGTGTGTGTCTTGATTCAAAACAAAACTCAAAAAATGTCCCTACCATGACCAAAAGCTATCCTGGCCATATTTACAATGAGAAGTTTTGTTTGATTATTGGTTAGGATTGCGGTATCACCACCGTGGCTTAGGTTTGATTCCCAATCAGGGGAAAATTTCATTGTGTCCATACTTTTAACATTCGTCAGAATATCTATTCAGTCAGATTTGTGGGGAGGATCCGTCTGTAACCATTTTTCGTGTGAAACACAAAATGAATGCTTTTTCTTTATCTGGTCTTTACCAGATATTCAGCTCCCTGATGGTCTAGTGGCTAGGATTTGGCGCTCTCACCGCCGCGGCCCGGTTCGAATTCCCGGTCAGGAAAGACTCTTTAGTTACTGAATAATACAGTCATTATTAAAAGCGAATATCATGAAGATAGGTGCAAATCTGCTGAAATTGAGTGTTTCTTGATTGTCAAAAAAAATGTCCCTACCATGACCAAAAGCCGATCCTGGCCATATTTACAATGAGAAGTTTTGTTTGATTATTGGTTAGGATTTGGCGGTTATCACCGAACCTGGCTTAGGTTTGATTCCCAATCAGGGAAAATTCATTGTGTCAAACTTATTTAACATTCGTCAGAATATTCTGTTCAGTCAGCTTTGTGGGAGTGTCTGTAACCATTTCGTGTGAACACAAAATTAATGCTTTTTCTCTATAGTTACAGTCTATGTCAGTTCAAATCACTGTATTGGAGATTGTTAGCAGTAAACATAACTGTATGTCCTTTTTGGCTATTTAACTTAAAACCATCAAAGCGTATATAAGGACTCCCATAGGAGTTCATCCAAGTACAGCTCTACACTTGGTCTTATTAGGTACTACGCTCCCTGATGGTCTAGTGGCTAGGATTCGGCGCTCCACCGCCGCGGCCCGGGTTCAATTCACGGTCAGGAAGGACTCTTTAGTTATTGATAGTAACAGGTCATTATACAAGCCAATATCATGAAGGTAGGTGCCAAAATATGCTGAAATTGAGTGTTTTCTTCGAATCAAACAAAAGACAAAACTCAAAATGTCCCTAGCGTGACTAAAAAAGCCCTATCCGGCCATATTTACAAATGAGAATTTTTTTGATATTGGTTAGGATTTGGCGTATCACCACCGTGGCTTATTTGATTCCCAATCAGGCGGGAAAATCTTCATTGTGTCCATACTTTTAACATTCGTCAGAAATATCTAATCAGTCAGTCTTTGTAGGAGGTTTTGTCTGTAACCATTTTCGTATGAACACAAAATGAATGCTTTTTTCTCTATAGTACATTTCTATGTAAGTTCAAATCATTGTATTGGAATGGTCAGCAGTAACATAACTGTATGTCCTTTTTTGTTAATTAACTTAAACCATCAATAGCGTTATAAGGACTCCCATAGGAGTTCATCCAAGTACAGTCTACTACTTGGTCTTACTAGATATCAGCTCCCTGATGGTCTAGTGGCTAGGATTCGGCGCTCTCACCGCCGCGGCCCGGGTTCGATTCCCGGTCAGGGAAGGCTCCTTTAGTTACTGAAATAATACAGGCCATTTAAAAGCGAATATCATGAAGGTAGGTGCCAAAATTGCTGAAATTGAGTGTGTCTTGATTCAAAAACAAAAACTCAAAAAATCTCCCTAGCATGACCAAAAATTCTCATCCTGGCCATATTTACAATGAGAAGTTTTGTTTGATTATTGTTTAGGATTTGGCAGTATCACCACCGTGGCTTAGTTTGATTCCCAATCAGGCGGAAAATTCATTGTGTCCATAACTTTTAAACATTCGTCAGAATATCTATTCAGTCAGACTTTGTGGGAGGAGCCGTCCTGTAACCATTTTTTCTGTGAACACAAAATGAATGCTTCTTTCTTTATCTGGTCTTACTAGATATTCAGCTCCCTGATGGTCTAGTGGCTAGGATTCGGCGCTCTCACCGCCGCGGCCCGGTTCGATTCCCGGTCAGGAAGGACTCTTTAGTTACTGAATAGTACAGCGTCATTTATAAAAGCGAAATATCATGAAGGTAGGTGCTGAAATTGAGTGTGTCTTGATTCAAACAAAAAGAACAAACTCAAATAATGTCCCCACATGAACAAAAAGCTAATCCTGGCCTATATTTACAATGAGAAAATTTTTTTTTGATTCTTGGTTAGGATCGGCGCTATCACTGCCGCGGCTTAGATTTGATTCCCAATCAGGCGCAAAAAGTCATTGTCTCTTCATACTTTGACTGGATAGATATTCTGACAGATGTTCAGTTTATGTAGGAGATTTTGTCTGTAACCATTTTCGTGTGAACACAAAATGAAATGCTTTTCTCTATAGTTTCAGTTCTTTTCAAGTTCAAATCACTACTATTGGGTATGTCACGCTCAACAGTAACAAACTCTGTATGTACTTTTTGGCTAATTAACTTAATACTATCAAAGCGGTATATAAGGACTCCCGTAGGAGTTCATCTAAGTACAGCTCTACACTCATCTTATTTAGTATCAGCTCCTTTATGGTCTAGTGGCTAGGATTGGTGTGCTTTCACCATCGTGGCCTTGGTTCAATTCCCAGTCAAGGAATGACTGTTTAGTTACTGAATAATACAGGTCATTTATAAAAGCAATATATTCACTGAAGGTAAGTGCCAAAATATGCTGAAAAGATTTGTCTTGATTCAAACAAAAAGACAAAACTAAAAAAATGTCCCTAGCATGAACAAAAGCTGATTCTGGCCATTTTACAATTAGAAGTTTTGTTTGATTTACTGTTAGGATTCGGCGCTATCACCTCCCCACCAGCGTAGTTTGATTCCCAATCTAGCGCAAAAAAGTCATTATCTTCCTATTTTTAACATTTTCAGAATATTTATCCAGTCAGTCTTTGTAGAAGTTTTGTCTGTAACCATATTTCGTGTGAACACAAAATTATGCTTTTCTCTATAGTTTCAGTTCTTTTCAAGTTCAAATCGCTACATTGGATGGTCAACAGCAACACAACTCGTATGTCCTTTTTGGCCTAATTAACTTAAACCTATTAAAGTATATAAGGACTCCCATAGAAGTTCATTCAAGGTACAACTCTATAATCTCATACTATATATCAGCTCCCTGGTGGTCTAGGTGCTAGGATTCAGTGTCTCTTCACTGTCGTGCCCGGGTCGATTCCCGGTCAGGGAAAGGTCTTTACTTATCTGAAATTGTAATACCAGGACATGAAGTAAAACATCCTTGTTAAAACCCAAACAAAACCAAACATATTTTCCAATTACGTTATATGTGATAATCTGATCAAGGAAACAGCCTGACAGAGATAAGGCGCTTTGTCACAATTGCCCTAAGCAGTGAAGTGTTTGTTCTCTGTCTGATTACATAAGCAATTTCAACTTCAAAATCACTGCATTGGAAAATAGTCAGCAAATTACATAGTTCTATGTCATTTTATGGCTGATTAACTATGAATATATTTAAGTAATATAGGATCCCTTTTTAAAAATCAATCCAATACTGGCTCTGCCCTAAGCCCCACTAGCAATGCATTCTACCACTACGGTTAGAATTCAGTGCTCTCACCATTAGCGCTCCTACATTCGTTTCCCGCTCAGGGAAGATCATGTGTTATTTCTGTATGTGTTATAGTTACGACATCAATTAATGCAGTTTTTGTGTTGAGAAGTAGTGTTGATCATTTCCCACTAGTGTTTTTGCTTTCTATCCCTGTTCAGTATACTTATAATTTATATGTCACACACCTGCACTCTTTCTTGCACTTCTTGCTCTCTGATTCTTAGTGAATGTCCCATTATTTCTCTTCTGGACACTAAATCTTAAACAACATTGTAATTTAATACCCCTCTGACAACTAATGATATGAAAGAGAGAAAAAAAATTAGGTGATAAGAAAAAAGGACAGCTGCCATAGTCACAATTTTCTATTTACTACATTATGTTGTGGTAATTTATATGCCTTATTACAGAGATATAGAAATTACATGCAAACAGATGTCCCAGCCAGACTCAAACTGCAGGATTTGTGATGGTACTTAATTGATAGTCCCATGATGGTGCTCTACTTTTTCATCATGTTGAATCTTTTGCAAAAGCTTAATGTAATTATTAAATTGTGGTTGACTGAGCATCTATTCTTTAGATATTTAAGATAGTTAGAGTTAAGCTAAAGTCTACTGTTTATTGGGTCAGATGTAAGACAACCATGGAAGTGCCTTAGGCCAATCATTTTGATCCTTGTCAAGTCCAATTTATATATTAAAGTTCCTTATTTATGCTTCAGGGACTCTATTCCCTGAATGTATGTGTATACTGTATTTCTGTTGGAAGAATGACTGATTCTGCTTTGACCTCAAGGAAGGGCAACTAGGCTCTGTGAAAAAACTGCTCTAAACATGCTCACATGCAGAGTACGATAACCCAGTGTTATATGTCGCCACATAATCGCAACTGCATACTTGTGGTAAAAAAAGAGGAAACTACTCCAATTTGCACAAGAATAATTGAAATACTGAATATGTAAAAATTCAATGATCACCCATCAAAATGATATTCTGTGCATGTAACAAGCTTTAGGTGGGTTGCACAAGCTTCCCGGCATCTAGTGGTTGGGGGTTAAGCGTTTTTCAATCAACGTGCCATTGTGTCAATTCCTGACTAGGAAAGATTTTTATGTATTGTTTTGCTGGCAATTCTGGCTTCGCTGTTATCAGCAAATGTCACATTAATTCTCCTCTGCAAAACCTATATTTAAATACATCATATAAATGTTGGCCCAACTGTTCTGCAATAAATGAGAAAGAATTGAGATTTGTATGCATCGTCGCGTTTAACCAAGTAATTGTGTGTGTAACAGATGATCAGGCAGTGTCATTTTCTAAGCCAAAATGGACATAATTGACAATGTCATAATCTTCCTATTAAAATGTTTATTTGTGCTCAATTTGATCTTATTGTTATCTTTAACCTAATATTCTGTTAATATTGCCACTACTCTTTACCTCAGCACAAACTGGAAGCTAAAGATCTTGAAATTAGAGGCCAGAGAGTTGCAAACTACATTGTTTGAGAGACAGGTTTGCATATGGTTCACATATCAACTGTTGCTAACCAACAAAATCTATGCTGAGCCACATAATGAAACATTTGCTTGCCAGTTAGCATTGGCAAAATAACCAAATCATCCTTTTCTTTGAGATTTCAGTCAAGTGGACAATAACTTAGCCATCTTGAATTGTTAAAGACTATATAGTTATCATTAACAATTTGGAAAATTTTGTAGCATCTCACCAAACATGCCAAACAGTGAATATCATTCACAGTTGTCAATGGGACAAAGCCCAGGACAGCCAAGTTTTAGACCGGATCAAAAAGGCTTTTTAGATTGGTATTTGTTTGCATCCATGAAGTACTCATACAACTAATAACATATGACAATATTGTATGCTCTGGTCTCTATGCCATAACTGATTTTTAAAGGACTAAAGTTCATAATGTATATAGAAGAAAATAAAAAACAAAACTATTTTTCTAAGCTTGTATTTTATGATGTGAGTTCTTGGAAAAACTTACTAGCTTATTCCCTTTACTATCTCTGTCTTGCTCCACTAGTTAAAACTCAGGGAAAGCAGAGCCCTGCTAGCCGTCTTAAATAGTACATGCATAAGCCTGTACTGCACCGCAATACTAAGACTCTCACACCATAACTCACTCTATACCAATCTCTCCACAGTCTATAACTCTCCAACAGTCCTCACAGGAGTTTTTATGATCCAAGTTGACATACTTGACTGGGTATCTTTATGACCAGACAAACCCAACTAACTTCCCTCCGTCCCATGGGCAGCTCATTGTTGTATTCATGGCTGCACTTGGAAAATGCGTAAGGCTTTTTAGCGAGACATGGGCGTTTGGTGATAGCAGCCACCACTGAAGAGACTGTCTTCTCGGCCCTGACCCTCCCCAGACTCCTCCTTTCATCCCTAATAAATGGCACAGCCAAAGACTCACACTGCTCTTCTCGTCTATTGTGTTCTATTCATCCGCCTTACTGCCCCTCTCCTCCTACCTCCCCTCCATAAGTTGTCTGGCCTAGTCTTATACAATATCTCAGGATATCATCTTATTCTCTCACAATAACACTTCTTTAAATCATTTTTAATAGAGAGAAGAAACATTAGAATCTCGGATCTGAAATAACTAATATGTCTCGCTGCTGTAGTAAGAGCTTGTATACTCATGAGCGTTCCGCATCTTCATTGTGTACAGGAGAAAATTATCACAGGCTGTAACTTCTGTAATTGTCATACTTTGATTTGATATAGTCAGGTTATGCTCCTATTAGGTATAATTCCCTATGGTTACAAAGTTAATACCTCAAAAAAGTCTAAACACTCTTCAGAAAACAAAGGTGGCAGAGATTTGAGAAGTTACAGAAAAAAGAAAGCATCTCTTGTACTGTCTGATAAAAACTGAGAAAGAGGCATATCATAAAATGAAAACCTTTTTATTCCACTTACAAAAATGAATTTTTGTTAAAATGTGTTTTCAGACTATTTTCATCTGTTCCTCTCTGCTATTTGAAAGAAAGCCTTTAAATTATTCTGAATAACATCATGTTTCCCAGAGCCTCTTTTCTGTCCTGCTGATTGATTATTGGCAGTGCACTATTGCTGTTTTAGGCAGAGAGGGCTCTTACAACGTGTCACCCTGTCCCTCCGACACGCAGACAAGAATACAGCAAAGGATAATATACAAACCAAAAGTGGAGGTGTTAGTCAGGATCACCTTCCTCTCTTCCCTCTACTCTGTATTTCTTCCTTGCACTGTTCTTCTCCCCTCCCACTACTATCTTCTTCCACTTTGTCCTCCATTCTTCACCTTTCTAGTCTTTTCTTTCCTCTTTTTGTCTCTTTCTCCTTGTTCACTTTATGACACTCTCCCATATCCCTCAACCCGCTCCTTCTTCCACTCATTAATCGTTACTAGTCCGCCTCTGTACCCTTACTAGTCGACTCATCAAATAACTTCTTAGACTAGTACTCTTATAACATGGCTAATCACAAACGAGTCACGCAGTAAAAAAAGGCTTGTGATTTATATGTCACTGCCCATATTTGTCATTCCTCTCTCATTAATCAGACAACACGATCCCTCAACTTCGTTGTTGTTAACAGCTTAAATGCCCTCAAGACTGTGCCTTTAACTGGAGGTCAATTGTGACACAAAATACAAGTTGAGTTATCTAGAGATGCTCGCCAACAATTAACTACAGAAAGCTAATCCAGTTGCTGCTCAAGCCACCACCTTAGTCACTGAGGATCGTTAACATCTGTCATAATAATAAAGAAAAAAGTGTTTAGCTTTTTAATATTGTTCTAAATTACTGACAGTTCACACAATAAGGTGATTCGATGCCTGTCTTTTAGGGATGTTCCCTTCCTGAGCAGTATGAGGACTCAACTCACAACAACTCTGACACTATCTTAATACGGGATGCACATGGGCAGTCTCACCACACCTCCTCTTCCCCCTGACTGGGCTTCATCTTTGCTCAGCAGCTGGGACACTTTTCGTTCTACTGGTCCCCTCTGTGTGTGTGATGCTGTGCGTGCGTGCGTTGCGTAGCGATATGTGTTGTATGAGGAATAAGAGCAAAAAAAAGACATATATTGAGCAAGAAACGAGCGATGGGTTGGCAGCATGCTTCTGCCAAAGTACCCCTCAGCCACTGGTCTGTATGACTGTGAATTATACTGCCCGTAACTTAACCAAGCATCTTCATCACACCTGGCTACCCTGGGAAGAGCAACCAAGATTGGAGTGTGCCTTAGTCATGCGTGTGTTGCTGTCTGTGCGCCCTGCCACGGGCATGTTTGTGAGGCAATTGTGTCACAATTTGCTTGAGTGCATGACATAGCGAAAACCACAGTGGCGCACTCACAGAGAGAGAGAGAGAGAGAGAGAGAGAGAAGAGAGAGAGAAAAGATGGAGAAGAAAGAGGTGCGTGAAAGTAGGCAGCGCTCAAGCAAGGAGACGCAAGAGATAATGTGTCTAGATCTTCCCTTCCCAGATATAAATTGGTCAAGATGAGAAGCGAGCTAATCAGAATTTGGCTCGGCTGCGGGGCATTTCGATACGTGACTTGCAGAAATACTACTCATCTCTCTTTTTTCTTCATGATATTCGCTTTTATAAATGGCCTGTATTATTCAGTAACTAAAGAGCCCTTCCCTGACCGGGAATCGAACCCGGGCCGCGGCGGTGAGAGCGCCGAATCCTAGCCACTAGACCATCAGGGAGCTGATATCTAGTAAGACCAGTGTAGAGCTGTACTTGGATGAACTCCTATGGGAGTCCTTATATAGGCTTTGATGGGTTTAAGTTAATTAACAAAAAAGGACATTCAGTTATGTTACTGCTGACCATTCCAATACAATGATTTGACAGTATGCAACATTTAGAATTAATACAGCCTCTTTCAAGAGGTCCCGACATTCATACACATTCATTCATTAGTGTAAGACATTCTTCCTACCTTTGGCCCGTCTTGCAGGATGTTCAGACGATAAAGGACATGCTGGGAGAATGCCCTAAACATTCCTTCACTGTAGCAGTCCGAGATCTGCCATCAGCACACGACAGAAAATTTCCATTTTAGTCACAAATGCAATTTATTTTCCATCCATTCAATTCAAAATATTGTATTGAAATTATTATTGTGTTATAGGTTGTATATCATCATGCTAAAATATTAACAATATTTTTTATTATTATGAAAATTTACTGAGTTAAACATGAATTGAAGGTAAATTGAATCTGGCCACATTTGTGTGCTACCACATTGGACTGGGAGTCTAAGTCTGACAATTGTAAACATATTTCCCAATCTCCCAGAAATGAATATCATATCATATGAGCCTACGCATTACTAAAGTCTGAGAATTTCCCACATGCACTGCTGCAGTGCAGCTCTAAATGTGAGCACATGAATATAAACATGGCATGTGCTGCAGGGGCAATCAAATGCATCAGCTTGAGGCTGACCTATCAATATTTCACACCTCAAGGCAGCAACCACAGGACAGCACATATTTACATGGTATCATCTTTATAGTAATCTCCTTGGAATTATCATTTAAATAACATAAGCACTTGCTGAGCTTTTGAATACATCACATACATTTTTGATCTGAACTGCATGTTTATGACTAAACAATCACTGTGCATGAATCTATCACAAAATGTGAGATAAAATGAAGACACAAACAAGGCAGCATTGAAAGTGTGGGACACTACAATTTGTTCAAAGCAAAAACCTATGTAAAGTACATCCTGTTCGTGGCTACACACATAGATATGTGAAGGGTAACTTACGAGAGGTGTGTTGTAGAAGAGGCCATATCTCATTCTTGGAAGGAGGGAGAAAAAGGCATCTTTGAAACACACCTAGGAACAAGTATGAATAGAGCAATGAAGGAAGAATACAGCATGGCACAGAAATCTGTTTGCTTGTATGTCATGGTGTAAGACACACACGATGGAATATTGTTGGAAGAAGTGCTAATTTCCCATCTGTTCAGTCATACTAACTTCAGCTTTTTATATTTATATTTCAACTGGACCATTGTTGCTGCTTGTGGAAACACCAAACAAAATATTTCCTGTGTGCCAGAGGATTCTTCCAGGAAGAAAACAAACCAGTACCAGAGAGCTATAACAGCACTCTTAATCACAACTACTTTTGTTTGGTATTTCTAAACAACCATAATTAAGTAAGTGATGATTTCAATTCCTCTACAAAGAACGGGCATACAAGGACCACTCAGAGGTGACATTATACCTACTCTTTTCGAGTCATAGGTCTTCAGGTGGATGATGTCATACTCTGAGAAGGCCTTCCAAGTTTCACTGAACAGATCGCCATAACCATAAAAACTCTGGTAAAAGACATACAAAGAAGGGAAGAAATGTTGATTAATGTTACAATTGAAACCTGAACCTTTGAAAGGTTTTCAAACTCTGCCGGTTGTATTTTTCTGAAGTTTTGGTTTTATACAAAGTCTGTTAGCACACTATTATCTCACAGCCTGACCCTGTTTGGTTTGAAGTGCGCAGTTTGCGATGAAAGGTCACTGCTTTCCTCCTCCCTGTCAGTTTTGTCTCCCTCCCTCTTCTTTTTTCTCTCTTTCCTTTTTCCTCTTTACCTCTATGCACAGAGAGGGAACAATGGGCCGGATAGGGCTGCCAGTAAATCATTCCATTTTTCAACTGGTGTTTCCCATTGATGTCTTCATGAGGCACTCATACTGCTGACTTGTTAAACAAAATCTTGTGTTGTGATCCAAGAACAGATTTGAAACACCTATAATCTGAGCCCAGCCTAAGGATTTGTTCATAAATGGAACTATTTATTTCTTATGTGGCTATAAGATATAAGCAGTCACCAATCCACTTGAGACAGGCCACATGGGAATACCCTGCTTTATGTGTTATTTTGGCAGATAAGTTAAGGTGTAACATGAACATCTGAAACATTTGTCTTCTTTTGCCTCAGTCTGAAAGGGTGACATAAAATGCAGCAAACAAGTACGTCATGCATGAATTGCTGTAATTTCCAGTTTTAATAGCAGGCATGTTCCTCTCAATTAGATCACCTACGTTCAGCTAACAACCCACCGTGTCCCACATGACAATGTTGATATCTGTGCTGAAGGAGTTGTTAATGTGCTGGGAGATGTAGAGGTTGACAAAGTCACAGAAATGGTGGTACATGTTGACCCCTATTAGAAAAACACAGTTATTATATTGTCATTGTCACAAATGAAAATAGAAAATGAGTGATCTGTGAATATCAGTCTGTTTTAGACTTTCTTATTCTCTAAAAAGAATAGTAAGCTAGAGACAAGTTTTCAATACATTATTTTTAGAAGCCAGTTTTGGCAGAATCATTGTTAAGTGTGAATCGACTGGAAGGTTGAGTCCAGGAAAATCTTAATACAGTGTTTAGCCTCAAACAAGTTAAATGTGTACACATGTACAGAAAACATGCGTATAGTTTTCTATGAAGGCACAATGACAGTTTAGGTTTTAGCTACTTCTTTAGATTTTTAAATCGTTGTTACTTACCAGCATCCAGTTTCATAAAAATGGTGGGTTTTTCGATGATGATTTCACAGTGTCCATCCTCTAAGGGATGAAAGTCCAGCTCTGTGTATGTCTGCAGCTCAGCATACCTACAAAAACAGCACATCACATCAATGTCGTAATATAAATAGAAATGTACAGGTGGCACACCATGAAAATAACAAGCATTACAAAATAAAAGTGATTTGACTTCGAAGAGCATTGGGCTTGATGAGTGCCCATTTTCCTTTTGGTTCAATGCTATATAGGGTTAGGGTGCTATAGACAGGTCACAGACAGGATTGTTTGAGTAGTTTAGAGCGGTGAGGCAAATCCAGAAGATTAGGAAAGGTCCAGATGTCAAGTGTATAAGGCTGTGTCAAGACACACAACAGCTTTTTGATACAAGGCTAATGTTGGTCTGAACACAGTTTACTGAGTATGGAGGTTGAATAATTACAAATCCAATAATTTACTGTCACTATTAATGTCATGCTATTACAATTAATAATATAACATGTCTTAAAATGACAATAACACATAACACAACAAAGTTCTATATTAGATGCATATAATGGGCACTACTTTACACAGACAGTCAAATTTGCTAACTCGGTATATGACTATTGTAGTAACTGCATATGATTCTTTCTACTAATGATGTAAAATGTGAAGCGAGCCAGCCAGGAGTCGAACCTAGAATCTTCTGATCCGTAGTCAGACGCGTTATCCATTGCGCCACTGGCCCACTGCCATAGCACATGGTTTTAACAAAACACAAGCACAAACTCCACCCCCCCTCCCCACATTTCTGACTGGTCCCGTCTCACCCTCCCCTTTGGGCACTGCTTTGTGTTTTCCACTGCTTTAAGATACATGATCAGTGAGGAGGACTACTACTCCTGCTGACAGCCTGTTGTTCTTAGCTCTTATGGATCGCTCTACATGTTTTTGTGTCTGAAACAGTTGGTCTGACTCAAAGTAAACTTGAT
Source organism: Seriola dumerili (assembly GCF_002260705.1). NCBI lineage: Eukaryota > Metazoa > Chordata > Actinopteri > Carangiformes > Carangidae > Seriola > Seriola dumerili. The sequence goes on along the minus strand of NW_019174343.1, from coordinate 8,776,866 downwards.
GCATGCTGTAAATGCTGATTCTCCAGGCATGCAAGAAAGCCACTAATGCCTAGATTAAAACCTACAAATGTAAACATGGGGCCTCCCTGTGTACTTCTGATATTGTTTTCCACCCTGGTAAAGAACAGTAAAGTCATACTGAAATGATGTTTTTTTTATCTATTTGCAGTCATGTTTCAGCACTTGCCATTCTCAGTTGAATTCACAAAATCAAGGAAGACAGAGGGGTGTACATGCAGATCATTCAGTCCAGACCATTAACAATCAATTTACAAACCAACCTCATATGGACACATAAACCATGTACATTAAACCTATAGATGGGTGTGATACAAAGGAAAAACAGTCACTTATTATTAACTCCCTGGTGGTCTAGTGGTTAGGATTCGGCGCTCTCACCGCCGCGGCCCGGGTTCGATTCCCGGTCAGGGAATGACTCTTTTCTTACTGAATAATACAGGTCATTACCATCACATCTATCCTAACTATGTTTACAATGGGAAGTAAGTAATTAGTTAGGATTTGGTGCTCTCACAACCATGGCTGGGGTTCGATTCCCAGTCAGGGAACATTTATTTAAGTTTACGTGTTAATTTTGAGATTAAAGAAACATAAAAATACAACGAAACGTAGTGGAACAAAAAGCTGATCACTTCATCCATACAAATGTTATACTGATGAAAACACATGTCAGTTAGTTAAGTAAAGGATCAGTAATCACTCATCTTGCTAGATATACAATTACCAGCTCCCTGATGGTCTAGTGGCTAGGATTCGGCGCTCTCACCGCCGCGGCCCGGGTTTGATTCCCGGTCAGGGAAGGACTCCTTACTTAATGAATAGTACAGGTCATTTATAAAAGCGAATATCATGAAGGTAGGTGCCAAAATGTATTACAATGAGAAGTTTTGTTTGATTATTGGTTAGGATTCGGCACTATCACCGTCACGGCTTAGATTTGATTCCCAATCAGGCGCAAAAGTTATTGTCTTCAGACTTTGAACATTCGTCAGAATATCTATTCAGTCAGTCTTTGTAGTAGGTTTGGTCTAAAACCATTTTCATGTTAACACAAAATTAATGCTTCTTTCTCTATAGTTACATTTCTATGTAAGTTCAAATCATTGTATTGGAATTGTCAGCAGTAACATAACTGTATGTCCTTTTTGGCTAATTAACTTAAACCCATCAAAGCGTATATAAGGACTCCCATAGGAGTTCATCCAAGTACAGCTCTACACTGGTCTTACTAGATACATGATAACCAGCTCCCTGATGGTCTAGTGGCTAGGATTCGGCGCTCTCACCGCCGCGGCCCGGGGTTGATTCCCGGGCAGGGAAGGACTCCTTACTTAATGAATAGTACAGGTCATTTATAAAAGCGAATATCATGAAGGTAGGTGCCAAAATGTATTACAATGAGAAGTTTTGTTTGATTATTGGTTAGGATTCGGCACTATCACCGTCACGGCTTAGATTTGATTCCCAATCAGGCGCAAAAGTTATTGTCTTCAGACTTTGAACATTCGTCAGAATATCTATTCAGTCAGTCTTTGTAGTAGGTTTGGTCTAAAACCATTTTCATGTTAACACAAAATTAATGCTTCTTTCTCTATAGTTACATTTCTATGTAAGTTCAAATCATTGTATTGGAATGGTCAGTAGTAAAATAACTGTATGTCCTTTTTGGCTAATTAACTTAAACCCATCAAAGCGTATATAAGGACTCCCATAGGAGTTCATCCAAGTACAGCTCTACACTGGTCTTACTAGATACATGATAACCAGCTCCCTGATGGTCTAGTGGCTAGGATTCGGCGCTCTCACCACCGCGGCCCGGGTTCGATTCCCGGTCAGGGAAGGACTCTTTAGTTACTGAATAGTACAGGTCATTAATAAAAGCCAATATCATGAAGGTAGGTGCCAAAATATGCTGAAATTGAGTGTGTCTTGATTCAAACAAAAGACAAAACTCAAAAAATGTCCCAAGCATCACTAAAAAGCCGATCCTGGCCATATTTACAATGAGAAGTTTTGTTTGATTATTGGTTAGGATTTGGCGGTATCACCACCGTGGCTTATGTTTGATTCCCAATCAGGCGGAAAATTTCATTGTGTCCATACTTTTAACATTCGTCAGAATATCTATTCAGTCAGTCTTTGTAGGAGGTTTTGTCTGTAACCATTTTCGTATGAACACAAAATGAATGCTTTTTCTCTATAGTTACATTTCTATGTAAGTTCAAATCATTGTATTGGAATGGTCAGCAGTAACATAACTGTATGTCCTTTTTTGTTAATTAACTTTTAACCCATCAAAGCGTATATAAGGACTCCCATAGGAGTTCATCCAAGTACAGCTCTACACTGTTCTTACTAGATATCAGCTCCCTGATGGTCTAGTGGCTAGGATTCGGCGCTCTCACCGCCGCGGCCCGGGTTCGATTCCCGGTCAGGGAAGGACCCTTTAGTTACTGAATAGTACAGGTCATTTATAAAAGCGAATATCATGAAGGTAGGTGCCAAAATATGCTGAAAGTGAGTGTCTTGATTTATGCAAAAGTCGAAATTCAACAAATGATCCTAGCATTACCAAAAAATCTATCCTGACCAAGTTTTGTTTGATTATTGGTTAGGATTTGGCGGTATCACCACCGTGGCTTATGTTTGATTCCCAATCAGGCGGAAAATTTCATTGTGTCCATACTTTTAACATTTGTCAGAATATCTATCCAGTCAGTCTTTGTAGGAGGTTTTGTCTGTAACCATTTTCGTATGAACACAAAATGAATGCTTTTTCTCTATAGTTACATTTCTACGTAAGTTCAAATCACTGTATTGGACTTGTCAGCAGTAACATAACTGTATGTCCTTTTTGTTAATTAACTTAAACCTAACAAAGTGTATATAAGGACTCCCATAGGAGTTCATCCAACTACAGTTCTACACTGGTCTAACTAGATATCAGCTCCCTGATGGTCTAGTGGCTAGGATTCGGCGCTCTCACCGCCGCGGCCCGGGTTCGATTCCCGGTCAGGGAACATCCCTTTACTTACTGAATAATATAAACCATGAATAAAAGCTTATTACATGCAGGTAGGTGCCAAAATATGCTGTAAGTGAGTTTTAATTTAAACAAAAGGCTAAATCCAAATAAAAGGTCACTAGCCTTACCAAAAAAATCTGTCCTGACCACATCTGCAATGACAAGTAAGGAATTTGTGAGAATGTTGGTTAGGATTTGGCACTCCCAGCACCATGGCCTGGTTCGATTTCCGGTCAATGAATATCTGCTTACTTACTGAATAATACAGGCCATGACTAAAAGCCTGTAATATATAACAAAAACTGTTCATAAATATTTATTATCAACTCCCTGGTGGTCTAGTGGTTAGGATTCGGCGCTCTCACCGCCACGGCCGGGGTTTGATTCTCCGTCAGGGAATCTCTTTTAGTAACCATAAACCCATGTTTTCTCAAATTCCCAAGAGATCATGCCATAGTCTTTGGCTAAAGCTCACAAACTGAGTGTGTGAATGTGTGTGTCCTGCCTCACCAAGACTGCAAGGGGCTCTTGTGCTCTCCCTCGGCAGCAAGCGCTCGTTTGTTCAGTCTGCAATGACCACCAATCTCACCCTTCTGAATGAAGTCCTCCATGTATCTGCAGAATAAAAATGGGTAGGTTCCAAGGCACATTCTCATCAGAATCAGGGTCATGCTTTTTTGAAGGATATTTGAATTGTATTGTAATTTGAATTGTACTGACCTCTCATGACTTCTGCGTGTCTTCCGCAAGTCCAGATAAAGGTTAGTTGCCTTACAGAATCTAGTGTGGCTACTGCATTTTAATGATGAGTCCCCCTGAAAAATATAAAAAATTTGAACTATTCAGTATTCAAGTACTATTAATAAACTAATAAACTAAAAAAACGGATCTTGGAGTTTGTGAGAGTGGTGTCTATATTATACGCTCTGTATACTACTGCTTTGAACTGAAAATCATGTCCTAAGAAAATCAGGCCTATTGTCTCCTTAACATTGTGTCTCTTTCTACCTGTTGTTTCTTCCTGTTGACTCAGTAGGCCGTGGGAACTAAGGAAATGAGCAGACTTACTGGCTTGCTGGCCTTGCAGAGTGTTTTGAGCTCAGAGAGACGCTCTTTGACATAGCCAAAATCAGCCTGCTTCCAGAAAAGCTCCTGGGCTGCCTCCAGTGAACGAGTCCTAACAGATCAGAGATTTACTGTAGGCAAATCAGCAAAGCCAAAACCAGAATGGCTCATCAATGATGCATGCTGTAAATGAGCACACTTTTAGTCTGGAAAGACAGTTGGAGACAGTGGTACAGTAAATTCAATACCCATGCATAAAAGAGCACTTTTATTTGTGATACTTAAGATTGCTGAGCATCTGACACATCACAGATGGCTGCAGTAAGAATGTGGGAAGTAAATTATGTAAACTGTATTGCATTATACCACTTAGGACAAAAGAGTGAGAACATGAAGTGTGTTAGAATGTGATATGAGGAGCAGTACCATCCAGAGTCAGCTTTGGTACACACTGGATAGCTAAAGCGCTTCCCTGGATCACAGTTCTTCTCGTAACCCCAACAGGCAAACAAATCCAGTGCATCCTGTTGTAAAAACAAGTGTGAAAATGTGTGTGTGTGTGGTGTGAGAGGGAGAGAGAGTGAGAGAGAACAAGCGAGACAAGAAGCTTTATATAGTGGTGTAACACAATCATAATCTAAATCTTATGGCACTTGACAGTAAAGTTTTTGGAGCTTTCCTTCACAACACAGCGAAACTCAAAGAAACTACTGTAACTAACATGCTGCCATTCTGCACTGAAAAAACATCTAAACAGTGAAAAGTTGACAGAGTGCATATCTTACTTTAAAAGGGCAGAGTGGGTCCAGACTACATTGCTTGGCGACCCTCTTGTTGTTGTAGAGGAAGTAGGGTATGTGCTCCGGCGGCAGGGAGATCCTGCTGAAGTTGAGGAGCGGTGCTGGTGGTTTGTGGTTGGTGTTTGCAGCCTTCTCAGTGGTGACCACAGTGGAAGAAAAAACTATGCCCAGTGCTACCAAGAGCAGCATAGTCAGAATTACATAGACATGTGAGATAGCTGCCTCTCTTCACAGCCCTCTGTGAGAAGGGGAGAGACAGAGATTCAGACTCAGACTAGCACTCTGTAATCTTGGTTAAAAGTCTAACACCACAGTATACAAGCATGTGGGCACAAGCAAGTGTGTGGGAGCATAGCTCCAAGCGGATCTGAGCTCCACATAAGGAGAGGTCCTGTTGCAGGAAGTATTACTGGCCCTTTTTCCGACTGTTGTCTGAGTAATCACAAATGAGATTGGAGGGGCACATGAAAAGTCCTGGGCTGTTAATAATGTGACCAACACAGCTCCAGGTGGCTAACTTGTTAAAGTCTCAAGCATGAATGTGCTTACAAAGCCTTTAGCCAAAGGCATTTTTCACTCACAAAAATCGATGACTGATGAACAGTGTGACTTTTGCTGATGCTCTAACCACAATGTGCTGTTTAATAATGGCTCCTGAACAGTTTCACATCTGAAGGAGCTGAGATTGATGTTTCTGGATTTACCAAAATTAGTAAACTGTCTATTTTGCAGATTTTGGTGACCAAAGCTGGCAAATGTATGGCCAGTCACTAATTACGCATTCTCGCGGAATTAACTTAAAGGGAGTTAAGTATCAGTGAAATTAGTCTAACAGTCGGCTGTGGACGTAAAAACTACCGTGCTGCATTAAACTGTCAAATCTCACGAATGTCTCCGAGGGAAAAGCTACGTGTGAATTTACGGCGCTGGCGATGTTCACAAAACTTTATGATGGCATTTGTTGGAACAGGTTTAATTTAAGTGTTAATATAAGACAGATGGTTGTTTCTGATTTTTTAAAAGCTCTAGAAAATGTGATTTTATATCCATGTCTTTCATCGCTAATGAGATCTCAAACAAGCAAACTTCATTTTAGCCAGCTAATTAGCTTAACTGTGTTATGAGACTATCAAACTTTTAGCTAGCTTAACATTATTTAGTTTAAGATAACGTTAACGTTGCAACCGACCAGAAACTCAGTGACTGCACAGGCACGTTAGATAAATGTTAAGACTGAGGAGCTGCAAAAGTAATGACGCATTACTTACTATTTTTTAACGGTATAAAGTATATGAAAATCAAATTATTGGAGGCTAATGTGTGAAATATTTACGTATTGGCTAACATGTAGCGTTAGTTCTTGACAAAGCCAAGACCCCTTAACAGTAATTTATGCAGTGGCGATGTGGAGCAGAAGAACTGGACAGGAAACAATATTCAACACTTTTGTGGTACTAAAATTTGCACTGGCAATAGTCGTCTATAAAAGACTCGTACGAGTTTGTGTGAGAGACGGGTTACCTGTACGCACAGCCTGCTACTCTCCAAACTGAAGCGATGATGTTACCGGTGGTCGCCATAACACCGGAAACCTTATACCGGCATGTCGTGTGCATTAACAGGCACAGGGTGGCGCTGTGTACCACACTCTAGCCTAAATACTGTGAACTAAAGGTTAACATCAAAACAAGAAACAGTAACTATTAATTAGATAATAGGCTGGAGTCTGAAAATGGAAGAAAAACTTACCATTAAATGGTAAAATCCAGTATCAAAAAGTTTTACATTTTTACAGATCTAAATGTGATTAAATGTCTCTCCTCAAAAGCACACCTGTTCTTCACAAGAGAGAGACAATAGGTTATGTAGTGTATGTTTCACAAACAGTATAAAATGTCAGTTTTAATAAAATGTATGTCTGGCTGACTGTGGGTCAAATATAAGATAAAGATTGGACAACTGTATGGAATTGTTCAGAACATGGAAATTCATTTGAGAAAGTATGTGTATGTAGCACTGAGATAATGTAGTATTTTGTGTGAATGCCATGAAGACGCTGACCTTCAATATGGGATTCCAAACAATTTAAAGTACGAATGACAGTAGTTTCACCACCCAAATAAATGTTTATTCATTTACATATTTATATAATTTAAAATCCCATTTTTGGGATTCCAATCACAGACTACTCTCAGGTCTACACCAAATTTTGTGATTTATAAGGAGTTAAGAATACATACATTTCTCTGTACAATTTTTTATATATTTCTTAAACCATTCTGAATATGCCTCAAGAAATAAACAAGGATGACTTTGTATAGTGCAAAAACCTTCAACCTCTCCTACAGTTATAAACTGTCTATACAATACTATGTCAAAGGTTCAATCATGAGAAATTTTGTCTAAAGCAAAGTTTGTACTAACGCCCAAAGATTTCAAATGGACACCTGAATCACAAACTGTGGCTATCCTTCATACTGATTCTGTAATAATGCAGTGTATGTTATGTGTAATCCCACCACCCCACTTAAATAGAGTATATTATAATTCATTAAAATAAAATAATAGATAAAGATAAATGAATTTTATTTTGACAAAGTGATTAAACTTAAATCTTATGTCCTATCTTTTCTGTGAATGTGTTTCTGGCTAAGATGTCCAAATGATTTGCTTGTGAGTGTCCCAGATGTAACACAGTGCAGTAAAAACGGTTTATTTCTGGTTCTGCAGCAGTTCATCAATCTGGGTTTTGTACATGTTCTTCACATCTTCAAGGTCCAATCTCAGCTCCTCCGCCTCTTCAGCCTTTTCTCCATACATCTGCAGGATGGTGTTGTGCCTTTGCTCCAGATCCTGATATGCACAATCACACATGTAAGTGGAAGAAACCTCTGCTGACACAGTGCTTCTGAAGAGTTTAATAGTTAGAATAAAACATCTTCTCTGATCTCTGAGACTACACCCAAGATTTATAGCTCTCACCTTGAGCTGAATTTTCAACTTGGGGATCTCCTTCACCTTCTCCTCCATCTCGTCATTTTGATTAGTCAGTCGAACCAGCTCCTCCGCCATCACAGAGCGACTCCTCTCCAGACTAGAGATTTCAAGCTGCAACAGCAGAAGGAAAGAAAAAGGGTTTTAAAAACCACCAGTACATACCATTACTGGCTTTGAGTACAGGAGATGACAATTTTTTTTCTATCATGTTTTAGAGTTGACACTTTTTTCACTTTTAAATTCTTTTTTTTTTTTTTTTTTTTTTTAATTGTGAGAAAACATAGTATATTTGTGCAGCTTTCTATCCGCAGGCAGATGTGGCTGACATGCAGCAGAACCATCAAACTTGTGAATACAGTTTTCAGTAGCTTTGTGCAACATTGTTCTGAATTGCTACCTGCAGCTGAGCTATCTCTCCTTCTCTTAGTTTGAGCTGAGACTGGAGGTTCTCTATGATGCTCGACCCCCCAGACAGCCTGGCAGCCTCGTACAGGTTGGTCCCACTCATCGACACAGACATGGTCATGGTGCCTAGTGAGTGGTCTAAAGAGTCATCCTGGGGAAGAATAAAACATGGAATAAAACCAAATAACCTACACAAATCCAAGTATGTACAAACTCAACTTCATTTCTCGAGTTTAACATTTCCAGAGTGTGTACCTGGGAAAGAATAGGGGTGTGCAGACCAGCATTGTCCACACCACTGATGGAGCTGGAGCGGGACAGGGAGGGTGTGGAAGACGCTGCGGGCTCTCCTACAGAGTGGGTCATAGCCTTCCGCTCCTGATAGGGAATCATTTCACAACTATTAGAAAACAAAATTAAAACATCTTCCCTGTTTAAATTGAGAACTGCTGACTAAATGAAATAGACTAAAGATAATAGTTGATGAGAATAATTTCTAAAGTCCTCCTAAACCTTTTCCTTGAGTGCCTCTTGTGCCAAGTAGCTTTTCTTCTTCTCTTGCTCCACCTTCATCTTCTCCATTTCTAGCTGATTGGTCAACAGCAGCTGGTAGAAGAAACAAAAATGTGCACATAAAGAAGATGTTTCATAGGGGATAACAACAACAGAAGGAGAGAGCATTATGATACCTTTTCCTTCTTGGCCTCGTCCAGCATTCGACTGTGTTCTCCTCGCAGATTTTCCAATTCAACATGCTCCCTACATTGAGATAAAAAGCAAGACATCACTGAAAACAATCAACAGCATTAAAGATTCAAAACTAACATAATACCTCTCTGACAGGCTTAATCAAATAAAAGCATAACAGTGTAAAATATAGAGCTAATTCTCTATTTTTTCCTCTGTGTCGCATGATGTCTGCACAGTGCACTATATGCAGACACCTATCATAATGAGATAAAAGTGCTCCGAGCCAGCCAGGAGTCGAACCTAGAATCTTCTGATCCGTAGTCAGACGCGTTATCCATTGCGCCACTGGCCCCATGACAACAGCTCACCTTCTCACAAAAGATACCGCTGTCACATACAGCCATGTGCGCATGCATGAGTAGTTCCCCTTGGAGGGGGGAGGGTGGCTCCACCAACCTCTGCTTCATACTCTGACTCACAAATGGCTTTGTTGTTAAACAAAAACACTCTCGAGGAGGCATTAGCATTACAAGAGGAGATGTAGTGAGTAGATGTTTCAGAGAACTTCCACAGTCTGAAAAACTCTGCCAGTGTTTTCTTCACGTGTCTAAAAACCCCCAGCCATAGCTGGTTGGTACAGGTCTAATGCAGTATTCTTTTGGGCCACAAGTCTTCTCTCACCCTTTCTCTTAACAAAGTAGTGGGACAACAATTGTGACTTTTAAATCCAGGATCACACATAATCAACAGACTGGTTTTGTGATCTAGATATGTTACTTTTTTACCACCAAAATTGAATCACTTCATCCTTGAGTCCAAGTAAATGTTTGTGCCAAATTTGAAGAAATTCCCTCAAGGCTTTACTGAGATGAGGCAGACAACGCAGAAACTGCAGGTGGTGGCATTAAAATTACACCAACTGCAGACAAGAACACCACTGTTTTAGAGAAAAACTTGAGAAGACGTCAATTCTTCTATTTTCATCATACAGCACTTACTCATACAGCATCCATCTCATCTACAATGCACTCTCAGTGGTATTGTGGTAAGGATTCAGCACTCTCACCACTGCAGTCTGAGTTCAATTCCCAGTCAGGGAAATGTGCTACTTGAAGCTTCTCTGATGCAGTTTGGGAAAACCTGTATTTATTAACCATCCAATGATGCTCTCATTCATCCATACATTGTACAAAATGACTGCAAAGCAAAAAAGGTCCTGACAGCAAAATTAAATGAATCTCTTGGCTTAAGCTGCTAAACAAGCAACACAACCCATCTATCCCACATTCCACAGTTGTACACATAAATACATAGAGAACAGAGAGTATATGTATTGGTGACTGGTTGATGGACGGATGTACACCATCACTAAACTCTGTAGGGCTGAGTTTTAAATTGTAATTCATTACCTGCTGCTCTCATCCTCCAGTTTCTCTCTCTTGTTCTTCTCAGCCTCCAGTTGTGCCAGGTGGCGGGCTTTCTCCTGGCGGAGCAAGGAATTCTGGGACTCCAGAGAAGCCAGCTGGGACTTGATGGACAACAGTTCCTCCGTTGCTGAACGCTCCTTCTCCACAGCAACAGCCAGCTGTGCCTGGGCATCAGCTGTTGAAAAGTAAAGGGGATTGAAGGGAGAATAAAAAGAGGTTAGGATTTTTACCTGCTTTGTACGGTACTGTCATGGCGATTGTTTTACACATACAGTTAAACTCCTGCCTCTTACCGAGCCTATCAGAGATGTTCTTCTCCAGTTTTTCCCAGGATGCTGTTTGTCCGCCCAATGAGGCCTGTAAGTTCTCGATCTGTCGCAGAAGGGGCCGTGTTGCCGAGGTAACACTCTGACTGAGCTCTTGGTTCCTTGTCTCTGCCTCCTGGAGCCTCTGTAGAAAATAAAAAATAAGTACATCAAACAATTCCTGCCCTGTCACAATTAGCTTGGCTGGACACAATAGATCAAGCATATGAAGTTACCTGCTGAAGTTCACTGATCTCCTCCCTCAAATAATCTTCTTTCCTTGCCTGCTGTTGCTCAGCCCTCTGCAGAGCCAGCCTCAGGTCAGCCACCTGTGGACAACATTAGAAAGAGTTGATGAGGTAATGTACAGTTAAACTTGGCAGTGAGGAGGTACTTGGCAAGTGCACAAAATTGAGAAATGGCAGAACAATTAATCCAGGTAGTACCAGCTTTGTTTCATTTATGTGTAAATGAAATAATTTATTAATATAAAATATTATTGAGAAATTAGTGTGCAAAAATAAAAAGAAACTTATGCATATGCTGTAAAAAATTCAACTAAGGATCCCTGAGGATGCAGTACCTTCAGCCTCACAGCAAGAAATCAGTTATAAATCATAGCTGCAGTAGTGACTCACATTGGGGATTGAGGTTTACTGACTCTAAACCAAAGCCTGCTGTACATGTTGCATGAACTTGTTCAGTATACAGTTTGCTGTGTCCCTCACACAGCACTAATCCAGCAAACAAACTGTTCCATGTTATGTTTCTACATCTTGAGCATGTCTTACCTGGTTGGCCAGGACCTCCTGTTGCATCCTGGCCTCCTCCTGGGCTTTCTCCAGAGCCAGACTCAGCTGCTCCTTGGCCTGCGTTTCCCTGCTCAGAGCTGCTTCTTCAGCCACGCTGGCTCTGCTGGCATTCGCCTTGTGGAGTTCTGCCAGCTCCCTGGCAACAGATGTTGAAGAAGACCATTAACATCATGACCCTATTACAGTGTAGTCAGCGAGTATATGAACTGTGAAGCATTCTTTACTGATTTGGCTCTGTACTCCAGCACACTGGATTTGAAATGAAACAATGACTACGGGGTATTTATATACAATATTATTTAAGAACATGTTAATTTATCCAACTACTTTCTGTTCCCTTATAACTGGGGAACTATGTATAACAATGTTAACAATTCCCACACTTCCTACACTACACCCAATGAACCCTCAAAATAAAGGTGGAAGCTAACAATTTAACTTCAGTTTCATTGTTTCCTTTCAAATCCAATAAACTGGAGTGCCACACAATGAATGTGTCACTTTCCAAACACTGTGCTGTATGTATACTCAACCATAGAAGAACATAATAGCCAGCTGGAGGGAATATATTTACAGTAAGAGCTGTAGTTCTCAGTATTCAGTATTAACAGCAGGGTGTGGCAGTGTTTACTTGTAAGAGTTGTCCAGAGCGGCCTGTAGGCTTCTGTTTTTCTCCTGCAGCTCCTCAGAGTCTGACTGCAGCCTGCTCAGCTCTTTCTCCTGCCGCTCCACCACAGCGTTCAGCTTCTTGATGTTTTCCCTGTGCTGTTTCTCCACCTCCTCCTTCCCATCCAGAACCTAAACATATAAAAAATGGGCAGAATGGTTGCCATAATTATACTAATTGCAGTCAATTACAATAATATTTTATCTAATCATAACAGTAATTGAGTCCAACTCTTTGAGGAAAAACAAGTCATGTTTTACACTGGTTCATATGATGAAAGAAAAAGAGAACACGGTAACAAACAGAGGTAAACAAATAATAAATATGTAGATATACAACATTTAAAGGCCATATATTCTTCAGCTTTCCTGTACTATATCTTTACTAACAAGTTGAGTATTATCAAGAGATGTTGTTTTTTGACACAGCTTGTGATACACTAAAAACCTTAACTAAATATGACATGATCCAGCCCACTACAGCCATCATTATGTTAAACCTGTAAGTCTGCCATAATTCTTCAAATGACCATCACTAGCAGCAATAACATGGTTCTGAGGTGTGTTAATGAGTGTGGTTCAAGTGGCCTATTCATTTCAAAGAGTGTAGCATAGGTGGCACTTTCAGATAGGCTTGCTCAAGGGAAAAGCTAGAAACAAGTCAAACAATGGAAATAAAACTTAAAAGCCAATTCAGTCTGAATTGAGAGTTCAAAAGAATAACCCTTTTACACTGGACTGAATTCTGACCTGCTGCAGGTGCCTGAGCTCTTCCTCCTGTTCCTTGATTTTCTTCTGCTGCTTGATGATTTTTGTGTCGCTTTCCTTCTCCTTCACACGCAGCTTCTTGATGATGTTGCTGTGCTGCAGCTGCTGCTTGGACAACTTTTCACCTTAAAGTGAGAGAAATAAACACCTACTTAGGTAAAGTTATAAACAGATGCTGAGACAAAACCCACCACGTCTGAGCAGTATTTCAGTGGTATAAAGGCTCCAGATATTATTTTAAACATCCACACTCTTCTACATCAAGACTGATGTATGCAGGATTTTTTGAGCCCAAGTAAATCATCTGCCATAACTTTGAAATTATGGTTTCCATCCATTAACTCCATTAATCACACATTTCCAGACAAATCTTCTAGGGCTGTCCCCCCATAAAATATACAGAAAACTGCAACCTTTTTGTGAAACAAAGCTATAAAATGCAAATTGTCCCGCATTTACCAAATAAAAAATAATAACCGAGGTATGCTAGGACACAGTTAATGTGGGCAAGCTTACATTTTGACAGGTTTATATCCAGGTGGTAAATGCATTTATATTTTTTTGGCAAGCACACTCTTCATTCAACACCTCTTGTGCTACTTGAGCAACTTTTTGTGAAGTTGGAGACAGTATAAGCAGCTGCAGTATTATTCAAGGTCGAGTCAACACCTGCCTCTATGTTCACATACTTTTTTTTGACTGTGCAGCCTTTTTAGACTGAACAGGTGGCGAGTGGGTTGGTGAGTAATAGTTTGCTCTGTGAATGTGTCTTACCCTCTTCCAGTAGACCCCTGATCTGCTCCTCTTTCTCTTTGATGATCTCCATTGTGTCACTGGAGTTCAGCCTTGTAGAGAGCTCTTCTCGCAAGCCCTTTATCTCCTGTAGCACAGAAAAATGTCTTTGACACAGAAACTTTGGACATGTTTGATTTTGGATTTGAATGTCAAAATATATGGATTTGGGTTTGGTGTATAGGAAAAATCTAAAACTGCTTTTGTAGCTCTTGGTTTATCAACTTGTCTAATATGAGAGTTACCTTCTTGGCTATATCTCTCTCTTTGCAGGCCAACTGAGCCTTTCTCTCTGCATCTGCTATGCGCTGGGTGAACTCATCCTTCAGGGACTGAACAGTGGAGCTCTCCTCCTTGAGGCTTATCACTTCACTGGAGGATGAACAGACTAATTAGTGAAAGAGCTCATAGTCAAAATATATACAGCCTCTAGGCCAAGACGACCTACACAAGTAGATTATTTTAAGCATTCAACAAGCAGAGCTACTTCAAGAAAACACCACAACATTTTGCCAGTATATCTATATTGTAGTTTTAATAATTACATAAGTACATAAAAGGTATTTAATATGACCATTTAAAGCTTTATAGTAGCTTAGCTGTTTGTTTTTCACATAAAACAAGAACAATAATCATTTTGAAAATGTTTAATCCACAGTGATCTTATGTTGGCAAAGCCTTGTCTGAAGTAAATATCAGCAAGAACATTGGTCAAAACGACTTCCTTATCAAGATCATTTAAAGTGCCTTTGTAAAGCAGCTGCGTGTGGCATATACTCACTCTTTGAGATTGTCACACTCCTCCTCCAGCCCGGCCTTGTCTTTGCTGACTGCTAGCAGCTGAGACTCTCTCTTCTCCAGGCGGCCTGACAGCTCATCAATCACCTGCAACATGTCCACAACATTCCTCATGTTTACAACAGCAGTTGCACAGAAAAGCCTGAAAATATTAAATTTACCCATGAGGAAAGCAGTGAACCAGTGTTTAAATACACTGTGTGATTTTTTACAATTGCCTTGTTCACATAGCCAAACAAATTCTGGGACTTTGCAGGGAATATTTGAGCAAACAAAAGTTCTGAATACACTATTTACTAGCAGATATTTTGAAATACATGCCTGTTGAATGGTCTTGGACAACATGGGAAAATTCAGATTAAAGACAATCTCCCTCTGCACAAGGCAAAATACTGAGTTGAGTTTGAAAGTATTTGTTGTTACATTTTAAATGTTTCTTTGTGATTACTACAGAGCTACAAATTATTAAGTCAATTATCAAGTAATTACTCTTGATCAGATAAACAGCTTTTCTTCAATCCCTCATATTTATTTACCAAAGTGCTGCAACGATATGTTCTGGAGGTAGGATGTTTTAGAGTTGAACAAAAAGCCTAGTGTATTCACTGTGATCCACACAGATACATAGAATTTGTAAACTTAAATTTTGCAGAATGTCACATCCCTATGACCAACTACTGCCCGTACTGAAAACACATAAAATGCATACAATATTTGCATAAAACAAATCTTTACAACTGATTAAACCAGATACATAGGAATTCAATGCAAGTTGTTACCTTTTGAAGCTCCAGTATCTGAACTGTTGAGACACTTTTCATCTCTTCTGTGATTGGAGGAGTGATCTGTTCTTCAGTGTTGGAGGAGGGATCAGATAATGTGACATTAGCCTCAGATTCCTGTTCCTGCTCTGTCAACTCTTCAGGCTGCTCACTATTCACAGGTGTCGCACTCCGCCCACTCTCCTCCATCTCATCCAGTGACTGCTCCCTCATTGTTTCAGTGAATGCCTCTTCTTCCTCCTCTTCCTCCTCTCCTACCTTCTCCACCACACTATCTTCCTGCTTCTGACATACAGCTGACGACACCGTTAGAGGAGCCGGACCTGCAGTGACAGACGCTAGTGTCCGACTGCCAGGGATCTCATCATCTGAGTTAACCTCACTGACACTCCGGCTATCCAGTGATTGCACACTGAATGAATCAATGCGTTCAAATGCATCTGAGGAGGAACCGCAGCTCTCCGTGAGTTTGGGGTAGTCCTCCAGGCGGGGGAAATCTCCACAGGTGGAGGCAGTGAGAAGCTGGAAAGAGCCCTGCATTAAGTGAAGGCCAGCCTTACCCTCACCTGTTTCTTGTCTGGAACTGGCTGAGCTCTCACTCAACACACTCTCATGGTCAAGCACTTCAATGTCACTGGTGGTAGAGGTTCCTGAGGAGAAAGCGCTTACTGGAGGGGAGGGGGTGTCATTTTGACGGTCCTCCACCTTTGAGTCTTTATGTTCTAGGAGTACTTCTTTAGAGGATGGTGAGGGTGCAGAATCAGAAGCGGTAGAGCTCTTCGGTTCAGATGTGACAGCAGAAGGTTCAGAGGAGTCAGTGGTATCCTGCTCAACCTGGTGTTCTGATGATGTCTGTGATTGCTCTGTTTTTGATTCTGAATTAACTGTTGAGCCAACATTTTTTTTTACGCTACTCAATTTGCTGTCAGGGTTACAATTCAGATCATTGGAAGAAGAAACAGGAGACACAGGATGCAAGAGGATAGTGTCTTGATAAGGTGCTGCCGGTGAAGGCTCAGACTCCACTGGCTGGCTCTCAGCAACTGTTTGATTCTCATGAATGTTATCAGCAGGTGCTGACTTTTGAGTCTCCACGTCTTTTAGGATCACAGCCTCTTTGTTTTTCTTCTCCTTCTCCTGAGGCCGCCTTTGGGACTTAGCAGGGGGTACAGACACTACCTGGCTTTGGGTGACACCTTGAACATCTACAGGTGACAGAAAGGCACTAAAAAAGTTTTCTGATTCATCCACAACAGTGCGGGTGACAGGGGTAGTGATGGCCTCTGAGGAGGGAGGAGGAGTGGTGGTCTTTTCCTCGGGGGGTGCTTCCCACTGCGTCATCCCCCATCCTCCACTTAATGACAGCTTTCCAGGTAATGTAACATCTGACAACAACAGACATTATTTTTAATCTATGAAGTGGTTGTAGCAGTGATCCAAAATAAGATTTATAACAGTGTACCACCCCATTACTTACCATCGTAGGGCATCACAGTTGTGTCACCCCATTGGTCCTCTTCTTTGATGTCCAGAACACGGTCGATTGACTTCTGAGCTGTCGTTAACGCTTGTTTAGCGAAGCTGGACAGGTGAGATGCGTTGAACCAACTCATTTTGACTAATAATTTAGCTAGCAACCACCAAATTCAGAAATCGTTACACGGTTCTTGCAAGGAAATTGGCGTTGTCACACAAAGCCCAGTCACTTTATCTGTCCTCTGACATTTTTCGTTGTCAACTTTAACCTGGTGTGAACAATATTTAGCTATTTCAAGTTTTGTTCTGTCCAGAAAAGCTCTGTTGACAGCTAGCGACCACCTACCTAGCTAGCAAAGCTGTAAGTTAGCCAACGCATAACGCTGGTGTACAGAGACAGCACCAATCCAGATACAGTTACAGTTCGCAAAACCATTTGGCACGTAAAAATCATATAATCTACGCAAGTCAGTCATATAGAAACAGAGACATCTCTTATTCCGCATCAAAAACGCTGCCAGTACTACCAAGGAAAATCCATTCCAAGCCTTTTTCGGCTCACTCGCTCGGCCGTCATCGTTTGTTTTGGTCGCGCTCAACTTGTAGCCCAGCTAGCATTAGCCTGCTCGCCACTTCCTTTCCACGTAGCACCATGACGTCATGATCCAGTATGACTGAGCCTGGAATGCTGGGGAAGTCTGGTCAGCGGAGGGAGATCCTCCAGAACCCCATACGCCTACGTTTTTAAGAGTTTAATTAAATAATAATAATAATAATAATGATAATAATAATAATAATAATAATAATATAAAACTATTCTTCACAACTGCAGTGCGTACATATTCAATATGTTATGCTTGAGGCTTTGCTTTTGTAAGTTAGCCCACACCTTGCAAATTAAATGCTCAGTCTGTGTTGATACATGTAACGGTTTCTAAGTGTATCTCATATAGAAAGGCCTCTCAGTCCATTTATACTGAATATTATTTCACTCTCACAATCACATGGCAGATAAAGAGAACAGAAACAGTGCTATGTAAGAAAAAAAAACATTTTATTCCAGTTCACACATCATTATCATTGTCTCTTCATTGCCACTTCAGTGGTTACTGCAACTAAAAAATGTGTTGGAATAAATAAATATTGAAAATATTGAAAACCAGAACAGAAGTACAGAATAATATTTTCCAAAGTAACCACTGGTTGTCTCTTTGTTTGCACAGAGCACACTTTAAGTTGTAGTGCAGATAACACATTAATGCAGAAATCCCTAACACCTGCAGATGCTGTACCACCAAAATATGACAAGGTGTGAACTATGATTTGGCTTTTCAGTGCAAAACATTAACTTTAGTCAATAAGTACATTAAAACAATAAAATTAGCTAATGTATTATCATTTATACTGTGACTGAATCCACTGTAAACTGCTCCAGTTTTTAGGCCATTTTCAACATTCTGCATCCAGTCATAGTTGGCCAAGAAACACGAATGACATCAGCTGGTCGTGGGAGTGCTTGAGTTCGTCCTATGAGGTAAAGCAAAGTCTGAACAACATGGTCTGTGGTGTGGTGACATCAGCTACAGCCAGCTCTTGTCCATCAGTCAGCCCCAGCTCTGGAAAAAAAATCTTCATTACATAACGGAGTCAGAATAGTCACAATGCATTCATTCATACATTCATTGTATTCTGACAACTTCAAAGTCTATGCTGTGCCATTTCTAGGAAACATTCAGTATAAATAAAGTACCTCACCTTTCAGAGTTTTGGAGAGATTTGGTCGAGTCCTCTGTTCAATAGAAGCGACAGACTGTAAAACAAAATACCAAATGAACTTAAGCTCAAACTAAAACTTGTAAGATTGTCTAATTTCATCAGGACACACTAATATTGTTCAATATTAATCGCTTAACCGTTAACCTACAATAAGAATGTTGACCTATCAGTCAAACAGTTAAAATATCCTGGGACATCAGTACCATCTGAGTGGGTTTTCACTGCTGAGGGTCTTGCAGTTAACAGACTGAGCACCAGACTAACTCCACAGCATGTTGACATGTTGCTATTGCTGAATAAAAAACAGCATACAGCTGTTCTCTATCCTCAAGAATGAGGTAGGCCTGGCCTGTTTATTTTATTTTGAGGTCTGAAAAATGCAACAGCAAGTTTTCGCTTTGTTAACCTGTTGGTTATTTCTAATTAATAATCAGAAGCAACAGACTGACACAGTAAGAGAGCGGAGAGGAGGAGGAGGTTTTCGTTACAGTGCTCTCGGCGCTGGAAGATTCAACATTCGTTTGTTATTCTGTTCATACATTAGAGAGTCTGCCTACTATTTGCCATTCGTCCTAAAAAGTTATTTAATATTTTCCTACACCGGAGAAGCTATTATGCTGGTTATACAGTGCATTCGGTGACGGAGGATTCAACATCTGTTTTGTTTACAAACACTCGTCACAGTTAACAGTTAATGGTCGGTTAATGAGCGTCAGCTATCTGTCAGGAAAAATAAATAAATTCAAAACGAGCATCCCTTGGACACACCTCACATTACCACGAGAACCTCAGATTTACACTTCAATGAGACTGAACTGAAAACACAAAACAGTGTGAAACCAGAGATTTATTACCTGTAAATATAATGTTTTGTTCTTTCCTTCCACTGTTGCTGTTATAGCAGGTGATTTCATTTGTCTGAAAAAAAATTATAATTGGTTGTGGAAGGCAATGTATAATACATACCTACAAATCAAACAGCAAGATAACACAGTATGACCGTAAGCAGAACTTGAGTATGTTAGTTATTCTGTAGTAATTGGTAATAAATTCTAATGAGGTAGGCAAACTTACAGGGAAGCCCTCTCAGTCAGGTAGTCAAGCACTTCCTGGAGTTTGGAAGATGGAGCAAAGTGCAAGTCCAGAGGTACTTGGCTGCAGGCTGAACAGTTTTCCTGCAACAAGAGTGAACATAAACATACTTTATCTAAATGCTGACGTGATCACTGCAGCAAACATGAACTGCCAAATGCATTTCAGGGGCAAACCTTCCGTTCTGCCTCAAAAGTGTACGTGTACAGGCCGTCAACATCATTGAAGACCATGTAGTTATTGAGAGGCATATAGGCACTGCAGATGGAAAAGGTAACATCATGAGAAATGGTGCAAGGCATGCGCAGTTCATACAAAAATTTGTTTTGAGCATATGGCTGCCAAGCAAAGCCAGCAAACTCACCTTGATGCTATTTTGAAAACCTCGGTTGCGCAAGCAGCTGGGTCAAATAAAGCAGAACCAAGTTTTAAAAGTTTTAAACAAAGTTTCTGTTAACAAGAAGTCAGTATGCTCAGTACTGTGTGGAAATAATTAACTCTTATATGGTAGGGCATGAAAATCTTTCACAAAGGTCCAGTCTCTACTAAAATACTAAAATAGTTTTTACTTTTAGTTACTTACCAGCAATAACAGCATTTGTAGAAGCTACAGCAGGGATTATCCTTTTAACAACACCTGCAACATTCAAACAGGATATAGAAAATATGCTTTACTTACTCAACTCTGCTGATTAGAGTGAACATCCATAAGAAATGTTGGTTGTAATTTTCTCCAACTTTTTTGCACAAAAAGAAAGAATGTTTTACAGACACAGACTAAAATATCAAGTTTCAAAAATAATTTAGACAGAAACAGCTTGCTGTGTTTTATGCAATGTACTCACCCTGGGTTAGTCTGTATGTGACTCCTGTTATGTTGAATTCTGCTGCCCTCTCAAGAGATCTCTGATACACCCACTGAATGTGTTCTGGGTCATCTCCATCCAGGGCCACACCGTCTAATGCACGCACGCACACACACACACACACACACACACACACACACACACACACACACACACACAAACAAAACTAATGACTTTTTTGTTCATAGGTCTTACAAGTCAGGGGGTACTTAATGTTGATTCTTGATATAACAAAGACCATTTAACAGAAATTATTGGAACCACAGGCTGATTTCATACCTCCAAAGGGTGTCTCTTTGGGCCACAGCAGCATCCGGACATACTCAATGCAATGTTCTGGCAAACGAGGCATGGAGGCTATTGTACACATGGGGAAGTTGATCTACAAAGACAGGTTTATTTTAGAAAACTGACCAGGGACTGTTTCTGTAAGGTGATTAAGCTGTGGTTGTAAACATTATTTTACAAAAAAATGTAATCTTACCTGAGGAGGATAAAGCTCAAGGGTGCAGTCGATGCAGGCAGTCATGCCAGGAAGGATGACTCTGGCATTGCCTTTAAAGCCTTCAGTCCCTCCATCAATTAAAGGAATGATGGAACCTGGATCCAAGACACCATCCTCATACACCAGTAAAGAAAGCTGCACAGAAAGACAAAGGGGTTGCACAAAACTTCCTTTTTTTGCACAACAACCAACAGCTTTACCATTGATTAATTACAAGCATTACTACATAAAATTCGGCAAATGTAACAAGAAAATTAGGACTGTAACAAAGATTGCAATGAAGAGGAATAGCTTACCAGCATACCATTCATCCACCTCCTGGCAACTACGGAGTCCAGTCCACAGACAATTATGTGGAATTCTAGATGAAAACAGAGAGGGGAATACATTCAAATCTAATGTCTGATAATGATGCAGTCCAACCGGAACGGGTTACACTGCATCACAAAAATCGTGTGGAACAATATTTCACAATATAAAATCATCAGCATCACAGACCTGAAAAAGGATTCCAATATAATTTAACACATATTGTCTAGCCAGGTGAGCAGTGCTGAGTGGGAATGTATCAGTCACTGTTCTTAAATATAACAGGCAAGTGAAGTCTCGTTAAATGCTGAAATGGCTTTTCAGTCTGTCTTTTAGTCTCAGGTTGTTTATTATAGTGAAAAGTATTGTCAGTGAATCAAACCTAGAGCCCTTTATTATGAACTGAACCAAAACATAAACTGTCTGTACTGTTACACCCCCACCAACCATTTCCAACAAGTAGGAAATTAAAAGTCATAAAAATACTTACGTCTGTAGAATGTTTCATCCAGGTCTTGGATTTTGTTAAAATGTCTGAACAAAGCATCAAGGAGAAGTTCACTCAGCAATTTTTTAAATAAAAGTTTAGGAATTTTCATAATGCTTCACATACTATGGCAGGGCTACATTGTTCTTTCCATTTGGACTATGAATTATTGATTTGGCATTTTGAACAACTCAATTTTTATCTAGCCTTTACAATCTTCATTGAACAACTGACACACAATGCATCAGTGTCAAAAGGATACGGTACAACACAGCATCCAGGTATTCGGCTGTTAATAAAATCAGCTGCAACATCCGCCTTGGGTCGACCTACATCTTTTGGTCTGGTCAAAATTACACAATAAAAGAAAAATAATTACTTGATTCAAACATGACATTACTTAATAATGCAGGTCATAAATTTTACACAGAATGCATAACAGTACTGACCTGAAAAGGAACTGGCGATTCAGATTGGAAACATCAATGGTGTCCATGTCGACAACATGGATGTTGCGAATGCCTGATAAAGCCTGTAACACAAGAGAAATGAAAACAAGAAAAGTACAGGTTGACCATTCATTAAAACTTACATAAAATTTTTTAAATATTTAAAATAATAGTGAGTATACCAGGTCTTTCAGCAGCTCACATCCAAGACCACCAGCACCAATCACCAGGATTCTGCAGGTTTCTAACATAAACTGCAGTGACTGTGGTGAGAGATGATGGACATTACATATTAGAGTAATACAAGATGTCACATGACAGATCAAATGATAAATACTAGAGCCCAACCAATTTATCAGCCAGCCGATTTTATCTGCCAATATCAGCCTATCACAGATATATCAGTATCGGCACATATATTCGCTAATATGAATACTTCTATTAAGAAGCAATAATGCAGTGGAAATGCACATGTTAAGTCAAGTTATATAGGCAGCAATTGATGTATATTTCATCCTTTGTTTTCATTCATGTTAAACAGAGATAAATATATATCATATATACATATTTGTTCTTATGTTTTTTATTCATGGCTATTTATTTTTATATTTATTTAATTCCCAGTGAAGTTTACCGTTTGAGTGCACTGATGTCATTTAGGTCATTAAAGTTTATTTTTAAACTGTAAAATATCCTGCTTTCATTACATATCTTTTTCACAAGTGTTTATCTTTATGTATATATATATATATATATATATAACAGTACTGATATATCGAATATTTTTACTCCCTAGTATTGGCATCAGCCCCAAAAATCCAATATCGGTCACACTCTAATAAATACACAATTTGCATCATGGAAGAAGTGTGAATGTAATTATTACCTCTGTGCTTGCTTCAAAGTCAGGATGCGTGAAAGGCCCTGATCTTTCCAGAAACTTTTTGATATGGTTCCATCGCCCATCCCACTCACAGCTGCCTCCATTGCCTCCATCCACCACCATCCTGAAGACAACAATATGTACATTTATGATGTGTCATCAGCAGCATCTCTGACAATCTCAGAGTATTTAATGGTAGATGGCATGCATAATACTGTATGGTTTGATGTTACACAAAGTCTACAGATAGCATGCAAAAAATTAAATCAGTCAAGACCTAAACTCAGTACTCTGATTAATGATTAATTTTCACATAGTAACGGTATTTACGGTTTACAGCAGAGCATGCAATAATTTATGAGGTTCAAGAATCTTGTGCTTTCATGCCTGCCCCGTGTAAGCGTCTGCTCTCTAACATATGTGACCCATATGATATAATACGTTTAATCTTTCAATGAAAATGTAGTAAAATTGCATATCTGACAAGTGGGCGTTTGGGACCCTATGACATTTAGGTTTCCAACTCTCTTGCCTGGACAGCTCCCAGTTGGTAGGCTAGGTGAATAGCTAACATGTCAACAGTGAGAACGTACAGTAAATACCTCTAACTTTGAATAGAGGTGAATGATACTATAAAACAATCACTGTACGGACGTGTTAGCAACTCACGCTCAACTAGCCAATAGTTTTGTCCGTAGACTAGCTACTTTAATGTTTTGTTTACAACCAGTATTAGGTTAGCTTCCTCAGCTAGCTAACGTTAACCTTCCTCCTGTCTAGTAACCTCAAACCTTCCGGCAGTTCTACCAATTCATCACTAACTTCTCAGTCAGCTCCACTACTCTCCTTCTTTTCTTCTCCCTAAAAAGAGAGAATAAAAGAAGGTTCATTCATGCTGTGCTTTCGTAGGTTAATGAGATTTGAAAGCATCTTTCGGGCAGTTAATGACTGTGTTTCTTGCTTGTTTCTTCAGCAGCTACTTACGGCTCATCCGTGTCCGCCATGTTTGGCTACTTATCTGCTTTCATTGTCGGAGTTAGCAGTAGTAAATTCAAATTCTCTTGGCCAGTAAAATCAAAATAGTACCCAGGACAAAGGTAGATTTGGGCACTGTTTTAACAACGGACCACCAGAGCTATTGCACCATACAGTCCCAGGTTACAGGGGATAAGGGGCATATAAACTACTTTAGCTAGCGCCTATACAGTTTAAATGGAGTTACAATATTTCCGAAAGTCATGAACGCAGCATTGTGAACAGTCCACTAAATAAACGGCGATTACACCAAAGATCCAACAGGTGGCAGCATTTAACTTTTGAGTGCTACGGCCCATGCGATGTAAAGTAGGCCATATACAGTATATCGCTCTGTTTACGTACTTTAGAGTATAACCTGTCAAACTGTATTTCTGACTCAAATATTCATGGTCAAACAGTGTCTTGGCATATTTGTCCAAATGTTGGTACTTTTTCATGCAAAATTAATCTGGCCTTTGTAAAAAATTTAGGAGGAGTTGATTCACCAATGGCAAATTTAAATAATTGATTCTGCAAGTAATTAGTCAATAATTGCTTTGCTCTGTATGGCTCAGTCCTATAACTTTAGCAATTATCTATAAAAGCAGTTAACAGTCAAGGAGAGACAGCAGGAGAGGAAATGGTCCATTTGAGTCGAATAAACTTTTTACAAGGACTGGATGAAATTGGCCTGATTGGCCTAGAAAAGAAAACAAACTTTGATTGGATCAATAATTCAATCTATCGATATATTTAGAGCTTTTATCTATGTGTTATTGTTATGGCCTTAATGACTTTACTGGTGAGGACTTCTCCCTCAAGTATCTGATTTACTGTGTCCAACGTGCAAATGAATCTCACTGTTTAATCTCTCATTATAGAATGATTAATAAAACTTGGACGGGCTTCTATGCATTTTAAGAGACATGCCTGTGGGCCCAAGATGTAATTAATCCATCTGTCCACACCCCCTCCAGTACAAAAGGAAATATGGAGGAGATGCCTTTTGCAGAGGTCACCAAAAAATCTGGCTAATGTATGTAGTGATAGCCTAGTGCAATCAAATTATTTGATGTCAATGTAATGTGTGTGTGTGTATGTGTGTGTGTGTGTGTGTGTGTGTGTGTGTGTGTGTGTGTGTGTGTCTGTGTGTGTGTGTGTGTGTGTGTGTGTGTGCAGCAGGACAAAGACACTTTTTTTTCTCAGAGTTTCTGTGATTTGAATGGGTTGATGGCGCAAGATTTTTTTTTCTGATTTTTAATGAGATGTTCCGAATGACAGCCTCTGAAAACTGATAACTAAAAATAACTGCTGCGACTATGTCCTTCATAGCTGACTGCCTGCCATCTCAGCCTTCCTCTCCCTCACTCTTTATTTGTTCTGTCTGTCCTGACCACTTTCATTTAACCTCAGCTATGTTCTCATGTTAAATAGCAGAATGACACTTGAAAATGGTTTGCATTATGAATGAGATACATTGCTGTGACAGTATTGCTCATGGGCATTTTAGTACATGACTGTACCCAGATCTTCAGGTTGATCCAATGCCTCCCCTATTAGTTTTACCTCCAGTATTATTTTGAGGGTCTTCACTTGATGTTGAATGTACTCTGGATCTAAAGTAGGGCAGCGTCGGACTAGAAGTCAAAACATCTTCCAGTGCTGACACATTTTTATAGATTCCATTAAAATGCCATCTGTCATTTTTCCACCTTAAGCAGGGACATTCTGAATGTCACTACCGTGCCTTTGAGGTGACCCAGCTCTCTGCCATCCATCACAGCCAAACACAGTTAACGTGTCCATGCAGAGATCGAAGAGTCCAGAGCTGAAAAGAATGTTACTTGAAATACTTGATCATAGCAGGCTATCAAAAGACTGACACCTTGCCTGGAAGAGGAACCTCAGAGGACCTGCTGATATTCTTCTCCTGACCACATCTCACTCTCCAGTTTTTCAGAAAACAGAGAAGAAAATCTAATTTTCTCCTTGTGCATTTCCTCTACAAACATTGACATGGGAATCAGGGTTTTTTCAGATTTATGGCCCCATATATCTCCATATCCATTTGCCATTTGATGGCTTTCTGTCAGTACATCCAAAGTGGTGTTGATTGTGCTAATGATAATGTGTCACAGCGATATGTCCCATGTTGGGTGCAGAGTGGGGCTGCCAGCCACAAGACAAGGAGACGCGATGAGCTGATGTTGTGTTGTGCTGTAGTAAGTGATTGATGACTCTCTCTGTTGTAGTGCTTTGATTAAGACTCCAGTGATTTATCACCACTGCTCACAATGTAATTAGACTCTATATATACACTCAACAAAACAGTGTTGTCTTGCTATCTGTGTGTGTGTGTGTGTGTGTGTGTGTGTGTGTGTGTGTGTGTGTGTGTATGTGTGTGTTCATACATTTTATATTGCAATAGTGCACATCTAAATCCTTCCTAAAGTCTGTCTGAATAGATTTCCAGGGAAACACAGCTCCATTCACTTTTTTTGTATTAAAGCAGGAAATGTGTTGCACGTGAGGTATTTTCCAATTATTTAAAATGTGATGGATGTGTTTACCTTTGACTGAAATTGCCTGGAGTGTATTCAATTCACAATTACCAAGAAGCTCTATAAAGAGATATTTGCTATGAAAATGCATCCATGCTGTGTTTGATGGTTCAGAGCTGTGGGTTTTGGTTTGGATTGGTCTCTGTAGTTTGACAGGAGATGAGGAAAGATAGATAATGGATGCCACAAGGGCAACAGATTCAATCTAAAACATTTCGTTACCCTGATAATGAGTGGAAAATCAGGACTTATTTGGCATTTTCCCAACTGAACACAATTAAAACCCCATTAAATATATATTTTTTACACTGTTACTTCCAGTGTATATCCAAATGAATGATTTTTGAAACTGGACTATCATGGCACTTACACCTGATGCTGGGTTACCGTTATCATTGTCAGAGGTTGTTGCAACATCACCAAGGTGTTCAGCAACATAATCCATCTTCCTAGTGTGAGGGGTGTGGCGTCATTGCTGGTTTGCACTTTGTTCTTCCTGTTTCTGATGGGCAGAGCCGCACAGACGATTTGTGCTCGGCACTTCCTGCCTACAGGGGTGGAGGACTTGCCGTGACCTTGTTGCACATGTTTTTTTCCCCAATGTTTGGTCCCTAAGAGCTTTTTTCTAAGAAGGAGGGAAAGCAGAAGATTTGGACCAAAAAATGTTGATCACATGGTGACTTTGAAGAACCTGTCCCACTACTCTATGAATGACATGTAGGCTAACTCCAATTGACAGATTAGTCTCACATGTTCACATCTAACCCAAACCCGATCATTGTATTTTAAATAAATACATTTTCATAACTCACTGACTCTTAACTTTAATGGCAATATATTTGACCATATATGTTCTCTAATTAACATTTACAAATGAGAAAACAATAGACTTTGGCATGTTTTCAGTTCATATTTGAACTCATGTTAGTTACAGTTTGTGACTTAAAATGAGCTAAGAGCAACTTTGGCAAATAATTTTAAAAAAACAATGATCAAAGGAGGGGACTAGCTCTTAAGAGACAGAAAGAAAGATATGGATGCATGCAGGGCTGAGTAAGAAAATATGATAAACTACAGTCAGATGCCACAACTGAGTTATAATCCCAACAAAGACTAATGGAAATACATATCTGATTTTAATTTCCATCATCTGTTGTCAAGATTAAAGTAATACTTCAATATTTTGTGAAATCCACTTATTCGCTGTCTTGGTTGAAGGAGTATCTGTATGGTAAGCAAGGAGCCACAGCCAGCAGGTAATTAGCTTAGCCTTGCATAAAGACTAATGCAGAGGGAAACATCTCACAAACATGACACACCATGCGAATTTGTGAGTTTTAAAGATTCTGATTTGCTGACATTTTTACATTTGGACACAGCCAGGCGAGTAAGTAAGTGAGAGAGTAAAGTTTATTTACATGGCACTTTTCACAGATATGAGTCACAAAGTGCTTTACAGAGCCAAAAAACCTTTAAGATCAGTGAAAATGTAAAAACATTGAACATAAGAACACATAAGAAAGAACTATAAGTCATATAAGGGCTTTGCAGAGTCATAAACAAAACTGCCAGCTGTTTCCACCTGCTGACAGTCTTTGGGCTAAGCTAAGCTAACTAAAGCTACTGGCTCCAGTGTATAGACATGAGAGTGATCTACCTTGCCATCTAACTATTTCTTGAAGTTTCATCACAGTTCATGACAGTTTGAGTTCTTGACAGCTACACCACTATAAGACTGTGACAGCTCTTAGTCACAGTCTCATACAGTGGCTCACAGTATGATAAGTGCTGATTTCCAATGGTTTTGGCACTAAGACTTGTTTACACATATTGCTCAGGTCAGTCAAATGCCACCAAACAAATAACTGCACATCCTCATGGGCCCATGTCTCCATTGAGCTGTGGTGTGTATCAGTGTAGTATTAATATCAACACTGATATATTCCTTCTATCAGCCTCATCTTTGAGAGAGGCGGGCTTTATGTGTCTCTCAAAGACGGCAGAGGAATGACTTGTGGGAGAACCTCAAGACAGTGGCACAGCAATTTCCCTCCGACTATTTCAACAGCGTTTATTCCTGCTTTGCGCTTCCTATTTCCTGTCCTCCTCAGCATACTTCCTGCTCTGCCATTTCTTCTGTTCCTCCATCACTATTGTCCCCTCCTTGCTGAGAAGAGACATTGTGCATTGTGAAGACAACATCCAGTCTGTCAGCAGTCACCCAAGAATTTCCTCACAAGAGTGACACACACCTAAGAATCGAGTGGCAAACAACAGAGATTTAGATTTTCCCATTTAAGTAGGATGAAGAATCTGACAGAGAAGGTGTATAAAAGAATAATAAGTGGGCTCCCTTTTTCCTAAAATGTATTGTGGTGTGTTTTATTAAGGGGCATCTGTTGACTTAAACAGTGTGCACAGTAGAAGTACAATGTCGAACAACCATAACTATAACCCTGTTAGTGTTCCTCTCTCATTCCTGCGCCTGCGTATGATAAAGTCTGTGGCACAGGGAGCGTGATTCCCCCCTTATTGATCTGGTAAATTTTTGGTGTGACAAAGCCAAGTAGTGACTCACTGCTGATCTCATTCAGTCAATGAAGGAATATTTCTTCAGGAATTTCCTGTTGCACCAGGTTTCATTTGCGCTTAATCAAATCAAATGCTGTAAATCCAACGATCGACACTGCAAAATCGAAGTCAAGCTCACCTGGGTTAAGGTGTGACACATTCCACACATCGCCATAGCATATAAACAGCCATGATTTATGATAGAGAAGCTACTGTGTTTTGTCTGTACTGTTCCCACCCTAAGATTTAACCCCCGGGGAGTTTCTTAGCCCTGCATTTTTATGTTCTCCTCTTTCCTCTGCAGAGCATGGGGCAGGGTGGAGCTCAAGGAAGTGGGGTATATCCTTCCTCTCCACTGAGAATGAGGGTTAGGTAAGAGATCGAGACTTGGATGACTGGCGACCTGATGCCACTAGCAACTTACAGCTTATCTCCTCTGTCATTACGCTGATTTTTTTTATGTCTACAAGTAATATTCATTTGAAACAGTCACAGGAGATAAGGTATCCTGAAATCTTTCACTTTGAAATGACACAGCAGAGCACCTAGCAGCATGGCAGCCCTTAAAGTTAAATTGCCTGTGAGATTAGCACTATTAAAGTGGCACCTAAAAGAAAAGATGCTCTTCTGTCAGCGTTGTGTATTAAAATGTGTTTTAATATTGTAGTTTTCTCTGGCTGGATTCATGTGATTTAGATTCCATCCACTGAAAGAATAAGTCATTTTTACATGCATTCATAATGGTATTTAAGATCTATTACGTTACATAATGGAAAGATTAGTTACATTCTCATTCATATTTCACTTAGATTTATACAAAGTGGCTTCTCATAATCATAACTGCAGAGACTGTGCACAATATTACTCATGTTGACATATCACACATTAATGAACGTGTGATAATACGTTTGTGTCTTTTTTTCTGGACTTTTAATCTTTATGACTGCGACACATCTGCTTGCAATCTGCCTCAGTCTTGATTCATAGTTTAATCCATGAATACAATTTATCACCACATTAATCAAGAACAATGACGATGTGATGTGATTGTATGCTTGTTAAACATCTCTGAGTGGTGGAGACACAGTGGTGTAGTCTGTTTGAACTCCCCCTCTCAAATGATTTGGCAAGAATAATACAGAATGCTCCTCTCTGTAAAAGATAATTCCATTATCACTGTTAATTTATCTCAAATAAAGTGGTTGAGATAATTTGGCTAAACAGTTGTCTTTTCTACAAAATATCTGATTATCTGACTCCTCGTGTTTCTGATTATGTATGACTTCATTGTACCGATGTCACCGTGTTCCCACACTCAGCGAGCACTTTTGTGATGTCAATGGGTGCCTAGAGGTCGGCACAAGGAAAGAAGTACAAGAAAAAGAAAGAAATTTCTGTAAAGGAATGACCTAGAAATAAATTACATCAAAAGTGCTTCTTTCTTAAACTCCTACCCTTGTGTTTGAAAAGAGAAGACTTTACTGCAGAGCTTCCAAATGTTACCATATGGCTGACATGTTATCCACATTTATTTAGCCTTATTCAGAGGCATCCAAGTTTATATCCAAGAAAATAAACAAAATATTAGATGTTTTACAGTCTGTTTTCTGTTGACACTTTGACATCTGTTTAACATTATGTTGGACATATTTCATTTTCTGTTACTGGAATAATGAATGCTACATCTTACGGTCTGCATACACAATATTTACTTTGTAATTGCATTGAAAAAAGGGGTGAACCAGGGACTGAACCAGGACCTGTTATTATTTTACTGCCCGCATACCTTGTAACTAGACAGTAAACAGAGTGAAAAAGGGTCAACCAGCCTGTATACCCAGAAATAGCACCCATTTTACCTGTAACCACAAACTTTAAATACAGTGAAAAAGGGGTGAACAGGCTGTATACACTGGACTTATATTGTAATAAGGGAGCTTTCGCTCAGATTTTAAATGCTTTGTCCTAATGTCACTAAAAAGTACTGGCCATTATCTCAGTCAGACTCATTCATGTATGAAAACGTGAGTAAGAACTTCCTTTTTACTTTGTACTGTAACTTACTTCCCTTGTCTCTGATTCAGCTCAGTTTGATGACATAACAGTGGATCCCCTAGTGCGGACGCAAGCAGCTTGCCAACTAGCATTAAGCTTCTCCCCAGTCCCCCATCATGAATTCATTAGAGCGCAACAAAAATTAGATCTTCATTAAAAACAACTTGGGTGCCAACTTATTTATGAAAGAGGTGGCCAAGTGGTGTTTATCAGCTCCCATGGGCCACTCAATGAAAGAATAGCTGTCACATGACTCAGTATGCAGCAATATATTTCAAACAGAAACCCAGGGACACCCACACATTCATATTTAATACTTGAGAGTGTATGTTGAACGCATCCCAACCAATTCTCAACCAAGGCCATGCAACTGGGGCCTCATCATCCCAAACAAAAGATTATTCTGTCTCTCTCTCTCTCGCTTCTGCCTGAAGTGATGACTCTGTCGTATGTCAGTGTCTCCCAGCATCACCCTGAGTGATTGCCAGTCCTGACTCCCGCCTGCTTGTACCACTAACCCACCCAAATGCCCAGGAAATGAAAAGCTCCGCCGAGGTAATAAAGAGAGTAAATCCTAGTTGTGTCCTCAGCCGACAGCCGGGGTGTTGTGGGGGCAGGTATTACCATATTAAGTCCAGACAGAGGGGATCACGGCCCAGCGCTCCCTCATTACACCTCATCTAGTGGGGATTTACTGCTTTTCCAAAAACAGGTTGCCCACAGCCGCAGTCCTAGCATGTGGTGTGTGGAGGGGCCGGGGGGGTGGGGGGTCATGTGCAGTTCATGTTGGGGTGCAAATATTCAGAGTCATAGTTTAGGGAAATACTTTCATGCATTTTATTGCAATTTGTTGAATTTGATGAAAGTCCTGCTACACATGGCATGTTTATCTGTAAGTGGATTTTGTGTGCATGGACAGAGAGTGTGGTCAAATCAAATGCATATTTACATAATTGAAGCTCAGCTGAAGTAGTATATGATGTGTCAAACAATTGTTTCTGTAGGATTTTGTATCTTTGACCAAAAGATCCAAAAATAGTTTCAGAACAGGCATCATACCTCTGTCTGTTCAGTAGTAGCGAGTGGGGGGAGCATGAACAGCTTGCACAGCGTCTGCAACAAACATGATAAAACCATCCATTTTGAACAGATTTTCCCTCCTGATTACAGCTGCGGAGGATCAGATTAATAATGAAGTAGAAAATGAGATTATGCTGAGTCATTAAGTTTATAACTCTCTGTAGAAGTAGATAATGGTTCTGCTAGTGATCATAAGTGTTGGCACAAAGTCACCAGAATGCTTGATTATAAATGAAGTCCTTGAAAATCTTCCACCACTGGGGGCTGGATAACTTTTTTTAGTGAAGTCTATTAAAAGGAAAGTAGTAAACAACACGAATAAAACTCAGGCAGAATCAGATATCTCAACTCTACCTTTAAAACAAGATGAGAACGAACTGATTTTATCATGAAAGCTGCTAAATGATTTGGAATCTATGATATCTTTTAAGTCCATCCTCTGAAAATTGAAACTGAAAATGAGACCCTGGCTCTGATTTTTTTTTTGTTGCCTACACACCCTGTCATGTACATTTCATGTGCACCCTACACATGAAATTGCCACTCTACAAAATGCTTTTTCAGCTCACTGAGTCTAAGACTGTTAAAGTCTCTACTCCATTTCCACTGCAAACTCTTTGTGTGCACAGGTATGTAGAACAGAACTGGCACTTTTTTTCACACACAAACACTTAGCAAACAGCCTGGGGCGGGCCCTCCGCTGGTTTGTGACAGTGTATCTATTTGCATTTTACACCTTCTTAAGTCGATCGACGTGGCTGTTTTCAGAGTGAAGCAATCTATTGCCACAGCAGGGGACAAATGGTTATCATTAGCATCAAGCTATATTATGGACAAATTAATTTACCTTGGAAGATGGGATTTCAGTTTAGGTCCTAACTGTCTGAAGAAATAATGAAAATGCACCATACGGCATACAACATATGATAGTATTGCAGGGCAGCAGCGACTAACAACAAACATCAGGGCAGGGATCCTTCCTCTAGGATGGAAACACCTGCAGCAGAAGTCATATGCACAGAGTAGACAGAGACAAACCACAAGAGTATATACAGTATATTTACACTGTGGAGAATCAGAATGACAATATATAGAGAACTGGGTAATAGAGTGCTGACTTCAAGGAGCTGCCAAACGCAGGTGGGAACCAGGCCATACAACCTCCTCTAGGACAGATTAGAGGGCAGACTACACAAGAGGAAAAAACACATGGATACCAGAGGAATTGCTGACAATTTGTACTTTATCACTGATTTCTCCATGAGCGGTTACACACAACCCACAGGCAAAAAAAACTGTTCAGTCACAGTTGTCAAGAAGGGGATTTAGCATGGGGGATGCTGATGGAGGATCAATACAGCTCCATCATGGCTAAGCCACCCTCTCCCCACTAATAAACACAAACAATTCACCACTTTATGATGTTCATGGACAAATCAAATCCAGCACAGCTGACAATCCATAAAGGGGTAAGAAGGGGTAAGGGGGGGGGGGCTTCTTGTGAATTTTTTTTCTGCTCAGTTTGCCAAAACATATCTCACCTGATACCTTGACTATAGATATTATTAACACCATATCAACGCCTTGAATTCAGTGAGTGTTGAACTAAAGCAACCACTGCTTCCATATGCCTCCAAGTTCCTATATTTCTATATATTTGTCATAATGTGATAATATAGGGTGGATATCTGCGAGCACAGACTATTGCTGAAACAACCTTAAGCTACTGTTTGATAAGAGCCCTATATTCGTCTAGGTTATGTACTTCCCATGGTGGTACTGCGGATGGAAAATCATACCATGTGTCACAGGGAAAGTGATAAAAATATAAATGGGGCAAAAATGAAAAGATCATTGTTTATTGTGGTTTTGGATTTTTCATATTACCTGGAACCAGAAACATAAACACAGAAATCCCTCAAGATTCCCGGGATAGTAAGTATATATGAAACATATATAAAGTCTGCTCTGATGGAGGCCGGTCCTGCGTGTTGGTCCAGTCTCAAGACAGGCTTTATGTAGTCGTCTGCTGATTCAAAGCCTACAGCAATATACTGCAGCTCCACTGCAACCCCACAAAAAAGCAGCAAAGCCTTTGTGTGCCGAGAGGAAACGGTGAGAGACAGAAAAAACTGTGGCAATTAAAAGAAGAGAAGAGGAGTAAAAGAGATAGTTGCCTATGGGGGCAGAACATAAATCAAACCCATGTATTTTTGAGAAAAAGGGGAAGTGAAAAGTGGTGTTGGAGGGAGGGGGCGCCATCTGTCTCTGTGGATAAAGTAGTAGTCAACACTTGCATTTAACCACACACTCGACTGATCACACATGCATTAGATCAGAAAGGCTGGTGGCTCACAGGAGGTGCTGGGATTTACACCCTGTGTGGGTGACTGCTGCTCTCCTCGCCGGTGGAAGATCCAATCAACAGGCTGTCAGGCAGATAGAGAACTGCTGTAATATGCTTTAAAACCTCACACTGACTCTGATTAGCTCAGAAATTATCATAGACCTGTTGTGAACCACATATGATTCCAATCCAACCATGAAATACAGGTTGTCCTGTGATCAGTGAATATATTCACATGACATTAATGTGATCAGACATAAAGGTAAGGAAACATATTCATCACTTATCATTTCATCATTTTGCTGCTAGTTAAACAGAATGTCATTTATACCATTTTTTTTGTTTTAGCCATGCTAGTGCCGTGGCTCTTGGTTTATGAGTAGGTTGATCCACCACTTTGGTCCAGACTGAAACATCTCAACAACTACTGGTTGATGCCACAAAATCTGGTTCAGGACTTCTGAGATGAATCTGGCTCTGGTAAATCCATGACCATGACGTTCACATCTGTGGTTTTAACTGAAATGTCTTGAAAACCAATGTATGGATTGTGATTAGATTTAGTACAGACATTCATGTTCCCTCCTCAGGATGGCTTGTTATAACTTTGGTGATCCCCTGACTTTTCATTTAGCTGCATCATCAGGTTACAATTTAAATTATTCCAATACTTAATACCAAAATAAAGTGGCTGCGAAACAGATGACGTTCCCCTCGGCCTTACCTGTACTACTTTGTACAAAAAGTGACAGTGAACATTAAACCTGTCAAGCACATGCCACTGTGCACTGTGAGCATGTTAGCATTTAGCTCAAAGCTCTGCTGCTGTGTCTCAGTAGAGCCTCACAGAGCTGCTTGCATAGCTGTAAACTCTTTGCCTTGTTTAGTTGCAGTTCTTCATGATTGGACTCCTCACAGCACATCCTTTCACATCTCATTATTCAAAGCACTGTTTTCACTATAGCATACAGTAGTTTGTCATCACAGTTGGGATCCCTGGGGTTTGTTTAATCTGAAATACAACTGGCCACTTTAAAGATTTCTGTACTCTGGTGAGATGGGTGTTATATGTGCTTCAGGTATCTAACATGTAAAATTGTGATTCTGGCTAATTACATTTGCTGACAAAGTGTAAACTAAACGTTGACATGATGTATTGTAGCCTGCCAAATTCCCCCACCTCCAACCCCATGCATCACAGTGATTGAATAGCTTTAGAGGTATCAACAACATTCACCAATCGCTTGTCTGCCAGGAGTGAAAGTCAATGACATTATGTCTATTTATGTGTTTTGATTAATTGTTGGGAATTGCCTTTTCAGTGCGCATCTCCCTGGCGCTTCGAGGGATAGCTGTTGGCAGTCATTACCATAATCATGTTAGTGTTTGGCTCTGCCCTTGTAGTGGCTGTGTCCCATTATAATTCCACACAGTAATGGATGCACATCGGAGATGAGATTGTGACAGCCTTGTCCTCTGCAGGTTAGGACGCTGGTCACAGCTGCACAAAACAAATACTGTTTTATAAATTTGCTTTAATCTTGTCAAATTTGATACCTCACATCTGAAAACCTCGCTGATGAAAACTTTTGTTTATGCACTCCCATTTGGCACAAAGTTTCTCAGGAATACAGCCCACAACTGAAAATGTGTCTGTCTTATAATCTACGTTGTGCTCCGCTGACGGTCTCTGCAGGGAGCTCAGTGGCTTGCTGTTAGCTTGCTGCTATCTATCTGACTGAGACATCTCCTGTTCCATCTCAGCGGCCACCACTAAAGCTTCATTTCCCTGCCTGTCACCGTCCGCCCCGCTCACTGTCTGCCGCAAGGACGCACAGTTTGATAAAAGCCACTCCGCCACATATTACATCTCATTTCACCAACACTGTGGTTGTGCACCTACGCTGTAAGACCTGTGCACACCTCACCCCTTGACCTCACCTTATGAGAGTAATGAAAAGTGCAGCTGTGGTTAAATGTAGGCCACCTCCCAGCACGCACACACACGTTCACACCTCCCAAAGGCAGGATGGGAAAAAATGCTGAAAGGTGTTGTTGCTAAAGGGAGCAGGGGTTTGTTTAGCACAATAAGCATGTGTCCATCCTGAGGAGAAGAGGAATCCAATAGTGAAGTTTACCCCGAGGATGATATCTCCCATTTTATGGCCTGTTTATGTCTATGTTAGCACAAACTTTGTAATGGAGCTCATAAAATGTGCATACTGCTAGAAGGTACAGATTTTCTCACAGTGGGGACCTATGGCTGCTACAATGGAAAGAGCACTGATGCTTGTACTTTGTGAATGTTACTTTTATTTCTTTCATCTTCATATACTCTGCAACACAACTGACAAAAATACAATCATTAGCTTTTACAGCTACACTTGGAAACAACATAATAAAAAACTGTCTATCGTTCTCTGCCTCGCAACATCGACACCCACACAACGTATGTCAAGGTTAAATCCCGTTAATGCAGGATACAGTCTGATGATGATAATGACAGTTGTGCTTCATGACAGTCTGCTGTCTAACTCAGTCCATTGACAGCGATGCCATTTGAATACATCCATTTAATCCAATCAGCCACATTTCATTAGTTTAGTCTGAATTGTTGCTTCTGCTGCAACATGTATTTCTCAATAACAGTCAGATATGTTTTGCCATGACTTTGGGTTGGATTTGGCTTCACTACAGGGGAGCGAAATTCAATTGAATAAAACATGACAAAAAAATGAATGCTCCAAATTATTTTGTCTGGTGGTCTGACTATGACCCCAGCTGTGTTTCACCTGCAGGTGCCATTTAACCACATTAGAGCTAAATGAAAAAAAAAAAACACACAAAATATATATCTGTGACCTATACACACACATAAACACACTCACATA
Source organism: Seriola dumerili (assembly GCF_002260705.1). Lineage (NCBI taxonomy): Eukaryota > Metazoa > Chordata > Actinopteri > Carangiformes > Carangidae > Seriola > Seriola dumerili. Next base: position 8,739,148 of record NW_019174343.1, on the reverse strand, counting down.
AAATCTAAACAGATATTTCAACCTGTACACACATGACACTTAAAAAGACACTTTTTCTGCTGCAATATTTCTTTATTACAGACTTCAGCTTAAAGTGGCTCCATCACCTGACATTTAAATCTCAGTTATTGCACTGGCGCCACAGTGCTGAATTCATAAACCAATACGACACAGCAGAGCCAAGACCCCGCTCTAGAAAACGAGCGTGGGCATTACAGACAATGGCCGCTGGGTCAATGAGGGGTGAGTAAAGAAAGTGACTCCCAAGGGATGGAGCAAGAGGGATTTTCACTGCGCCAAATAATGACAACTCAGGCAATATCACCCTGCCAATGTGTTGTGACGACAGTAACGATCGGCTGTGGCGCATTGTATCAAATCTGACCCTTTTGACCTCCAGGTTGCCATGGAAACACATCTCGACGGGAGTGATAACTGCTGATTGACACCAGCTGACACAGTGTTGAGATTGACACCCATCACCTGGGGCAGATATTACTTATAGGTAATGTTATTTTAAGTGTCTTCTCCTTCATCTGTTTCCCACTGAAAAACAGATGAACGCACAAAAAGGTCACTACAGGTCAACGGCTTTTTCATTATCACCAGTCTAACCACACCACCAGACTGTAGCAATGTTGTGACCTATGCATTGTTGTCAAGATAAATCATGCGATCAAATATACGCACTGAGGCATATTCCACACTTTGATGGTTTTGCAGCTTCCTTAAATGAAAATTGACCGTGCTGTTTGTGCTGATGTTGGTAGAAAACCCTCCAGTTTGTATATGAAGCACCCCCACCCCCCCCAGCCCTCACCACACCCATCATCCCCTGAGGCTCAGTGTGCATGAGAATACACAAGAGCCCCGGCTAAAACCACCTCAGCAAAATATCGGACCAGAGACAGGACAGCTAGACCACTCATGTCCCTTGAGTGTGAAGCCATGAGAGAGAGATAAAAAGAGAAACAAAGGAAAAGAAAACACGAGTGTGAAAGAGGATGCCACTGATAATGAAAGAGAAAGATCGAGAAAATAAGGGAGAACAGATATTAGCAAAGTCAAATATATTTGAATAAGCCTCTATATCCTGACATAATAGCTTTCTATAACCTTGTGCTCACAGGACGGACATCAATGTTCTCCAGGGGAAAAAATTGTCCTGCCAACCGAAAATTCACCATGACCTGAAGTGATGTTGGCACAGCAGACATTCAGAAAGGACACAGTCACACAGAGCCCATGCATGTGGACAACAACATGAGTTGACGAGACTGACGTTGCAAATGGGAGGAGCTGAAATAAGATAGTATTTGTAATTGTTCAAGGATAGGTCTGATGATGTATATTTTTCTTACTGTCAGCAAATCCCATAAAAACTAAAAAAAAATCAATGAGTGTGTCCTACTAATAAGTATTGTCTTTATAGCATATGTGTGTTAATACACAGATGAAAATAGTCCTCGTACAAATGCCCTGTTTAAGTAACATTTGCAAAAAACAACATCGTTGAGCTTCATAGGAACAAACGGGCTGAGAGTCACAGACAGGTTGGGGAACTCGGACTAAAGTTTATCAGAGGATTTGGTGATATTACAAATAACAAAAATATAGAATATTTCTTGCCTTATCTTTTAAATATCTATTTGGATGGTTTTATCTCCAAAGTGTGAAAACACATGGATTGCATCTATATGGTCAAATGCACAGAAAAATAATTATCAGTATTTGCTGTGGCAAACTTCACGTACAGAACAGAGACACACAGTGTGAGTAAAATAAAAAAAAAAACAGAAGTACACAAAAATAGCACAATGATCGAGAATAGAAACCTATGGTTTGTGTCATTTTGAAAATATTCATTTAATGACTTTTAATGAGTCATTTTTTCTGATTTAAATTTCAAACGATTCTCAAATTTATGGTTCGACTGTCACTATGACAGCACATGTCTTGCATGACATGAACTGTAAGTCTCATCTGAGTACTAAACAAACACGACCAGTGAGTTAGAAGGACTGTTAGTGTACAAAGACTAATACAAACTTAATCTTATTTCAATGCAGATCTCTCATTTCCTGTCTGTCAGGGACCTGTCTTGATTAGAAAGGACTTAATTATTCCAAAACAAAAGCTTAGTGGAGACACAAAAGGGAGGTTGTGGCGCTGGCTGTTGATATTGTTCTATCAGACAGCTCGAAGGGAGGAAGTCCTCTGTCTGAGCTGCCAGGCCTGGCTGTTTTTTGGATGGGGGGGGTGAGGGGGTCCTGGGGATAAGAGCCCGCCCTGTTATCTTTGTGTAAAAGGTCACACAGGTCTGGCGGAAGAAGCAAAAGCAACAACCATCTGTGTTTTCCACACGGCTATCTAGCTCAATGAGAGCCAGGCTGAGTGAACACACACATGCACACAGACATCACATCGCTCACTCATATCTGTGCACACGGGCAGTATGATGAAAGATGCATTGTCAGAAGAAGTTGGAAAGCCCCCAGATATGTTTTCCTTGTTTGATGTTTAAGTTTGATTATCATTGTTTATGTAGCACAAACAATTTATGCACATACTGTTTCTCTGAATGAATAGCACTGATTTATCAAAGGTTTGACTTATGGCGCTGATGTTGTGCAGAATGCCATGTGTTTTTTATTCATGTTGCAAACCTTCAAAGACAAGGACACTGACATATCACAAAGCAATAAAAAGCAATAAATGCTTTAGCTCTACAGTCAATTCCCCACTAACTATTGACAGACACATTTAAGCCTCTCATACGGGCTCAAATGACACAGTTTTGTTGCATGCTGTTACATAAGTCATACAATGTGCTCACACCTTCACTTAGACTTGCGTGAGACTGTATAAAAGCTCTGCCAAAGACGTGTGTTTCACTAGCAGGAGTACCTGCATCCGCCCAGTCTCCTTTGGCTTAGAAATGTGAAAACACTCACAGGAAGAGTAAATTCTGGCTCGGGGTTTTTTTCATGATCCTATTGTTTTCCTTCTAGATCCTTTAGCGCCATACACAGTCAGAATGGAGCTTGTGGATAGCACACATACTTGTTTTACGGTGGCTCATATGTGGGCATGTACAGCACACACTCGCGTGAACACATGTAACACACACCTAACACGCTTGGAGCAGATCCCATGCAGAGAATTTGTTATATTGCCACATGGGACCTGAGTGTCCAGAGCTATTAAAATGATAAACAAAAACATACTGCAGAGATTGAGGAAATATACAATATAATGCAGCAACAGAGACTGCACAATCTCAACAGCTTCTCACAATGAAAAGCCTCTATAGTGCTCATTAATGTGACACCAGAAGCCAGCACATAATGTTTTGACTGAGCTATTGTGCTTTATTTGGAAAGGACATAAATGCTTCTTTCTTTTTTTTTTTACAGGGCTCCATGAGAATTTTATTTTGAACCAGTAAATCATTGTTTTTACAGTAGAGCTTGGAGGGTTGTCTGTGCAGCAATAGAGAAAAAGAATAACAAATTCATCTGTTATCAGAGTCTGACCTGCTCTCTGGGCTTCAGGCTAATTAACGGCAGTGTGACAGCTATTGTGCCGTAGCCATGGCCTTTTACTACTGAGGAATAAGACTTTGTTTTTTGGTAATGGAGTAGTGCTGCCACTTTATCTTAGAGTAGGCTAGACTTAATATAAACAGCACTGCTGAAATTACAACTTAAATGTGACCTAATGAGCCAGTGACACACCACCCAGCCACTATTTGGATAAGTTGAGTGTTATTTTTTATTTGTGCTTACACGTGGGAGAAACCCACATTGTGATGACTACAGCATAATAACAATAACATACTTCAAATATTTTTGAATGTAATATAATGTCTCTTTGTTATTCAAATGACAAAAATGATACAGGCCGGTTTCATTGATTTGCTGTGGAGCTCTGGCCCTGTGGGGAATTAAGCCCGTATTTGCTGCTTTTTTTGATGAAGTGCTGATTTCCATGGTGCACCTGTTTACTGTAAAGCTCTGCAGTGTGTGTGTGTGTGTGTGTGTGCGTGTGTGTGTGTGTGTGTGTGTGTGTGTGTGTGTGTGTGTGTGTGTGTGTGTGTGTGTGCGTGCAAAGGCAGTCACTTGGGAGTGGGGGTTGGGGGACCTGACTTTATATTGTTGGGAGAGTGGAGTACACACTGCTGACAATGGAGTTTTCTTATTTCACTCAGGTTACACAAAACTATTTTTATGCCAAAAGACACCTGAGTTTCTTGGGTACTAACGGATGATGCGGTTTTTGTTTAATAATGCATCATCTCTCTTGTCACAGTTCTTTGTCCCAAACAACCAAACTCCATTAATCCTAGAATAATCTCTGCACTCTTCAGGTTTTCTGACATTTTAATAAAGTGCATATCCTCGCTGCTCCAAAGTCTTTTAATCAGGATCTAAAGCTCAGGGCAAATATACATGTCTCAGAGGAGCGCTCCTTATTGGTTGTGCACAGCTGGCAATCAATACATCATGCCAATAATGATTCGATCCATTACAGCAGTCAAATGCTTTGCCATCCAATTACAAAGGTGTTTGGGTCACTTTAAAGAGTGAAAGACCTCTGCCTGATTGTACTTGAGTATTACATAAATCAATACCTGAACTTAATACACTACCGCTCATTTGCATACCGGTGTGATTAAGTGCCTTCTTTTCCTAGAAATGAATCCTGTAGCAAACCTGCCACTTGCATACAGTAATGTATCACACTGTGCCATAATGGGGCAAAAATCAAAACATGTGCTTTCCAGTAATCAGCTGCATGAAAGTGTGATGTCACATGGCTTTTAGTCTCAGAGGGGAATAAAAACACTCAGCACATCCATTCAGTTCAGTGTCCACTCTCTGGCAAAGCAGGTGTTATGGATTGTCTCAGCTCTGGGAACAAGTTGCTGACCCCTTCCCCTGATCCTTTTCCTGTTTGGCGTTCTGTGTGTGCAGTCGAGTGGAGGGGAGATGGAGTCAGTTTGTTCCCTGCTACTACGACATGTTTTTCCTAACATCTCCACCCCCACCCCCACCCGCCCTTTTTTTTTCGTCCAGTCAAGTCATGTTCCAGGTGGGGTGACAGAGCGCAGCACACAGCCAGAAGCGGTCCAGGAAATTTGTGTCCTCCGTCCAAAAACATGTTTTGACCGTCTGTGCCACATCTGGAGGGATATTTATTCCTAAAGCCATTCTTCTCTGCACTCACATGACACAATACTCTTGACAGGTTCTATTTGCACACCCTGCAAAGGCAAAACATATTTTTACTGAAATGAAAGCAAAAAAAAAAAAAGGTCATATGTTGCAATTGTGAGTGGAATACTCTTGAGAGAGGCACATTTGGCGCTGCCAAAAGACCAGAGCAGGGCTATCTTTAGTCATCCAATTCAAAAACAAAAGGTTGGGTTAATGGCAGCTATAAATGTGCTGTACTGACACATTAAAAAACTGTCTTGGCTTCAACACTTCATAATAGTCATTATAGTATCACATTGTAACATGTGGAAACAAAACAACTGAGTCACAGTGATCTAATTGTTTTGGTGGTGGTGTAGCATACTGCAAAATACATTACTCAGCATCCTATCTACACAAATAAACAGCTTAATTGCTGCAGCAAGCACAATAGTTGCGTCTTCAACAGAAATTATTGCATAATTAATACCCTCTTTAGTGACACCCTTAATAATTCATAAATGTATCATTCCATACACCAAAATGTTTTGTCTTTAATGAGATTAGCTTCATGCAAATGCAAAGACAACATAAGGTGATTTTGAAATGCACTCTCTAAGAGCTTTGCACCTGCAGCAGAGCCTAATCCTTCCTGCACCAAACCATCTGGAATGGGAGTTTTGCTGTGTGTGTAATGTATGGTTCTGTATGCCGCTGCAGCAGTCAGGACAAGAGCCCCGCGGCGATACAGCACAGCTGATTCTTTTATTGCGCTTCTCTACTCGATCACTATCCACTGCATCTCTCCTGTAAATATCCCTGAGGTCTGCTGCGGTGTTTGACCTTCAAGTGTGTAGAAGAGAGGGGGGGTGGGGGGGGGGGTATTCCCCTCCCAATGTGTGGGCGTTTAACCAGCACTGGAAGCTGTCAAATCAAAGACCCCAAGTGGGCGACGATCCCAGCCTCCCAGTGTGTTGTACAAGGTGTCTCTGTCCTTGAAAGCCCACCACGAGTCCCATGACTGGAGCTGGTCAAAGTTTGTCTGTTCCTCGAACCATCAGGCTGTGCACGGCACCAGTCACTCAGCTCTGATAGAGGTTACCGAAAGGGTTAACACCGCCAACCTTTCCCATCTGTTGCTAGGGAAGTGTTGCCTGTTGTGCAGGAAACAGGGAGAGCGGTTTCCTGTTATGAAGAAAGGTTTTTAAAGGGTTGCATTCATTCAGTCATGCAACAGATGCCGCGCCAGGAAGCCCGGCCAATAGCAAGAGCTTTGGTGTCCTAGAGAAACTGTTTTGGAAACTGCTTTTAGGAACCTTTCTATGCACTGTTCTGCTCCAGGAAAGAATCCATGAGCAAAACATGTCGGAGAGAAAACAGTGAGAAGAATCTCTGCTTGACTTCTGACTATAATCCTCTCCGCTCCAAGCATGAAAAGTATGTCATGACACAGTTCAAACGCTCATGTAATGATGAGGGTCTTAACTTTGCAACTGTTGTCATCTGTAGCTATGTCAGTGATGGGACATGTGTCATATACAGCAAAACATAGGCAGATATAATTTAAGACAATAAAAGCCTATTATTTGTACAGAAACATCAATGTGTTATATTGACACATCAGATGTAAGGCGCTGAAGAATGACTGAAGCATGGTTTATATTTGTAGTCCAAATGTCCCATACTGAGTGGGTTTGATCTAATTCAATTGTAGCCTAGCCCGCTGCCTGTAGAAGAGTCTGTGGCGCCGTTGCACATCTGTGGAGCAGTGCCCTGAAACAAAACACGACCAGATGTGAATGAAGAAGATGAAATGACCCACTAATGTTTTTTGTGCAAAACCGTCTTCAATAACTAAGATATAATGGTGTGCGCATTGCAATGATGAAACGAATAGAGAGTGAGTTCGTTTCCCGCTCCGTGTCCGCGCCGCGCTGTGTAGTCCTGCCTCAGGAAGCGCCAAGCAGCACCTCCCGTTTCCACACAGGAGCGCACCAGTTTACTGTAGCATCAGCACTGGAGATGCACGCCGGCTGAACGCTCAGCTGCTCACTCTGCCAACACGGGCGTCCACAAGTAGAATTCAGCTGGAGAAGAACCCAGATGAAGATGCTCCTCAACTCTTCCTCTGCGACTTGATTTTTCCCGCAATGTGTTTGTATTTGGATGAAGTTTCCACGTCATTTGGAGGGACGCCGTCGGTGCGGGGAAACATGAGGATAACGGTCGGATCCCGTGGATGATGATGTCCCACAATGAACGCAGGTTGTTTGTCTCTAATGTTTTTCATTTTTACGTTAAGAGTCCAGAAACCAAACTTTCAATGTGTTTTATAGTAAACAAAGTGGCACAAAGCGTGCGTGTGTGCTCGTCTGCGTTTATATTAGAGGTTGAGGGGGGTGGTGGTGCTGATCTATGAAATTGGTTCATTATGTCTGAAAACATTTCATCTGTTTATTTCCATCATGTTTAAAATGCAAATTCATATCTAATGCAACTTGATGCAGCCTGTTGTAGTGGTGGAAATTAGTTTGTGATAAAATCAAATATCAACACAACTGTAGCTGCTATTTCCCCTAACAACAATTGAATGAATAGATTAATAAAATGTACACAATTTTGAACTGGTTTAAATCCACAGCTCTGGATTAGCATGAGTCTCCGTAAAGTTGCTTTCAATGAAGGTCTCTACTGGAAAAATGTTCTGTTCTGGTATTGGGGTTAGATAGGATTATAATCTGTGACAGTAGACAGAGCCATTGTTCTATACAGTCCTGTATAGTGTCCAGTATATTAATTATTCTTCAAAAGTAAGGAGTTGAGAAATGGTTCTCTTATATGTGGTTTGTGTGTGATCAAACATTTTTTTTTAAAAAGTCGTTCTACAAATTAAATCTTGTTTTATTCTACAACCTTGTCACTTCAGATTTTGAGTAGGTTTAGACATATCCTGTAGATTTGGCACAGCCAAGGTCCCAGTGTCTATCTCTTCCTCTGTTTCAGAAACATTTGTTTTAATTGAATTCTTGTTGCATAATTCATATCCTGTTGTTTGCAGTTGGGTGCTTTGTCAGACCGGGACCCTTGTTTTCTCTCCCAGTTTTATTGTTCTTTGACGCACTCAAAAGACCTTTCCCCCCCAAAAAAAGTGTGTGTGTGTGTGTGTGTGTATCTATATATGCGCGCGTGTGTGTGTGTGCATCTGTGTGAGGCAGCGTGTGTATGTTTCGTGAGAATCGAGGAAGAATGACGAGAAGGAAGTCCATTTGTGTTGTGAAAATGTGTACTCCTGGAGAGGTTCATGGAGGAGTGATGAGGGGCCATGCTGTTAATGTCCTTCCCCCCATGGACATCCGGTGTGGAGTCCTGTGTGCAGGCTCTGCTGGAGTAAGAACCTGGAATTCTTAAAAGCAAGAGCATGGTGACATTCAAAATATATGTACACTTGCCAGAAAAAAAATCACATTCAGACTACTGGTCTTGAAAGAGAGAGAGAGTGAGAGAGAGAGAGAGAGAGAGAGGCAGACACATTGGCAGAAAGAAAGAGAGAAACACTCAGAGATAGCCAGAGTGCATACAGGGTTTAATAGGATGTGCGTCAGGGCAGGTACTAAATAACAGGATAAGACAAGGGGTGTACACACTTTGTTAAGTACGGGTGTGTTTCATGACAAAACTAAATTTCACAAGCAGTACTCTTTAATGACTTAACAGTTTTTAACATTTACCTAAACATGAAGTCTAAATTGAAAAGCAAGATGCAGTGTCAAAAAACTGTAACCATCCCTTATGTTGCCATTTCAATGTGCACAAGGGCATTTGTAGAATGAGTATGAAATCACTGGACAAATTATTTCTCAAATAATTGTTTATCCAATCCTGCTGTAAGCCACCAACCTGCATGTGTCATTTCCCAGACAGGGAGATGTTATTGTTCCTCCTGTAAGTACCCTGTGGCTCTGTTGTTTTTCCTGCTGATAATGTCCCTGCAGCATTCTGCATGTCACTGACTACTGCACAGGTCTGGGCTTCCCCTTGGCTCTCCTTACAGAAACAGGGTCTGGCACATGTTTACCCTTAGGTATTAAGTAAACAGTAAAAAGTAGTGAAGAATTGAAAATGTTCTTTGTGTTGTTTTAACAGCTTTTTAATTATCTTCCACTTTCGTTGTACAGATTTTCAAAATCCGCTGCAAGTCCCTCAGCCAAAGGTCCGCAGTCATCTGACCATAAAAGTACAGTCCAAGCTGATGTCCAGGCCGTGTCCCCGTGTCCGTGGTCCAAAACCTCCTGTTGCCCCCAAGCCAAGACCCCTGTATGAGTCTCACCCACAGGGGGAGCCCTGTCCCCAACAAAGCCTCAGTAACGGAGACCTGGCTCACTCTGATGGGGAGATTGAAGATCTCCATGAGATGGCTGAGGAGAATCAGGACCAAGAGGAGAAACAACATGAGGCTAATGACAATGGCACGGGAGACAATGACAAAGGGGACACAGTAGATGAAGAAACTGAGGAAGAAACAGATAAAGAAGTAGACATATTAGATAATGAGGGCGACATAGACAGCATTGGCTCTGAGGACACACTCAAAGGAGATGATGGTTCTGCTGTTGACACTACTGAAGATGAAAACACTGACAATGACTTGAACCAGCCTGAAGGTTGCAGTCACACTGATGATGAGAATACATCAACACCTTCTGTTCTTCTGACTGAAACAGAGGATGAAGCAGGAGACGAGGAAGAAGAGGAGCAACAGAGTTCTAGTAAAAAGACTGAAATACTCTGTGATTCTACAGGAATCTCTGAGGATCAAACAGAGTCACTCAGTCAGGGTGAAAAGGAGAATGATGTTGGACTTAATGAAGCAGACAGTGACCAGGCTGAGGACTGTTTGCACTCTGACTCTCTCACAGACAAGACTGAGCTGGAAGCTGGAGGATTTGCATTTGGATTCAGCGTGCTTCCAACTGTAACTGAGGAGTATCCCTACGATGTGATTGGCCCCACTGATGAATCTAGTGATACATGTGAGTCATGTGACCCAGCTGAAACAGAGGTATGGCAACCGGAACGGGCCACCAAGGACCTCTCCGGCTGTTTTCGATTCACATCCAGCACTGAGGATGTGTTTGGGCCTTACTCAGTCATAGAAGCTGTTCCGGGAGATATGAGCGGCACCGCTGACCCCGAGTGGAGTCAGGATGACACTGATGACAAACCTTCAAATGAACTGCAAACACCAGGTGCTTCTAATCAGGAACCTTACTATGTGTCATCAGATGATGTGGACAAGCTCGATGATAAGCAAGCCCTCTCAGACCAGGGTGAGACTGAGGAGGGCACCGAGCAGTCAGATCAGCACAAAGACAAAGCAAAGGACAGCGAGTCAGCAGATGAGTATGCAGATATTGATGATTCACTCTGTCCTAAAGATGACTTCGAGCAGTTGGAGTGTGTCTCATCAGAGGATTATGTCGAGATAGGTGATGAGGATGAAGAGGAAGAAACGGAAAAGAGACATATAAAAGGAAAAAGTGCAAAAGAGAGAACGGCGAAACGAGACCAGGCCTTCCACAGCCAGAGAAAAAGCTGTCAGCCTCGCCTCAGGCTGTGCAACATCACAGTGCCAACAGACCTAGACCTGGGTCGCACCCCGGAGCTCACCAACAGAGTGGTGTTCGCTCACACCACTGAGGCCTTTGAAGAAGACATCGAGGAACTGGACTGCCATATTGTGCCTTACTATGAGGACACAGACTCAGACAGTGAAGAGCATATTTACGAAGAGGCGGGGTTTGACTCGGAAGGGGAAAACTTTGTAACTCTTGATAGGAAGACTATTGTCACACGGTCACGCTCTTATTCTGGGAAAGTTCCAGGTTATGTCCCAGAAACTGTCCCAGAAGAGACAGGGACAGAGTACCAGACTCATGACTACTGTACAGTGGCCTTGGATAAGAACAGTGAACCACTCAGCCATTCACAGCAGCCTGGGGTCAACTGTTTGATCCCGTCTATGAAGTCTCGCCGCTTCTTATTGTACTCCCGGTCTGCAGAGAGTCCAGAATTGTCCTTGACCACTCCAACAGAGATCAGCCGATCTCTGAAGGATGAGATCAGGATGAAGAGGAAAGATGATAGCCTTTCCCTCCCATGTGTCATAACCTCTTCTGGAAGCTTCTCCCAGCGTAGCCATCAATCGTCCAGTGGTGTTTCCACGCCAACCTCTCTAGTGGACATCCCACCGCCCTTTGAGCTGGCATACATCACTAAAAGACCAGTCACCAAGAGTTCCCCATCCCTCCTGATCCAGCATGAACCCAGTGACATTCCGAAGAAGAAGAAGTCCTCGTTTAAACGCTTCCTGGCACTCAAGTTCAAGAGGAAGACTGATTGCAAGGGTTTCAGTGATGGAAGCGTCCGCTCTTCACGTTCTTCTTCCGAGTCCAGCCACCATGGCCCAGTAAGAGTCATAGAGCTTGATCGTAGGAGCACTGGCAGCTCTCCTCAGCCTCAGTCCCGCATGGTGAACCCCCAGCAGCGTCTTTCAGACTTGCCATCCACCTTTCTCCTCTACAATGACCACCAGAGGAGGAAAGGTGACCTCAAAGCTTACGGCAGGGGCGTCTCGAGAGGGGAGTCCTTTGAGGAGCGTCCTCGCCGCTCTGCCATGCCGCTGCCTTTGACCAAACCCCGCTCCATCTCCTTCCCCAGTGCAGACACCTCAGACTATGAAAACATCCCAGCCATGAGCTCAGACTATGAGAACATCCAGATCCCTGGCAGGCCCACCAGATCCCACACTGTGACTGAGTTTTTCGAGGATCCAAACCGCACAACAGTTGCCTGCAATGAGAATGATGGCTATGTGGATATGAACAGTTTCCCCGGGATTGACAGCAAACCCCAGACCTCAAAAGCAGACACTGAAAGGTATAGTAATCATTCATCTAAGTTGAAATGGTTTTGTATCATCGCAAACAAATGTTAAAGGGTTGATTCAGCCAAGTTACAAAGACACATTCAGTGTGTTGCCATACCAGTTGTATATAGCCATAATGACTGGTTTGGATCTATTTAACCAGAGATACCTGTGTCTGAAATATCTGCTTCCAACTCACAATGGGTGACTGAATATAAACATATAACTAGTGGTGGAGTTGAATGGCATTTTGTTTGTGGTGTTCAAAGCATTGAACATCACAGCATCTACTCTTGTTAAACTGCAGAGCTCATTTTGAATAGTTTTCACTAGAACTACTTTACACTGAAGAAATAGTCCCTGAGAACTGTGGACAGTGTTGTTGCAAAATTTTGATAAATATCTTTTTTTTCCAATACTACGACCACCCCATATGTAATTCCATCCACCTACGTTGTATTGTACTAGCCTTTCTTGCAAAAATACAAAGTATTCACCCATGATTAATAATAAGACATTCGTTAATTTCATTATTAATCAATTAATCAATTAGGTAGTCGTCAGATTTATATTTTGACAGTGGAACAATCACTGAAACCACTTTTTAAGTGAATGTACCAGATGTTCACTGGCACTGGCTCAGACTCATCAAATGCAAATATTTGCTGTTTTTTATTACTTGAAGAATTTGACTTTTTCACAATTTTCTGACATTTTATAAACAATTAATCAATAAAATAATTGGCTGATTAATAAATAATTAGACAGTTGTCAGTTGCAGGATAAGAGGTATAAAAAGTGTTTCTATTTATGATTACACAGTGTTTCAGAGAGTCTTCTCATACATGTCAGTGCTCAGTTCTGGAAACTAATCACAACCTGTAATTTCACCTTTCTAGTCCACAGAATAGGTGAGACTTTTTACCACTACATTTAAAGTATTCAGTTGAGCAGTTAGGCGTGGATCTGTATCTTCTATCTTTACCCCTGAACAGCTGACAGTGTATCACAGATGAGCAGGGGGCACCTGGCTGAGCAGAATTAGATCTCCCTCTTGTAGCTATGTGTTCAGTGAGAGATGAGCAGCCTGCTGTGTCAGGCACCGCTGGCTTTGGGAAGATGGACAATGCATGTGGGAGAGCTTACCCCTGTTTTTCATTTGGTAGATTTAGAGGTCGCATCTGGTGCCACTGCTGAGGTGATGGAACAGGTATGGGCAACGGAGTGTCTCACTAAGCGCAGGTTATTCACATTATAGAAAGTAATTATGGGCTGCAATTAAAGGTGAAAAAATGTGGGGGAGTTCTTTTAACACAAGGAAGCGAAGGAGGAGGAGGGAAAAGGTGAGAGAGCAAGGGGAGGGGATGTGTTAATAGAAGGAGCAGAAGAGTAAGAAAACAAAGAGTATGGCGATAAAGTACGGTAGAAGAGGGGGAGGGGGGAAACAGGAGAAAGGGAGCAAGAGCAGTTCTGGTGTAATTGCTCTCCTGTACCTGACACTTATGGTTAAGTTTAGGAGGGCTTTTATTAAAGTGGCTTTCTCTCAAGTGCTTCTCTTTCATTGGACCCTTGAGGGGCCGCAGGATTTACTGCAGGGTGTGATAGAGTGAGGAATCACTGTGGTCAGACTGTACCAAATTACCCTGTCCTGTGCCACAGCGTCAGCGACTGTGGGCCACAGTCTTCCCCCTGTCTTAATAAAATAGTTGTGTTTGATGACCTGTGTGAAGTCAAAGAGATGGGCCATTACCAAGAGCTCGCTTAAAGGCTCAAGATAATCTTGGGACAGAATGCTTTTGTCTCAGTTTGTTTTTATTTCCTTCGGTGTCCTTTGTTAATAATGTTTCATTCTGCAGATTCTCTCTTTTATAACAATTTAACCCATATAGAAACAGGCTCAGTTTGCAGGTTATATAAATTATATAAGTTTTCAAACACTTAAAGCTCCTAGTTACCTCTCCTCCAGACGTTCTGTGCAGCAGACGCTTTACCATGATGTCCCCTCTGTTTAGGTCCAGTGCACTTTAAAATTTATACTTTAAATCTCAACATTTGAAACCCTTCCATTTCCCAGACAATGGTCCCTCAGTGAGGGCTCTTTTTCTCCCAGTGATGTTATCGATGTGGCTCATTGTGTGGTGGATGCTCTCACACCGCTCACAGTGATGCAAAGAAGCTATCTGTCCTGTCACCTCGCCTTCACCGCATTCCCCCCGGAGATGCTTCTGTTGCCAGGGCCGCTCTTTGGAGTGTCTGTGTGAGCCTGGTTTATGTTTATTTGAGTGTCAGTGCATATTTGGGTGTGGGTGTGTGCCCACAGTACAACTCAATTGTTGTTAGCGTAGGTGCTTGTCCCCGTCTTTGTGTGTACATCTTGCACCTCATTGCCACCGTCCCAGGCCGCCTAGCTGATGATGGCAGTGATTTATTGAGAATGCATTCAACAGTCGACGTGTTTGTAGACCCACAGTGGATTTTTGTGGTGAGGAAAATGACTGAATGGCCCCAGAGCACTGCAAACAAAAGGACCATGCCTACAGTAGCAGACACGCATTTTAAAGAGAACTTACAAAGCTGCTGTGCCACAGGCTTGGATTAGTTCCACATGCGTGATTAATGTATAGCACCATTCAGACTCTACTTCAGCACAAGTATTCAGCCTAAGCAAAGATACATGTTCATTAGCAAGCTTCCATAGTGTAGAGTGGAAAAAGAAAAATCACACTAATGATTCATCCCAAGTCTAACCAAGGTGTTTGTTTGTAGGTGTGGGTGTGCATATACAGTACGTGCATGCACACTAAGTTACGACTCTCTGCTGCTTTATCAACAATGAAGCTCCTGCTAAGCATGCTGTCTCAGCACAACTGCCCTTGCCACGAGGCCGTGTAGCAACAAATGAGTGTTGAAAAAGGCGTTTTAGCAAAGAAAGCCCACGATTTGTGTTTGTGCCCAACCTAGAGACCATTAAGTGTTCCTTATGTCAACTTGAAGCAGCTCCAGGTAGACTTACAACCTTAATGCAGATGTGTTGTTTTCCCTATGCACATAGTAAACAGTTACTGTAGCGGTATGTTCAGTAAGGAACTGCTAATGTGTGCAAAATTGTGCATCTCTAGCTTACCCTTTGGCATCATTTTCACTTCAAACTGTTCAACATGAACCGCTACAGAGTGATGACAAAGCCCTGCCACTGCCTTTAAAACAGCTACACCACCCACTGTTATGTTAGTGTGAGTAGTGATGAGGGAGCCATCTTAAGTACATTGTTGTACTGGGTGTTGGCTGTGTGGCGAGGTGGTGGACAGGGCGTGTCGTTGGCTTGCCAGGCCTGGTGCCAGGCGCTCTGAGGTCATTGCCAGGTCATCCCCGGGGAGGAAGTGTCCAGCCTAGGAGCTTCCCACTAGCCTGTTTACAGGAAATGCAGGACGAGGGCGGGGCTCTGGTGGGAGGCAGGGAGGTGGAGACAGGGGAGGATAGATAGGATGAAGGTGGGAGAAGGGGGTCAGAGCGGCGGGGTGGAGGTTTTCCCAGACTCTCCCTTGAACAACAAGATGAGGTGTGGTCCCTTCAGGAATGCCAGGTCTGCTCTTTTTGTTGCTCAAGTTTGTCAGGAATGTCTCCTCTCGCTTCACGTCTGACTCTGTTGGTGCAGTGGCGCACAGGATAGATCAACTGAAAACAAGAGAGCAGAGGTTGTAAAACTGTTGCATAGGTGGCCCTGAATCACAGCCTGTCACATGATGGGGTTACCATTGTTATCCGAAGCCATCTCCTATCACATCACAGGTCAGGCAGCAGCAGCAGCAGTCAGAGCACCAGCGTCTTCACAAATCACCTCATCACACTCTGTCACAGCAGCAGCAGCAGCACGACAGCCATCGGCTACATGTAATCACCTTCATTAAAAGCAGCAGACAATTTAAAACTGCTCCCATTGTCTTAATCCCCCCTCCCCTCCCTCATTAGTATCCACATATAGTTAGCCAGCCGCTGAACATATTCATCTGCTCCTATTTGCCATAATAGTGCCATTACAATTGTAAAAAGGCCTGTCTGATTGCTCCTTATATTTTAATAGTCAATGTTTAGCTCAATTGAATTACATATTACAAGCATCATCAAATTCACAGGAGATTGGTGGTGTATAGGTCTTTTCACAGAGAGTCATTGTGTCCTCCGCTGAATTTGACACGGTAGATTTAACTCCACCATGTTATAAAAGACATTGCATTCAGCTGGTATAACGGCATTGCCTTAATGGTTTTGTGAAAGGGTTTCACGTATTCGCATGTTATAAAAACACTTACTCTCAGGTTTAATATGGTAATGTATATAAGCTGAATGAAGCTGTATAACAATCAATGTATATGGGATATGACTGTGAGCTATATTAGTAAAGAAATTATTCAAAATAATCAACAGAATCAGCTTTAAAAATGTATATGAGATGTAATTTAAAAAAGAAATGATTGCAGTTTAACCATTTAGAGCAATTGCTTTTTTAGTATGAAGTTCATTTATTAATTTCTGGGAGGTGTTATTATTAATTGGACACAACACTCCATTACAGCAGAAAACGTATGTTTTCAACGTAGTGCTGTTGGGTTGAAGGTGAAGGTGAGGCTCCTCGGCTCAGAGTTTCTCTTGGACAGAAAGAATACTCCTCATTCAGAAAATAAATCAGAGCCTACAGTTTATTAATCGTTTTCACACTTGTCTCAATACCATGGCCGCTTTTTCAAAACACTTCACACAGTGTGCTTTTGAAACACACACCTCAGCACACCAGTTAACCTTTGGTGCAAAATGCACTTCAACCACCCAAAAGTGACTCATGCTGCTGTAACTGTAACATATTCTCTCTCTCCCACTTTGTCACTCAGTGTACAATGAACTAAAAAACACAAACATTTACTGCAGAATACAGATATTATGTGTTTCCCTCTCCTCATTTTTTGCACCAACAAATATTTTAAGCCAAGCAGCTGAAGAAACTTTTCATCTGTTGGTTTGCCTCTCACAAGAGATGTGATGGCTGAGTGTGATAAATGTACAGTAAACAGTAAATGAATGAATGTTTCAATGTATCAGAAATGTCAAGCAATATATGACAAAGAAACAAATGACAAAAGTAACAGTATTCTTCAGTGGGCTTCACTGTACTCTCCCATTTGTTTTCACAGTGCAACAAGAATACATTACAATCAGTACCAATACCAAATAGCAATCCTTTCACTATATACAGTCATTTGCACATATATTGTCTGCCTATCAGTATCAGAGGTCTAGATTTTCATCAACATCACACCGAATGCTATTTCCTGCCATACACTGAGGAAAAATCTCTTCAGTGACAGCTACACCTATATTTCCCCTATACACATTTCAATGCACGTACGATCACTTTTGTATAGATGGCAATAAGGCTGCAAACATAAAAACTGAATAAACTTCCTGCTAAAATCTGAGTAATCAAGCATATAGTTACATTTGTCTGTCAAACTGCAGCATGTTTCCATCTGCAGTTATCTGAATTTTGGTTATTTTACTGTTTTGAACACAGTATCTAAATGTCTTCAACATTAGCTGTATATTTGTTCAGAATCTTGGAGGTGGTGAGCACTGACTGAGAGAGGTGTTCATGAATTATGGAAGAAGTGGTGATTGAACGCCTACTGTATCCAAGCAATGTAAAAGTATTCACAGTTTAGTTCCCACAGTCTACCGATACGGCGAATGTGTGAAGTGTTTTGAAAAAGTCGACATGAGACAAGTGTGAAAACGAATGTAAAAAAAAAAAACTGTGAGAATGAGTTCAAAGAAGAAACAGCCCTCCAGCTTTCTTTACTTCCCAACATCACCGAGGGGAGCCCACAGCAGGTTGACCTGTCTTCTCTGAGGTCAACCGTGAGTAATGAGCTGTAGGCGCTTTCTGCAGCCCACCCAATGGGGCTGACAGTACAGGTATGTCTGAATGGAGATGAAGTCCACACTCTAACTCTGTTAACCTTTGGTCTTCTAATAGCTGTCTACTGTCTGCACACACAGGGGGCTATTTACTGTAAGACATCAGGACAAACATTCATAATTAGGCGGATGTGTGTGTGTGTGTGTGTGTGTGTGTGTGTGTGTGTGTAAATGAATGTTTGTCTCTGTAAGTTCGCATTTGTTTTATCTTATTTTCATTTGCATTATTTGCATTTATCCCATTGTCTTCTTTGTAGATTTTAACGTTTCTTCAAAACAGAAAGTGACAGGAGTAGGGTTGCAATTTATACATGTCATTATCAATTAATCTGCCAATTACTTTATTGATTAGTTGAATTGTTGTTTAGACTGTAAAATGCCAGGAAAAAAAGGAAAACATCCTAAAGTTCAATGTAAGATTTGACCAAACCCCAAGGAAATTCAGTTTACTTTCACATATTATAAAGAAAAATAGCAAATCCTCACAACTGAAGAGCGGGAACCAGCATATGTTGGGCCAATCCCTGCTCGAAACAGGAACATCTGTGAGGTTGTTTGGCATCATAATTTAAAGTGAAAAAATGTGATTTTATTGTTTGGTGTATTCTTTGTATTCCTGTTGATAATCAGTCAAACATCAATGAAATGAGACATTATTTCACAGCATATATAACATAAGTACACAATGAAGTCTTTCCATTTGTGGTGACAACAGTCTCAGTGTTGTCCTATAGCAGCCTTATGTCTGCTTTTACAATACTTGGTGTCATCCAGTCATGGCAGTGTTGAACGCAGTCAAACATATTGAAGGGGTCTTAATGGGCCAGAGGATTAATAATTACTGCAGGTAACATTTAAAGGGATTACATGTGAAATGACCTACAGCGTGGCCCCCTCAGGTACAGCAGAGCACAAAAGGATTAGGAGTGTCCGTACACAACTGTGTCATCTGTGAGAGGAACGACTCATGAAAGGGATTACATTGTGCCACTGGAGGACTCCATGTGAGGACTGGAAATGTTCAGAGACACACACAGGAAAAGGGAAAACATATATTTACAGGGGACTTGGAATATTGCTCAGTGTTTTGAGAATATGCTACTGCAAAGATAATATAGGCTGCAATCACTGGCTTTTAACTGTGAATGTGCTATTTGTAGTATGAGTCCTCTGTGCTGCCTTACATTCCCAGTTGAAGATATTCTGTGTCTTTTTTTCTATGGTTAAACCAAAGCTATAGTGTATGTGTATGTACGTTGGTATATTATTAAGTATTCATATTCCAGTACCAGTGCTGTTTTGCTGTGTTCATTCAGTCTTTTCTCACCTTGGCAGTGCCTACACCGAGCCTTTCCCCATGAACCCCGTCTCTGCTGGGCTGTCAGGGGACGAGGACCACGGCCGCACCTCAGAGGAAGAGGAGGGGGTGGCAGACCAGAGTTATGACCGACAGGTGAGATATGGGATATGGAGACAAGTAATTAGTTAAAAGTAGTTCTCTGAGCTATAAACTGATCCAGCAAATTAACATGGTGAGCAAAAAAACCCTACAAGGCTCCTCTTAAATGTTTTATTGTATTGAAAGGCCTCGGGTTGGGATTTTAAGACCTGACAAACATGAACAAAAATGACATGACGCCATAAAATAAAAGGCTTGTACTGTGGGACACATACAGGTCCAGAGTGATCCATTCGACGCATATACACATGAACTTTTCCTTCCGATTCACTGTTGTGCTAGTTGTAATGTGTCACCTCAACACTTCTGAATAAAACGCAGCCATTTTGCAGTAGCTCAGATGTGGACCCCACCCGTCCTGGTGCTGCCACAATAATATCAGGCCCCTGCTTCCATCATGTGACACGCGTTTCCTTGTTTAATTCTTCTTCAAAGAAAAAAACACAATAAATTGAAGAAAACGCAGAGAGGAAGAGGACCAGAGAGACTTGAGCTGGCCTCAGGAACAGTTTCATTTAATGGAAGTGTGTTTTGGTTTTATTTCAAGGAAATGAGGATCAGTGTGCCTTTCATGGGGTATTTGTGAAATGCCCCACATAGGAAAAAATAACACTGACAAAGCACAGGAGCCTTGCCGGTAAACCCCCTAAATGGCTTCAATGTTATGTTTTGGCTCGGATGTTTTGAGACCCTGTGATTAGCCTCTAAATCAATGGGCAGCGTTGTTGTCACCACACACACAGCATCTCATACATAATGTATCTGAATTTAAAAGTCCCGTATTTGAGAGAGGCTTCATGTCTATGCTGACCTGTAATGAAATAATCTGTCTTATTTTGACAGCAGAAATCCAAAAAAAAAAAAAAGTGAATTTGCTTTTTCGCCAGTCTCCTTGGCTGCTGGCTGCTGCGTAGCTGTTCCTATTAATGTCTGAGAGGAGTAAGTGCCCACAGAGAGCCTTAGCATTAGCTGTGTTCATTCATCTCCCGCTGTTCTCCCTCCTTGTCACGCAGATTGATGGCCGATCCCGAGCGTTCTACGTCGCCAAAGAGCTCGTCGACTCTGAGAGACTGTGAGCATCTGCACTGGGGGAGTTCCCCCCATTTGCACTGTTGTCCTTGCATGTCATCACACACAATCACGCTGCATCCAGATCTGATGTTTTGCACTTTTGCGGCCATATTTCTGCTCTCCTGTTCCTTCCGGCTGTATCTCTACTGCTCCTAAGCTAATTCATCGAACTACCTCCAGACTGACTGACAGCCAATTACACAAGTGTCTGTTGTAACTTATTAAATACACCAGCCTTGTCCTTGCCCCTGCTACACACTTAGCCATTTTTCTGATGTAGTTTTCCTCATCATGCATAATTAAAATAATTTAATGAGTCTTGTAAGATTAATGTAGTTGTGTAGAAGATTGTAAATTCCTTTTAGCAGTTTCAGTAAATCAAACGTTTCTCTCTCCTTGTTTTGCAGACATGTCAGCGCCATCAAGTACCTTGAAGAGGTAAGAAAACCTTTTCTGCCACACCGTGTCACATTAGCTCTAAATGTCTCTCGCCTCAATGCCTATTAAAGCTTCTTGAAAAACCCACTGATAACATCGTATCCTGTGTGTCTGCTCCCCAGTCTCTGTCTCCTTCTTCTCCTCCTCGCCCCTGTTGTAAGGCTCTGCGCAGGTTTATCAATGTTGTTGCAGCGAGGTCTACTTCCTGGTCTTGACAAAGTTGACATGTACTCTGGTGTGGTCAGTTGTAAGATGACGCAGCGTCCGTACACCAGGCCCTCTCACTGATGCTTTCCTTGTGTCCTTGCTCGAGTGATACTGTATGTGTAGATACACGAGCAACTCGTCTGGCAATCTGCTACCTAAAGGTCATGAAAAGTCTGCTGGGGCCTTTTATATTGTTTATATTGGATGCACGATATGAGCTCCTTATGAGGAGGCTGGCCATAAAAGGGGAGAATTTCCCTCTCAATAGAGTAACGAATATAGTTCAGTCTTCAGTCAGGACAGAGGCTTTAAAGGTGAGCTGTGGTAAGCCTCTGGAGGTCAGTTATGCATCACAGCCAACTGTCGTCATCTATTTCCATCATTTCTCACTCCCTGCCTGTCAAAACAAGACCTCATCCCTGTGGAGTTAGGAACAAACAAGGACACTGAAACTGTTGAAACAACAATTTTACTTCGATCAGAAAGGAAAGTCTTGAAGGAGGAACGAGGTGGACGTCACCTTTTTAAAGAATAGTGTGTGAGAGTTGCTATTATGGCGATGGTTGCCAGTACAAATCTGACAGGTAGAGCCATTGAACCGAGAGAAGCCCATCAGTCAGCCTGTACCTTATAACCTTGAATAAGGTCATAACCTGAATTTCTTATGGGTGCCCTCTCGCCGTGATTTATGAAAGCGCGCTCTGAGTGCAAAAGCAGCTGCTTTGTGTAATGTGCAATTTGAGGCCATTAAACAGCAACTAATGCAAATATTATGCAACGGACTCCTCTAATAATAATAAATCTCCAATCTCATCGTGATGCTCAATTATACTAATTAGTATAGACAGAAACATATGCTGCAACTTGATGTGGGCATCAGTGCTTCAGAAGTGACAGTGTTTTGTAGCTTGAACTGTTTTTCAGTAGAATGTCTTGTTTTCACAAACGTCTCACTTTAACCATCCCTGAGTAGCCTTGGCTTGTGCTCCTCTTCAGTGTAACCATACCACCTGATTGAATCTCTTTGCCACCTCTCAGAGGTGACATTGAAGGCTTTTTCATCATACTGTTGCATAATGCATAGGTACAGTGTAAGACTCTTCTGATCTGTGGAGGTATTAGTTTCTGTTTGATGCAGACTGATGTCATAATTAGCATGAAACTGAGTAATTCAGCTGGGAAACACTCCAGCGGCACAACATGCACAAACACACAGTTTGGGGGGAAAAAAACAGGAGCAGTGTTAAGTGAGAGGCACACATGAGCTATTGTTCCATTGTTTGATAAGGAATAACAAGAATACAAAGAATTTCCAGACCCTGTCTCCACATAGGAAGGGAGGCCGTGCTCCTCTTCTAAAGGACTTTCCCTGTAACAGCTTCAACATGTGAGGCTCAGACTTTTTTTTTTTTTTTTTTCTTGTTTGTAACCCGTGACCTCTGAACAGATTCTCTGAGCTGAGTTATAACCGAACATGACTGGCTGTTCAGCCAACTGCTTAACGCTGCTTCTTGACCCGCCTTACGTGAGGAAAATAGGGATAAGGTGCAGAGTGGACCAGTGAAATGGAGAGTAAAACCCTTCTCATTCATGGGTCTGAGTGTGTGTGTGTGTGGGGGGGGGGGGTTTATGTAACCTGGGAGACAGAGTCAACCAGAGTCGTTAAAGTAGCTGTTCTTCTCCTCCAGCAGACGTGATGAATGTTAACTCATACTCGATCAATTGTGCATGATGTACGTCATGTTCTGAAGAGCCTGGTGTCACCACATTATTTGACGTCCAGCTGGGACGTCTCTATTTGTTTTATGTCTGTGCTTTTCTCAGAACAGGAAGAGATGGGCTCCAGACACTTATCCCTCACAGAGTCATCAAGGCTTTATATATGATGCTAGTTCCTTTGCCCACAGAGAGAACTGAGATTTTTTTCAGCATGTCGACACCTCCTCACATTTATTTTTTTGTCTTCATTTGCTGAGTAGATAAATAACCTCTCCTGTGGTTTTCCACTCCCGTGCGCCATAACTCCTCATATTAGTCTTAGTCACTGACACTGCTGCTATTAAGGCCGGTTGCACATGTTTTATGTCTGCTGAGTGGACTTCAATGGACTTATATTCACTGTATATTAGTGAATATCAGGTCCTTGTCTTCAAAGAGATGAAAAGTGGGGGGGGGGGTTATTGAGCACCAAGGTCATTATGCAACAACACCTGGTGTGAAGCTCTAGTGCAAGCAGTGCCGCCTTTCCTGAATGCCTGGACAGAGCCCAAAGTACTGAGGTGATATGAAGGGAGGGTGGCAGGAAGGATGTTTAGGAGGATCTGACCTTCCTTCCTTCCTTCCATTTTTCCCCCCTGTTCATTCCTCATTCCTCTATGCCTTTAATTCCTCCTGTTCGCCCTCCCTTCCTCCGTCCTTCCATCCTCACAACCATTTCCTCCATTCCTCTCTCTTTTTCTTCTGCCCCCACAACTTTATCTTCTAAAAAAAATCTGTCCTCATAAATCCTGTTTTCCCACTCTTGTGCAGGACTTCAGGTCAGCGGTGGCTGACGCGGTGGGTGAGAATGGGGAGCCGGTGCTGGAGGAGCAAAGGCTGGGAGAGATACTGGGCGTGCTCCCCCAGGTCTACACCCTCCACAGCAGCATCCTCACCGAGCTGGAGGAGCGCATAAGTCAGTGGTAAGAAACACCACATGCAATACTGATTATGGTGCCCTGGCCTATTCTGCTCTATTCTTCTCATATAATTTAATATAGAGGTGTATTTTCACTCATGAAATATTGAAACAAACAAATTAATTTACCACTGTGGTCACAATAATTACTCCACACTGTCCAAAATCTATCTGCTTTGAAATGCACAGCAGGATAGTTTAATCATTTTAAAGGGCCTTCTTCATCCAAAGGCATTGCATGGCAGCAAGCGCAACCACAGCTTAGATCGTAAGATCGTAGCAGATTGTGCAAAAACAAACTAATGGAGGTTTTAATCTAATTCAGCACCTAAAAACAATCCACTCTAGAGCATAGGTAATGTATTTTTCTCATTTTTTAAATTGGTCTCAATATTTTAAAGGAATAGTTCAACTGTTTTTCAACACCTTTTCATTTTCAGTAGATGAATACCACTCTCTTTAGGAAATATAAACTGGTTATTTTGTTTTAGCATAAAGACTGGGAACAGGGAAACAACTAGCCTGTCTCTGACCAAATGTAATAAAAAAATCTGCCTGCCAGCAAAAGCTCACTTGTTAAGACATTATATCTTATTTGCTTAATCCACACAAAACAAAAGAATAAAAATAAGGAGTTGTGGTTTTACAGAGAGTCATGTGCCAAACTATTTTTTAGCCAGCACAGTGAGTACCTTGTCACAGCTGGGTGCTTTGCAACCTCACATTGATGATACAACTCTGTGTTATTTAGTGAGCTTTAGAGAGACTTTGTTGCTTTTGAACAGAGCCAGGCTAGCAGTTTCCGAGCTGTTGTGACCCTCAACAACAGCTTCTTACTAGACTCAACATTTTGTATCAGTGTTCCACAATCATAATGGGATAAATGATAATCCCGTAGAATCCATAATGCAGTGCAGCCACAATGAATAAACAGCTTTCTAACAATTCAAATGGCTTATAGCTAAAAGCGAAATGTCCCCATCTGTTTGTTGAAGGTTGTCAAACATTATTCTAAGTAAATTTATAACTATACACAGGCAAGACAGGTCGGGGAAAAAGTGGTTACAACTAAAAAGTATTTTTCCTTTTAAATCACAAATATTAACTGTACTTCATCTTTTGATTTTCTTCCCTGTGAAGGGAGGAGAGCCAAAGGGTGGTAGATGTGATTCTGTCTCGTCGAGAGGACTTCGGTGTGTTTGACACCTACATCTCAGAGTATGATCGCAGCATGTCCTTACTGGAGGAGAGCTGCAGGAACAACCCAACCTTCGCCAGCATCGTCAAGAAATTTGAGGTAAAATGTTGGAAAGGTCTAGGACCTGTTGAATTGTGTCATTGTTGCTGTGTCTTCTTGCTAACAGACTTATATCGCTGTTTTCATTTGTTTACTTATTGTGTCAACTAAGTGCTGGTTTGGAGCTCTGCTTGTGAGGCCTTGTGATTGTTTTCACAGAGCAGAGATCGAACATGGTATTTCCCCTGATACTCTCAACTTATTTTTTTTGTCACCCAGCTTCCATGGGGAGATAATGACCTTTCTAAACCCTCTCTATCCCACTCCTCTCCATGGGACTGACCTTTCCACTGTCATGCTCGCATATTTTATATCCACTCAACACCAAATTCTTTGTCAAGCATGAATTTCTTCATCCTTGATACTCCCCAGAGAGCAGGGAAGTGGGATTTGGGCAAAAGGATCAAAATTCAGCCAAGGCTTTGTCTAATATCATCACAGTGGTCCATGAAATGTGTTCCTGGGTTACCTGATCAACACTTCATCTGTGTGTTTGAATAGGAATGTGTACAGTCTCTCTGTGGGTAACAATACAACTGGCTGTTTTTAACTGAAAGACAGGATATTAAGAGAGCCTATAGATAAGACCACCGAGATTCAGCAATAGATTTCTCATTTCCATGCAGCTCTGTGTCAATTGATTCATCACTTACAGGGTTAAAACTGCTGTGTAACAGCTCACAGGTCACCCTGAAAACAAATGAAAATTATTTACTTACCAGTCACAGCTGCTAACTAACTAACTGGCTGGTATTGCTTTCACTTAATGAGTCGTGGTTGTTAATGCAAACAAGTTTATATGCAAATTCTGTGGATTCATTTTTATGCTACAGATCATTTAAAGGCACAGCCCAGACTGCTGTGCTGTTTATGGTAAAGTTTGGGTTTCACAAAGTTGCATATTGAGCTCAGCACCTTTCTACCCAAATTTACGCTTTACCAGTCGCATGCTGTGCTGTGATTCGCTGTGAGTGGCTGACACAATGGTTCCAGGCGTTTTCTGGTTTGATAAGAAAAGTGAACGGACAAGGCACCAACTGTCTCCGCTCATGAATATTCAGCAGCAGCTGCTGGTCCTTCCCAGAAAGACTTTGGTTCTGCCAGACTTCAGTGGAACTAATGTAAATAGAAGGGAGTGGAGGTGAGAGATGAAGATGAAGAAACCGCCGTCACGTTTAGTAAACACTGACCTTTAGTATCTTAGAGCACGTTTTCACACTTGGCCTACGTCAGTCAGAAATTTAGTCCTTGATACCCTTGATCAAAGTCAATAATGGACCCCTTTTTAGCCACATGACTTTGACATCACGAGTTCCTTTTCTCACTTCATAAACCACCAATTGCTGTCTGCAGGAGCCATAAATTGGTTGATTTGCAACAAAAGATAAAAGCGTGAAATGATATCATGTTATCCAAGTACCTAAGTCAGTGGGTAAGAATTGGGTTTTGTATCCATGTGAAGCCTGTGATTCATCTTACACCTCTAAAATTAACACCCAGAGGCATATTCAACAACCTTTTCTCAGTCCACTGGCAGATTCACCACACCTGTCACTGCATATACACACTGCATATTGTATTTACGTTTCCCATACTGCACATAAGCCTGTAACCTGGGATCTGTCCTCCCCTCCCTTCCACACCAGCCCTGGCACCTGTCGTGTGTGTGTCGTGCTGTGTGATGTGTGTGTGTGTGTGTGTGTGTGTGTGTGTTGTGTGGTGTGTGTGTGTGTGTGGTGTGTGTGTGTGTGTGTTTGGTTGTGTGTGAAATTGTAATCTGTGAACTCCGAAACCCCGAAACATCTAATGTAGATATAACAATATCCACCCTCACCCAATAAGAACCAAACTGGTGCAAAACTACTAACCACCATAAAACAAAAAACAATTGTATTGATGCTATGCTGTATCAGATCACTGTCTTGGGAGTTGCATGGTGCGTGTGACCCTGCTGTAATGAGGGAGAAGGAGGGCCGAGAGAGAGCAAAGACGATTGTAAGGGGTCACAGGACTCAGTATAGATACTGCTGAGAGGGACAACAGCCATGTGTCTGTTGGCTGTGTGACATTACTTCAGTCATTATACTTCATAAGAACATTTGTGTCTCTGTTTTAAGACCCTCACTGCCCTCAACACCTCTCTCTCTCTATCCCCTCCACCCTCCTGCTCCACCACCATCATTGCTACAAGCCAAAGTCCAGCAGTATAAGTGGTAGTAATTTCATTGTGGATGTGGTGATGACAGTGATGAAGTAGCCACAGACCCTGATCAGATCAGAGCTAGACCCTTACGGGATTAAAGCCTCCTCTCCACAGCACAGTTGCTTGTTTACAGCTCCGTCTATGAACATTGGCCAACACAGTGTGATGTGTGCGTGTGTGTGTGTGTGTGTGTGTGTGTGTGTGTGTGTGTGTGTGTGTGTGTGTGTGTGGGGGGGGTTGTACATGTTCTCTATCTGTGAGCGTGTTTGCGCCTCAGTGTATTTGTGTCTGATTGTTTTTCAGAGGCATGTCCATACACAAATTGTGTGGATCTTGAGAATCCGCTTTTATGAAATCTCTTTTCAAAGCTCCTCAGTTTGGATTTATATTCATGTCATGGCCTGAGTTTGTGTATAGGCTCTGTGTTTTCTCTCATGCAAGAAGCCCAGGAGGAGAAGAGGAGGCTGTGCAGCAGGTGGACAGAGGGCGATAGAGGGAGAGAGCGATGGAGTGAATTCCTTGTAAAGGCAGCTGGGCAATGAGGCAGACAGAAGCTAATTAGAGAAGCAGCCTCCTTTACAACTCCCCAATTAGATCAGTTGTGTGTGTGTGCAGGCAGCAAATCAGCTGGGTCTGAAAGGTGTGTTTGTCCGTGCTTGTGCGTGTGTGTGTGTGTGTATGTATTTATCTCTCAGCACGAGGCATCACACGCTCCCTCTCCTCTCCTCCTCCATTTGGCTAGCTCACCCAAACAAACCACACGCTAATTACCATCTCTGGTAAGCCACTTCCTCTGAACAAGTGTCAATTGGAAGACAATTTACAAGCAACACTTGAGGAGAGAGGATGTTCTGAAGCCAGATGGGTTTAATAATGAAGAGCCTGTTATTATTGTACTCAATGCATCATGCAGTGATCAGGAGAAAGGAGGAATGGGAGGGAGGGAGGAAAGAGGGGAGACAAGAGAAGTGAGAGGAGAAAAGGATGAGGAGACACAAAAAGAAAGAGAAATAGAGACAAATACTAGGGAAGGCCTGCTCATTAAAAGATGCATCAGCTCTCTGTTTTACTCATGACTCCTGCGCTCCAGACTGTGATAATGAAGACAAAGAGTGGTGTGTAATAACTTGCATCCCGTCTCTCCTCTTTACAGGCCCAATCAGTGTTATCTTATCAGCAGCTCAAGGTCTGTGTGTGTGTGTGTGTGTGCGTGTGTGTGTGTGCATGTGTGTGGTGGTGTGTATCAATGGCATATTGTATGTGTGTGTGAATGTGTCTGAGATGAGGTGAGTGTGCGTCTGCATGGGTTCCTGTTTGTGTGTGTTCAGTGTAAATAAGATGAAGATGCTGTTTCCCGCAGGGTGCTATCTGTGCCTCTCTAATGAAGGGTAGGACTTCATTGGATTAGAAAAAGACTGTGTGTGTTTTTGTGTGTGTGTGTGTGTGTGTGTGTGTGTGTGTGTGTGTTCGTGCACACGCGCGTGTGTGTGCGTGCGCGTGTGTGTGCATGTGTGCGCCCAGTCCCCCGTTGCTCCTCTACCGCTCAGGGCATAAATACCTGTCAGAGACAATTAGGTCCTGATTGATTTTCTAAAGCTCTCTTTGATTGTGCCAATTTCTGTCCCCTTTCACCTGCAAATGACTGCTCCGAGAAGAAGAATGGAAGTTGCTCTGGGTTTTTTGTGTGGTGGGAAGATGTGTGAAGGTCAGCCTGCCCGACAGTGCTTCCTTGGTCACTTGTGACCTTGACTTGCGGCATTGAATTAGAGAGGTTACCTTTGTTTAGAAGACATAAAGCTATGGTTTAGTGGGTGCAGCTCAGGGACACAGGGGTTTGTTGTTGGGGATTTAATTTTGCTACAGTTTTATTCAGCAGAAATGATTAGATATCCATGGCGTACACAGTTAAACAACTCAGTTACTGAATACAAATAAAAGCCTTTACATATAAAATCCCTGGATCTAATGTGTGAGTGTTCGGGATCGTGATATTAAAAAAATCTACCCTGGTTTATTATATCAAATGTGACAAGTTCAGGCATATTCTTTGTGTGAATGTGACAAGTTCAAAGCATCTTTAATCTCGTGCAAACATTTTTGAGACCCGTGTAAAGTTGCAATATTATAAGTATATTTACCTCTCTACAATTCTAAGTATTGCTGTGGTGTGTGTGTGTGTGTGTGTGTGTGTGTGTGTGTGTGTGTGTGTGTGTGTGTGTGTGTGTGTGTGTGTGTGTGTGTGTGCGTGTGTGTGCGTGCGTGCGTGCGTGTGTGCTTGTATGTGTGCGTGCACAGACACGGGGCCCAGAAGAAGCTGAAGTCCCACTGAAACACCAGCTGCTACAGGTCATAGTGAGAGTACTTCAATATCGGATGCTACTCACAGGTAAGAGGCAAACATATGCGCGCACACTCATAAAAGCAAGCCCATGTAACAGGAAAATTAGCATAATTTCATGGATTCACCTCATGCACTGAATGAGGCCACCATTTTTCTTAGTAGGCGTTAAATTGTATTGAAATAATCAGTTTGAGTACTGTGTTTTCATGCCGGCACTATTTTTTCTCTGTTTTCTTCAGATTACCTGAACAACCTCTCTCCTGACTCCAAAGAATACGAGGACACACAAGGTAAACCTCATAACCTCAAGCATAACAGCAATGTTTTTTCAGTAGTTAAAGACACACACACGCACACTGCAGCTGCCCGACATGTATCAGGGCCTAGTTGTTAAGTCGCAGCAACTGACTGTCTTTATTGAAGTCAGTTGCACATAAATCTCTCTCTTTCTTTCTGTGTTTGTGTTGCAGCTGCCTTGGTGATCGTGTCCGAGGTGGCAGACCAGGCCAATGACAATCTGAAGCAGGGGGTGAGTTTTGTCTGGATACGCCCCACGTGTTTGCATTCAGCCCGTTAAGCTCCTGTCGAGTTTGACATATTCACGGTCCGGCTGTGCTGTTATTGAGACACGTCTTTATGAACTGCCTGGCAATGAAAGAGCAATTTTCAGATGGAGATCAAGTGTGAACTAGTTAGACCGCCGAGGTCTTCCTGCCTCTTCTAAATGACATGCTGGAGTGAAGGAGAGGTCTATCCGTCTTCGGCGCTGGCCTCCGCAGCTTGCCGATTAACACAAGGGGCGAGGAAAGATGATGTCAACAGAGAGTCCCAGGTGTATCATTACAAAGGGAGCAGTGTAAGGGTGGACATGGCCTACGCTCCCCCTCAAACATGAGCAGCCCATGGAGATATTTCACAAACCCTCCCCCCTCTGTGTCTCTTGCCTGTCACTGTCAAGCTCCCCTGTGCCTCACTTTGGCTTGCCTCCTCTGTTTATCACACAGTGTTTTTTTCTCCTCTGTGCACATGCACTGACACACACAGGCTGACAGACAGTGGAAACACAGGCTCCCTCTATCTCTGCCCCCCCCCCCCTCCTTAGTTTTTAGTATTGAGTCCATTTCCACATTCTCTCCCTTCCATTCACGCACAAACAGGGACAGTTTCATTCTCTGTCTCCTCTTCTGTCCATCGTGGGATAACCTCCCTCCATCTCTCTCTGCTCTCCTCCTCTCCCGCAGGAGAACTTGCTGCGTCTGGTCCACATAGAGTACAGTGTGAAAGGCAAGAGGGACCTCCTGAAGCCTGGAAGGGTGAGCACCATCAAGCTGCGTCAACGTTACTATTTCTCTCTCAAAACACAGCAGCACATTGTTCCGTAACCACATCTGAACACTGAAGACCTAAAAACACCTTTTTCTAATGCTTAAATGTTTGTTTCTTTTGGCAGATGTTTGTCAAAGAGGGCACACTCATGAAAGTCTCGAGGAAAAGCAGGCAGCCACGCCACCTGTTTCTGGTAATATTTCTTCTTTCCATATCACTCCAACGTCACAACGTCAGGCATAATATGAGAGAGTAAAGCTTGCGTTGAAGCCCGTAAAATAGTGTTTTAAAATAACAGTTTGACATTTTGAAATATGCCCAAAATTAGATGGCTCTGGCCAAAAATCCACCTCACTAAATAACAAAATCTTCATTTTGTAAAAAGTTGCTGGACCATTTCTTGTCTAGGAGCAGTGATGTCCTAGAGTCTCTGGTGGTTTTCTAGCAACCTCGTGATCACAGTTTTTGTAGGGACTAAACAAAGCAGATATAGTTTAACCATTTTTCCTAACTTAGGACAGTGCCAAGCCAACTGTTTCTCTGTCTCCAGAGTTTATGCTAAGCTAATTGCCTGCTGGTTGTAAGTTCATATTTAGCATAGAGACATGAGAGTGGTATCCTTCTCATCTAACTCTCGTCTAAATTTCCCAAAATATCAAATTTTAAATCATCTTATTGACAATGACAATATATATGGTAGCTTCCAAGTCTTCATTGAAACGATATGATGAACACTGAGTTACATATTCAAATCCTAGTCTCTATTTGAGTTCAAGTTCAAGTCTTCATATGTCTTGTGCGTCATTTTATACACATTTTGCCCAAAATTCTTCACATATTTGATATCGCTGGAAACTGTTTGCCATTGCTTGTTGCAGGGATTTAATCATTGTTACATCAATTAGATAACATTACACATGGTTCACTCCAGTAGAAAACACCTGCCATATTACTGAGGCAATGGTGAAAACAAAGCTAGCATGGTCTGTGAAAATATGGAGGAATGTTGGGCGTAGGTTGGTCTGCGAGATAGGTGAGGTTGGGAGTGGGGGGGCTCGAGGCCAAGGCTGTAAGACCTCCACTAAGCACCACACCCCATCCAGCAAGGGCCTCCCTCTCCGCTCTTCTCCTCTCCTCCCCTCTCAGGACTTGTTTTCCAGGGCCCCACTTCCTTACAGGATGTTTGGTGTGGGTCACTGGATGCCGGCTTCCTGTGTATTGGGAGGGGACTGACAGCAAAGTGAAGGCCAGACACCCTGTAGAATGCAGGGAGGAGGAGGTGGCGGAGGAGGGGTGGGGGTGCTACACAAACACATAACGTGAAATAGAGAAACCCACTCTATTGTTCCATGTGCAATCAGTGCTGTCTCATGTTATGAATTATACTTGAGCTATATATCTGCAGGAGCAGCATTTATGATTTTGGCCTATTCTAGCTGATTCAGATAGAATATAACGTGAAGATACTCTGTGGATTTAATAATCTTTTTCATTTTGTTCATTCTCCCAGTCCCATTAAATAGGATTGCAGTTGATCGATAGGTGAAAAGGTTTGGTGGTTGATACTTGTAGGCTATTAGAGTTATATAGCCATTCGCCTCCTTGAAGTGGACGGATTCAGTGGGTCACATGTTATTTATTGGCTTTTAAGGAAAGAAAATCCAAACAACAGTGAAGATGAAAGCAATCACTCTCCTCGGCGACAGGGAGAAGCTGCCACCATGGGAGAAGCCGGGGCTCAAAAAAGAAAAAGAAGCAGGTTGAATGAGTGAGGGAAGGGATTAGAAGATCTAGAGCGATGCCAGAGGACAGAGAATGAGTGAAAGAGGCAGGTGAAGGAGGTGAAGGGTGAGAGGATGAGATGAAATGCCACTACTGAAAAAATAAATGTCTAACGTGCCAAGGGGTCAAGTAGGTGCACGTTGTGTCCCATCTGTGAAAGTCGTTTGTGAGGACCGTTAACTTGGCATTCGGTTGGGTTTCTGTGGAAGGAATCTCAGAGTAAATGAGCAGCGCAGGGTGGAGCAGGCGAACTGCGGTGGCTGCAGCCCAGAGGTCGCAGGCAGGGCTCGGGCTTGGCTATCATGCACTGTTTTGTCTCCAGCCAGTCAACCAGTGAACCCGTAACTGCGGCTGTTTGTGTTGTTGTTGTTGTGGTGAAGGTGGCCGGTTCCACCCAGTCCTGGTTCTCAGTGAAGCCTGAGAAGACTGGGAGGGCGAGGGGCGGCCTGGAGCCCGGAGCAGGGTGGAGAATTCCTGGATGCTGCCTTTATGGCCCCAGCGGATGTTTAGAGCACACATTAGGTGTGACCAATGATGTAATTTCTTTTGTCTGGGAAGAAATGAAATGCTTCTCATAACACAATGGACTCTCAGTATGTTCAGGGGATCACAATGCTTTTAGTCTGACAAGCAAATAAATACTTTCTTTATGGTAATGCCTGATTTTTGTTGCGTGTGTACCTGCGAATTTTGTGTTCACTGTATGTCACAAACATGGTTGAGTGCTATGAAAGGAAACATAATGTAAATAGGATGAGCCCAGCAGGTTGCTTTCAAATAATAAAGAATAAACAATGAGGTGTAGGTTGCAATTTTAGATATTTCTCTCAGGATAACACCTCCACCTTGTGGTAATTATCAGGTATTTCATTCTGAATAGACGAGAATCAAAGTTTCACTCATTTTTCGGGACTCATAACTGATTATTTCATAGTCTCATTTATCTACTATGTTAGTCTTTTAAAAAGTATAATAAACAAATAACTGAAATCTGACATAATATAACTCTTATTTCCTCTTTCTGTGCTCTTCATCAGATGAACGATATAATGCTGTACACCTACCCTCAGCAGGATGGGAAATACAGGCTTAAGAATACACTATCTCTGTCTGGAATGAAGGTACAACTTTTCACTTTCAGTTTCAGCTCATCTGCAACATAATCTCTGTGCAGAAAGTGTTTTGACTGGACTGATGTGTTTTTGCCCCTCACACACACACACACACACACACACACACACAGGTGAGCAAACCCGTACTAGACAACGTGTTGAACTGTCTAAGAATTGAGGTGTCTGACATCACCATCACACTCTCTGCTAGGTGAGCATCTGAAAGCCAAAACAAAAAGTTCAACACTACTCAAGATGTTAAATCTCTGGCCTTTCAAAAGCACCAGGTGTGATTGTTAGTCTGTTTATCTCTTCAGTTCGGTTGGAGAGAGGGAGGACTGGTTCCACACACTAAGTCGAGCCATAGCGGACCATGCTGCAGGACTCTGTACATTTGGTGGACCCTGCAGTGAGGTAAGAAAAACAACTTTAATGCTACAACCATGACAACAGCAAAGGATCTGTATTGTGGAAGAAAACATTGATTTGATTTGATTTGCTCAGTACATCTGTTACAAGAAGACTCTATTTGCAGATGATGAACAATGCTTTTTTGAACAACTTAAAGGTACTTTACGTGAGAATGTGAAGCAATGTTCATCGCTTTTTATATTGCCAATGTCTGAACGAATTGTAATGTAACTTAAAAAAACTGAGACTGTGGACTGATTTCTGTGTAAATGATTTGGACCCAATTTTATGAGAAAATCCAAAGGATGTGATGTTGCTACTCACTCCATGAGCCTTGCCTCAATGCCTCTCTTCCGCTCCCCTACAGCACTAATGCTGTGTGACACTAGCTAACTTTCACATAGAAATAGAGTCCACTAATGTCAACAAACAACCGGCTCCCAGCACAACACAGACTCCAACATAAATTCCACGCGAGGATATACAGCAAAAAATGTTACACTGCCGCCAGTAAACATGCACTCGCCATTGCATTTCCATCAGGCTTTCGTATAGTCTCACTTAACGGCCACTGGTGTCATTCATAACAGAGGTTTTCTGAATGTTAGATGAAGAACAGTAATAATGCCTATCTATTTACTGTAGCTAACAATAACTGCAAAACAGTAATTCATATTGATTGTGGTAAAAATCCATGACATTATTGAAACTAAAGGTAATGGTTGAAAAATCCAGGTTTGTTCTAAGTGTCTTCAAATATCATACATTCTGGTTCCTACATTTGAGCATCATCCAACATTATCAAAACAGGCGCGTGAGAAGTTGTGGATGGCCTTGGGTGAAGCTGCTCCTGTACTGGTGCCAGTTTCTCATGTGATGATGTGCATGAACTGTACCTCTGACTTCAGCCTCACACTGAGACGACACCACTGCAATGCCTGTGGCAAGGTCAGATACAACACTGTGACTTGTCTGTGATGAGAACCTAAATGTGGCATGTTTGATCATTTTATCACCTTTTACTGCTGTTGAAAATGCTGATATCGTAAATCTTTAAATACGAGGAATGAATAAGGCTTCAAAATGAAGCTCACTGAAACTGGATTATGTCCATCTGTGGTTAGTCAATGTTCTTTGACTTCTGTCTCTCTGAGCAGGTGGTGTGCCGTGCTTGTTCCAGGAACAGATACCCACTGAAGTACCTCAAAGACAGAGTGGCCAAAGTGTGTGACCACTGCTATGCTGAGCTCAGGAAAAGAGGTCAATCTTTGCTTTCTATATGTAGAAGTGTCTCACTGGTGAGGGAGTACAGTGAACAGAAAATTATCTTGGTGTGTTTCTTCCTCTTTGACATGGTATTGACCGTATGTGTCTGCAGGTGGAAGTGTGCCGGGGGCATGTGGTAGCTCCAGCCCTCGGACTCATCGGGCCAGTCGTCCCCTCTCTGCTGTCTTCCAGAGCCTGCAGCCCCCGAGTTTGTGGAAGAGCAGGAAGAGCACATCCTCTCTCAATCAGGTGGACTACACTTCCCATATGCCATCTGTGCCTCTGTTTCAATTCTAATATGCAATTCACAAGTCTCAAAGTTTGGCATTTTACAGGCCTGATTTAATCACAATGTATCAATCTCATTATTCCTTACTTCTCATTGTAATCTTGCTCAGGGTAGCCATTTAGGTAAGGCTAGTGATATTTATTTTGTGTTAAGTATTTTGTTGGAATGAAGACACACTCACTTTCAGCACATCATGGCACCTAACAGCATGTTGTAGGCATTTATTCATGTCCAGTATTATTCAGTAAGTAAAATGTTGTTCCCTGACCGGGAATCGAACCCGGGCCGCGGCGGTGAGAGCGCCGAATCCTAACCACTAGACCACCAGGGAGCTGGCAAACTCTTAGTCAGTGGAGCGACAGTGAAAGCATTCTTGGATTAACTTTTATAACATTTCTCTAACATTTAACTTTTATAAGAGACCTCATACACTGTAATAGGTTTAAGTTAATTACCCAAAAAGGACATAGAGCTATGTTACTGCTGACCATTTTCCAGAGCATTGATTTGAATTTCCAAGAACTGTAACTACAGAGAAATAAGCATTCATTTAGTGATAACAAGAAAATAGTTACAGACTGAACCTCCAACAAAGACTGGCTGGATAGATATTCTGACAAATGTTCAAAGTATGGAGACAATGACTTTTTCACAAAATCTACAGGTTGAGAAATTCTGCAACACTGAGAAAAATGAGAAATGTAAAAATACTGAAACATAAAGGAATTAAAATAAACAGACAAACTTGAATAAATATTCCTTGACCGGGAATCGAACCGACGATGGTTAGAGCGCTGAATCCTAACCAATAATCTCACACACTCCTTACTTGCCATTGTAAACATGGTCAGGATAGGTTTTTTTAGTAAGGCTCGTGAGATTTTATTCGAGTTTAGTCTTTTGTTTGAATTAAGATACACTCACTTTATGCACGTTATTGCATCTGGATCTTATAGGTTTTTATTCATGTCTCTATATTAATCAGTAAGTAAAGAGATGTTCCCTGACCGGGAATCGAACCCGGGCCGCGGCGGTGAGAGCGCCGAATCCTAACCACTAGACCACCAGGGAGCTGGTCAAAGTGTTGGTTAATTAGCCAAAAACGACATAGAGCTGTGTTACTGCTGCCCATTCCAATGCAGTGATTTGAACTTACAAAGAACTGTAACTATAGAGGAATAAGAATTCATTTTGTGTTAACACGAAAATGGTTACAGACCATGTTTGTGACCTCACAAGATGATTACTGGTCCTTTACTTAATGAAGTGACACGTACGTCCATCAGTATAACATTTGTAAGGATGCACACTCCTTACTTCTGATTGTTAATATGGTCAGGATAGATGTTTAGTGGTAGTGACTTTTTTTTTTCTTTTTTGTGAGTTTAGTCTTTTGTTTGAATTAAGACACTTACTTTGAGCACGTTACCTGAATGTTATTAGCTTTTATTTATGGCCTGTATTATTCAGTAAGTAAAGAGATGTTCCCTGACCGGGAATCGAACCCGGGCCGCGGCGGTGAGAGCGCCGAATCCTAACCACTAGACCACCAGGGACTTGCATGCATGCATGGCGAGCTTGTGCAGTGGAATGTCAGGCATGTATGACAACTGAAGAGAAGTAGACACACTACACACACTTATGTGTAGTGCACAGCAGCTGCCAAAAGGGTTCACTATCTGCCTTCATACCCTTCTTAATATCCTCAGGTGCTGGACAAAATAACAGGAATGTAATGCCATCCTAGTCTGGCAATAAATACCAGATTTATGATTCTCGTGTTCAGGAGCTCCAGTTATATTATCCACACACCTGTGTTCTGTCTGTCTCTGTGTGTATAACATATGAATTTCATCAGGTGTCGCTTGGCGTGGAGGGCTCCACCATGAGCGGCAGCCTGCAGCGCCGGAAGAAGAGCAAGAGGAAGTGGAAGCGACTGTGGTTCCTCCTCAAAGACAAGGTGCTCTACACCTTCACAGCCTGTGAGGTGAGGGGGCACAGAGTCTCCCACACCAGCCCCAAGACACACACACTGTCATGATCACTCAATCACAGAGGCACTTCCTGACTACCTTTGTCTATTCTTCTTCTTCACCTCTGGCAGTATATAATGCAGGGCTATTTAACCCATGTTTCCAGTTCTACCTTTCCTCCTGGGCAGAACACTTCATATGTGACTAATGAAGGGATTCTCTGTGCTCTCTCCTTTTCTTTTGACAAGTTCACATCTGAGTGCTGCACTGCTTTGTTCTTCATTGAAGCATGAAATACTTGTTATTCACATATTGCTGCTGACAGCAACTTTGTTGTTTTTAACTGGTTTGTCTGTGTTGTCTTCACTCTGCTTTCCTCAGGATAAAGTGGCTTCAGAGAGTCTACCTCTGCAGGGTTTCACCGTCAAGCTGACTGAAAGACCAGAGGGAGAGGAAAGCAGCAACGTGTTCCACCTCTACCACAAGAAAACCCTCTACTATACCTTCAGGGCCGACGACCAACACACTGCACGCAGGTCAGCACTTGTGCCGTGTTAATGTAGTCATGGTTGTCATTCCTCTATTGGACCTATTAAAAGGTCATTCCCTGACCGGGAATCGAACCCGGGCCGCGGCGGTGAGAGCGCCGAATCCTAACCACTAGACCACCAGGGAGCTGTAATGTGCTTACTGGTTGGCATTTCTGGTATGTGTGACAGCAGGCTGAGGATTAGCTGTCCTGTGTACAGCGTTGTGCCTCCACAGAGCATTTTCCTTACCCTCCCCTATGACCTGTATATGTTAGGATGGCTGACTGCTCTGTTTTGATTCCATGGTCTCTTGCTCATATTTCCTTTTGTATTTTCTTATCATTTTGACTTGTTCATTTAATTTGTACATGTGCTCTATAATGCTTAGATGTTTTGGTAAAAAGTGTTCATCTCACAGCATTAAAGTCTGTATCTGTGAGAGATGACAACAGGCTAAGACATTGCACAATTTTGATGAATATGAATCCTATACTGCTGGTAACCAATCAAGTTGACAGACTGTGTTTAATAAAGGGCATTAGCTTTTATCTCTTCCAACTGAATCTTTGCTGTAGAGAAGGCACCAATTATCGTATTAGCTTTTTATTTGGATCAGCTTGTTACTTTCTATCAGTTTCTTTATCTCAGGTTTTTCCATGTAAAAAGAGCTCAGAAGAGTGTGGAGTGCATATTTGTATTCATATGTACAGTAGCAAGCAACAAGTAAATACAGTTGAGCCAGTAGAACAAGCTGATTTCTCATAAATCACTGAGTAAAACAGTTCTGAACAATGTGAGTTGTATGTTTTTAATGCTTTGTACCAGTTTTAAAGGAGCTATTTATAAGTTTTGCTATTGCTACATAGCTAACGTTAGCATTACCAGCTGTTTACTTACCAGTCTAGAAGAAACGTGAATTCCACCTCAAACTTCAATCCTTCACTCACCAAGAGCTGTCTCCAGCAATGAAACGCAAACTTCTTTTGCTTCTATTTCTATCATTTATTTTCTTCTACTGAAGTTAGCCCGCTAACTAGCTAGCTATTATTATTATAATTAATATAACTATTCAGCTTTTTTCATAGGGTAATTAGTGCTGTCTATGACTAGTAAAGTGATTTTGTTATTTAAAATTGTTGGAGTGTCCCTTTAAGTCTAATGTTCCTTCTCCTTGTGTTTCAGATGGGTAAACGCCATGGAGGAAGCTACTGTTTTATAGCACCTGCTCAAACACGAATGAGCCCTGCTGTCTGTGACTGCTAAAACTCCTCTGTGGAGCACAACATAGCTACCTGCTGCATCTGAACTAAGACCACCAGTAAAGATTCATCATGTCTGGCCTGTTGTGGAATATTACATGACAATATAATCACCAGGGGCATCTTAGACAAGGCTGCCACCCAGTGGAAGGGAGGTAAAAGTGGGGAGAGTCAGAAGGATGCTCCTATGTGGAAAGAAGTAGTGGAAACCTCTTGTTGGAGTATGATTTAACATATGAGAAGTCTTTTGTTCCCAGCGCTATGAGCCAGCAGAGTTCACAGGAGCAGCTTGGATACATCAGTTGCTTCACATAAGAGCCTGAGAAAGAACGTTCTATTCCCTCAGTTTCACCATTTTACAAGGGCCATCTCCGAAAATCTGCAACTTTTCAAGTTTTGCTGTGTTTGGTGTCTTTTCCCAGAGTTTACACTGGAATATTAAGCCACTCTTTTGGATTGCATCACATCTTTTGTTGTTATAAATGAGACAGTTTCAACATTGCTTTGCAAATAACAGACATTGCTCTATAGTAGTTTTCACAGCTCATGGAAGGGAAAAATTGAAAATCTATGGTATTCTGAATATATATTGTGAAGTATACGCTGCAGATACTGAAGTGAATTATATGATTTATTTGTATAGAAATGGTGTTACACAGTGTTCTGAGTAAGAGGTAATTTTAATCATCATCATAGTGTGTGTACATTATATTTCTCGTGTCGTTTTAACTGTCTTACTCTTGTATTGAATCTATAAAGCTATGGAATGACCCTCAGCATGACAACCACTCAACAGTACTTCTATATGGATGAAAATCTTTAAAGATACTTTGAATTTGAATCTGTAAGTTTTTAAATCCTCTCAGAATATTGTCATATAGTTCTGAAGTGCCAATTGATTTCTGACAGTTGAATGCAGTGCAATTTTCAATTGATGATGAATGTGCCTGAAATTAAATTGTACTCCTCGTTCGTCTTTATGTTATCACAGTACTGTACTACTGTCATGTCTGCCGAAGAGACCTTGATAACATGCTTTTTATCTAGTCTTATATACTTTAACTTTCTAGTATTTTGAACAGTTCAGTTACTATCCAGTAACATAAGAATATACTATTGTACCATTTTTATTGATGCCTTTTTCCGCTGTATATACACTGCTGGATGTAATTACAATTTAACCACTTGGACATAAAGGAAACTGCTGGAAAAGGCCACTGTTAAACTACCTATAAGCTTTCATTGTTAGAGTCATCTGAGCCGCTCATGTCCTCAGCAGTAGGAAAGGCACTGAAGTTTCACTCCTCTCTCTGTTCTAACATAATTACACATCCATATTTTCTCTTAAATAACCTACCTAAAGGCATTACCTGCTCCACTCAGAATGCAGCTGTACTACATGTCAACTTTCACCCGGTCAAACTGTATTATTTCTAAAGCACACAGTTGTTTGTCAAGTACTGTTCAGCTTTTCTACCTGTTTCTTATGGGCCATGCCTATAGTGTTATTATGGATTGTACCTCTTGCATATAGTGCATTGTAAATGTTTATGTATATAGATACATCTAAAAATAAACTCCTTTAAAAAGTTTACTTCATGTGGTTTCATAGTGTAGTGCACTGATGGTTTTTACACATTCATCATAAGTTATAAACCATGAACCGGTTAGAGACAATAACATGAACATCTGTATAATGATACCCCTTCCAATACTGTAGTCTATGTATAAATACTACCTTTGCAACGCACAGTGTTCCTTTTTGTTGAGAATATGTTCACGTGTGGTTTTAAATATTTTAAATTAATTTAAGTCCTTATACCCATATGCAATTTATTGAAAGCTTCATATTATTCTCATATTATTCTGTGTGAACCCTAATTCTGCTTGTATGCCCGGGGTGATTTAAATATCTAAAACATCTTAAAATATGAAGAAGTCTAGAACAACCACACATTTGAACCAACTCCTGTCTGGTTTGATCTCAGTAACAACAATTGTGAGCTTTACAAATGCAGTATTTATTGCTTATCCACTGTTGGTAAATAAAATAAAATAAAATATTTGTTTGTTAGTGCACTAAGGACATACCATGGCCAGCAGGGGGCAGCAGCACATCACACCAAACAGATCTCATTTTGAACCCAATCAGACATGCTGATGACTGGGAACCTGGGATTTCCTCATGAATGTCTTTTTGTTCAGCAGCATATAATTGATGTTTGAGTTAAAAAATATTAATAAGATACAACAAACAATTACAAAAGTTGACTTTACACCAGCATAGCAAATTTATTTGCGCATGGCACGTACTAGAAGTTCAGGGAAGTGTTGTTTTCTCATTTCTGTTCTTTATTAATAGAAAATGTATCTGTAAACACCAGTCTTGACCTGGAAACATGTATTGCTTTATGCAGAAAACAAAAACAGGAAAAACAGAGACATGAGTAAAATGTCATTATTTGCCATTTTTATGTTATTTATCATCTACCAGGGGCCCTCCCCCTTTATACTGCAGGTATAATAAGAATCTCTGCAGACATAATAGATTTAATAGATTAAGATAAGATAAGATAAGATAAGATAAGATAAGATAAGATAAGATAAGATAAGATAAGACAAGATAAGACAAGATAAGATAAGATAAGATAAGATAAGATAAGATTAAGATATTTTAGGTTGTTTCAGCGTCTATATATCTTATTTCAAATGACAATAATATCGCCACTAAAAACAAGAAATTGTTGTTTCAAGTACATCTGTCATACTAGATCAGAATTTGACAGTACTGTTGTCAATCAATTTTCAACACACTGATTTATCCCAAGGGAGACTCTAA
Organism: Seriola dumerili; assembly: GCF_002260705.1. Lineage (NCBI taxonomy): Eukaryota > Metazoa > Chordata > Actinopteri > Carangiformes > Carangidae > Seriola > Seriola dumerili. Next base: position 8,696,575 of record NW_019174343.1, on the reverse strand, counting down.
TTTAGGTCAAATTAAGGTGACATATTTGTCAAGCCTAGAGGGAATACCTATCACTATTGTTAACTGTGTCTTTGGGGTAGATATAATTTGGTCAGTAAAATACACATACCCATCCACTTCCAGTAAAGACTATCAGCACTTCTGTTTTCCCAGCTTTTCACTTCCCAACCACAGCCAGGCTGCAGGGTAATGCAAGCCCTCTCAGACAAGTTTATTAGTTACACCAAAGAATTTCACTGAGCTAAAGCAACTTAGTCAGACAGCAATGGACCACAACCAGGAAAATACTGGCTATTAATATTTAAAGAAAAAGAAAGAGCACAAAACATTTTGGCCTATTTCTTTTTCAACATCTGCAATATTAATGAGCGCAAGTTAATCAGAGCAGGCCCATGGTGAGAGCTTACTAAAGAAAAGAAAAGGGATGTGGCTTTAATTTATCAGCCAACACGACTCTTTGATAATTTAAAAATTGAATTTGATCATTTTAAAAGGTTGTCTATACAGATAATAAGGAAGGAAGGGAACAGGATGTGTTTGCTGAGAATGCTATTAATGGATACCAAGATCAAGACCAAAAGTTAATTTCCAATTAGATGAGTAAAGATGAAGTGATTGTATGCCAGTCAGAAAGTAGACAGAACAGAAAATAGGAAGATTGGGGTTGCTCTAGATAAATGATCCCAGGAGTACCACTGACCCAATACATACTTGAAGTAACAAAAGAGAGCGAGAGAGAAGTGAGAGAAACGCATTGAAAACACGGAAAGTTCTTCAATTCCTTCGAGCACCTGAAAGTTAAAGACACCTTGTTAAACTTCTAGTCCTGGGAGGTGGGAGCATGGATTCAGTCACATGGTCTCTCACACACATACAAACACATTCGCAAAAACCTATCCATCAGCAGCCAGGGAACCTGAGATGCAGAAAGTGATTAGGTAACTGCCTGCATGCTTGAATCAATAGCCTTCAGTTTCTGTAGACTCGGCAAACTGAAAGAAAAGGACCTCTAAAATTAGTAAAAGGACAGCTTCTCCTTGTACACACCATGACCATGTATTGCATTACCAAAACAGCAATCCTTGGCAGGCAAAAGGATTCAGAATCAGAGAAAAGTGCTAATCTGGGTAAAGCATCCTGAACTGCGTTACTCAACTGAAAAACTGGCCAATGTTGTAATTATGTTTACAATCAGACAGCAATCTATTGTCAATGACAATCTGAATAGCTTGCATTATAGTCAGGTTAGCAAATTTTACATGCTGTAATCTTAAAATCTTGTTCCAATGCAGTGCTATAGACACACCTGAGCAGACTCTGAGGTAAGGATTTTCTGAAGAGGAAGCGCTCCATTTGATCTTTGTTCTTGTGTAATGCTCTTATTCACAGGACTTTAATGTAGAATGTTACACAACAGAAGATAAGTATGAATGACAGTGTAAAATAAGCAGCTGAGTATGCAATGTATCAAAGCCCTGTTGATATTCAGGGTTTGTGTGTCATTTGCTGTTGTGACCAGAGACAACACAAACATTTGTAGATGTGCTTTTTAGTGTTATTATCACAGCTTGAGAGGAACGTCACTTCAGCAGTGGTCAAACAGGAAAGTAAGGTTACATAACCGAATATCTAACACCACGTTTTACCAACTCCATGTTACATTTTGCCATGTATGGGCTCAGACAAGCTTATTTTTGTCTAAAAACTGGTCTGGTTTACCACAAGGTCATTTGAATGAAGCAACAGTTGAACTTGTTTTTCGTCTACAAATGCACAGTTATCAACATTGAACACTGAAACATGAAAAGGGCCTAAAGCAAAGAAGAGGGGACAAGAGACTGTGTTAGGCAAAGAATTGAAAAAGCTGAAGAGAGTGACAGGGAGAAGGAAATGAGGACAGATAGAGTGAGGCAAATTTAGTCTGTGGCATGTCTCTTGATGAAAGGACCATTTCTCTCTTTTTTTAGGGATTGTTTTTTCATCCCTCCCTCCCTCTGTCTGTTCCTCTCATTACTCACATTCATGTTTGCCCTGGCACTGCTGGGATGGCAGAAATGGCCATCACAACAGGAAGTGTCTGGGTCCCCTGCCCAGATACAAGTCTATTCACACAGCAATATATGAAGCCTGTAGTTCCATATAGTATATACTGTGTCACATCATACTTTTAGTGTTCTTACAGTGAAATTGCATAACCCAGAGAGACTCAACAACAGCCAGGTTTCTCCCCTTGGAAGTGTACAAACAAAGACCTCAAGCTGCAATTCTTCCAGCAAACAATGGTGTCTCTAATTTAGAGCTGCAAAGGGTAACTTTGCACTCCTACAGCCCCAGGTGTTAGCAAGAAATTAGCTTTATGTCCATCACATAACTTTGCTAGCTCAGAAAATGAGGCATGCCTCCAACCTACATTTCTTCTGTCAGATGGTGGTGATGGTTAGAAAATATTTTTTGCTTGCTGGCGTTAAGGAGAAAATCTTGTTTCCTCAATTTGATGTAGTTCCTGTTGAACCAGAATGTTGGGCGGGACAAAACACAGAGAGGGGTTACTCAAGTCCACTGCATATCAGTTGGGAAAGCCAGAAGCAGGCTTTATCTAATAGGATCAAAAGTCTGTCATAATTTTACCTGGGTGGAATTTTTATTTACAACCACTGGTGCAGCATGAGGTCATCAATGAAGATAGATTGTCTTCCAGGGAGTGGAAGGAATGGAAAAAGTCAAATGACTTTTATTGGACTGTAATGGGAGTTTAAGTTTTTTTATGGTTGTGTAGAAGATTTCAGTGACTACACTGGACACCTGGCTATCATGATGAAACTTTGGAATCAATAAGGATGTAATACTTTTCTTTGTCAGAACCACAAATTATAGTTTAAGGAAAACTTAAAATTACGAAAAAGAATGGGCTTGGCCACAAACTTCTGTCCTGGTGCTAATGCTCTTTGTGTGGTGCAGAGATTTTTTTTGTATCAAAATCTATTGTCCTGTGCGCCAAATGTTTGTAGTGGCGATGAGCAACTCCAGACTTACTCAGTAATCTCTCAGCATTCACCACTGGTCTATACGTCATTGTTATATCCTTTTTAGAGCTAAAAATACCCCTTTAGGAGCTGAGACAGGCTGTCTAAATTTACCGGTCCATTTTCTCTTATACTCATACGGTATTGGTGGGTGGGGGCTGATGACTCAGCACCACGTGGATCTCTGTGCTTTGTGTAGGAGAGGAGGAGTGGGAGTGTGGACATGCTGTGGGCAGGGCCAGTATGGAAATTCATGGCTGTTTGGATCAGCCCACAAACTGCATTCTGTCTAAACCTGTGTGTGTGTGTGTGTGTGTGTGTGTGTGTGTGTGTGTGTGTGTGTGTGTGTGTGTGTGCAACAGAGACACATGGAAAGAGAGATAGACCAGACCAGTTGTGTATCTGAGCATACACATTGCTTTGATTTCCTGGTTTGTTGGTTCTCCTGCCAAATACACATTTTTCACTGGAGGGAAAAAATTGTTGGGGGACATTAACACTCAGCGTGTAACTGCAAAACTTTGCACTGCTTTCCTTTGTTTCGTTTTTCAACACTGATATGTTGTGTGATACACATTCAGTGTCAGGCTCAGGGCAAAGTGTTATAAAACAAACTGAATCCTGGGGAGACACAGCATCACTTGTGATAAGCTGGCTGAGAAAAGTCAATTTCCAATGTTAAAATCAGGTTTTGTGTGTTGTCAGCCGAGTTCTGCCAGTGCCAAAGCCTGAAGTGTACAGAGCATTTAACAATAACCCTTGACTCCATTGTATAACTGCATGATGTGTGTTTACTGCACATACTGCACAACCATGTAGTCTCACTTCACTTCTCTGTGTGTGTGTGTGTGTGTGTGTGTGTGTGTGTGTGTGTGTGTGTGTGTGTGTGTGTGTGTGTGTGTGTGTGTGTGTGTGTGTGTGTGTGTGTTCTTAAGTCCTGGTGGGGACTTAATCCTGAATACCTGAATACACGCTAAAACAAAGGGACTCATGCAGGGACAAAAATTGAGAAACTGCTTTCTGACGTTTGTGGCTTGATTTTAGTGTTAGGGTTAGAATTATGTTTTGGATAGGGTAAGGGTTGGGTTCAGGCATTCAGTTGTGGAGATCAAGGTGAGGGACTAGGGAATGCATTATGTCAATGAGTGTTTCCCACGGGGATGGTGAAACAAGTGTGTGTGTGTGTGTGTGTGTGTGTGTGTGTGTGTGTGTGTGTGTGTGTGTGTGTGTGTGTGTGTGTGTGTGTGTGTGTGTTGGGGAATTCACCTGGTTGACGTCACACATTCATTACTCTGCACCGCGCGCTGCCATAGAGCAGCACCATAGAGCCGGGCGGGCAGACAGTGAAACAGAGGAGACAGCTTGAACTGGGCAGCCGACTTGAACACTTCCTTAAACACCATTTAGGATTTTGAAGTGGAACTACCAGGAAAACCGTGGTTCTGACACAAAACCCGATACAAACTCGCTGCAAACAATACATTTTGCAGCTCAGCGGAAGAGGTAAGTCACAGTTTCATGTGAAAGTTGTTCGTGGTTGGAAAACTTGAGCTCGGTGTTTGAAAGTTGGGAGAAGAGCACTTGCTTGCTGTCTTGCAAGGTACCGGGTGTCAAGAGTCGCCTGTCTTTGCTTTGACCCCCTGGCTTTGGCTTGTGTTTCGTCTCACAGTGAAGCACAGCTCGACTGACTTCAGTAGCAGTAGTACAGAGACTGTCTGACTTTGGGAATGAGAGGAGCTGCTGTCGCCGAATGTCTCCTTCTCCCGCTCTGTTACACTTGTAGTTACGCAAGTGAAGTTGAGCCATGTTTTAGTGCCTTTAGGTCCAGTCAGTGTGAAAAAAAAACAAAAAAACTTTACATGTTTCCACTGATACTGGGGAAACAGCCTTCAGTACACCGGTAGACAAACATTCTTTGAGGGAAGTGTTGTATCCTATGGCAACAGAGGAGCCCTTTCCAGTCGTCTAGCTAGCTAGCTAAATTATAATGGAGCTAGGTTAAACGGTTTGTGTTTTATTTATATTTTTATGTATTGGAGTTAACGACCAGCAATATGACTAACAGCCAGATAAGCATTCAAGGCAATTTAAACCATTAAACGACGGTTTTCTCCTTATAGTAGTAAATTAGGGGATAAACTTTCTCTTAAAACACCTTAATTACCTCCTTAAAATGAGCATGATAACATAAGCAACATACATTTCAACATGTTACAGTTTTGTGTATTGAGGCTTAAAAGTTGTTTTATCCCATAGAGTGACTTATTTCAGTGCATTTTTAGTTCAGTACAGTTTAGCTTATTGTAGTTTAGTACAGTAAGGGGGTTCTCTTAGTGATATTGCAGCTAAATAGTTAATTAAAAACAGCCCTGACAGTAATATGGTCCATACACAGTCTTGAATTCTGCAGACAGCATACAGTCAGAATATATAGATATTATTATATTTAGTTTACATCATGATGATTCATTGTGTATCATCACAATATGTGGATATATACCCTGACTTCTTTAGTTTCATGGCTGGATAAGAGGGGTTTTACTGGACTGTACTTCCATTAAATCCCAGGTTTCTCTTTGGTTTCCGATCTGGTTTGACAGAAAGCTGCCAGTGTCACGGTCATTAAAAAGACAATACAGCAGATGAACAACATCACTTGGCTCACTGTGGTGTAACTCGTATTGCAGACAGTTTGTCCACAAGCCTGAAATAGCAAAGGTTCTTCCCTCATTGCATTCAGGTTTAGCAACTGTGGTTGCATTTAGTCATCATCCTAATAACATGTTACTTCATTTTGTTGCCACAAGTACATCATTCTCATTGTGTCTTACGTGTGGCCTGTTTCTCAATCATTGATTTCACCCAGAAAAGGTGATGAAGGATGGTAAGGGAGTTATGCTATGGCAGTGTTAAATTTAAGGGAAGTGTCTGTGTAAAGATTACCCTGAATTCTTGTGGCTGTAAACGACTCAGCCTTCTGTGTCCACAGTAGCTGACATGACTTGTCCGATCCCCAGGTACCTAAACACATTATCTTATTTTGAAATATTCCTTCCATTGCTTGTGAAAGTCTTGTGTCATACAATGCAATACAATTCTGCATTTGTGGCAAGACTCTGTATCCTGTTGGTTTCTTCTGGAGGCAGTGCAGCTTTGTGAGCGCAGGTAACACTATCTGACTGCAGTTATTGGTGTGTCAATATTGGCTTGTGGCATCATGAGCTGCTCGGAGGACATGGCTGGGACATCTGCTCAGTCAGGAGTTGCCCATGCAATACTGATTCCTCGATAGTACAGCACGAACATTAACCCATCACAGACTAAAATAGTTGAGACAGTGTTTAATATGATATCAAACTGTTTTTTTTTTTCAAATAAATTATTCATTTTGATTGGAGTCAGGTAAGCTTGAGTTTATATGGCAAATGAAAAGTCAAAAACCATCAACTAGTCACTTACAGTCTGAAACACTGAGCATCAGGACAGTAAAGTACTGAAAGTTGACACCAGTAATTAGTCCAGTTTATCTATTTTAATGAGATATGTTATGATTTAAATCTTCTTCGAAATGAGGAAACTCCAATGCAGTTGAGAAATCTGGTTTGTTTCATTAACTGAAACAATGTTTTGTACAGCGCATTCACACTCAACAAAATAATGTATTGTAAAAAGTAAAAGTTTTGTATCTCCATCAAACTCGGATATCATTGTGGCAATACTATTAAAAAATCTACAACACTGTTTAGTCCCAGTATCATCAAAACTGTGTGCACACTTTGTTTAAAGTACAATAGAATATGAAACAACCCCATACTTGCCGACAGGATACTTATTTTTCCCCATGAAGAGAACACCTGCTGTTATGTATTATGGACAAACATTTTAGGCACAAGTTTGCTAAATCAGCAGTGAGTATAGTTTGGCACAGTCTTGCCCTTGGTCTCTTGTCACTCTCTGCACTCCACACCATGATATCCTGCTTGGCTCCCCTCGCTCAGACTTTGTCTGACTTAACCAAGGCTTTGTGAACTGTGAGCAGGGCAGAAATGGACACCGCTCTTAATGCATGTAGAGACAATACACACACACACACACAGCGGCAGGATTCATTCCATGCTGGTATAGCAGGTTTTACGGCATGCCAAAGAGCTCAGTGATTCTCAGGAAAAAGGGAGAGAAGATCAGAAAAGGTTATCACTCCACAACAGTTAGACTGAAGTTCGTGTCCATGTGTAATGTCAGTCCTCGCACTTAATAACAGCTTGTATTAATTTGGCTATCGTTGGTGTGGATCTACCACAACACTCAGTCACCCGACTCTGACCTTGAACCAGCAACCTCAGCTCTGGTCTTGTCACTCACTTTTCTTTCCTGTCCTACTTTGACCTGATAGCGCATCTGTGTGTGTGTGTGTGTGTGTGTGTGTGTGTGTGTGTGTGTGTGTGTGTGTGTGTGTGTGTGTGTGTGTGTGTGTGTGTGTGAATGGGGTAAGGGGTGTTTGACATTAACCTTGGTTAGTGAAATAAATGAAGGCTTTGATTCTTTGAAGCCATTCTCCACTGAAATTCATTAAAGGCTGCTTTGTTCAAGGTTATTAGTGTGTGTGTGCAAGCGTGCGTGTGTGCATGCATGCGTGTGTGACCATAAGTACACTTGTGCTTTTGAGACAGGGTTAATGCGGTAATAATACATGCCATAATGCCTCAGAAAGAGTAGCAAGACTTGTGGATTAAGGAAAGTTATGTGAGGCTTGCACCATTTTGCATGAATTTGTCAGTCAAAACTGGGAGTAAAAAAGAAAATCAAGTGATTGATTGGGCTCAAACGTTCAACGTTCTCTCTAACTGGTTGCTGAATTCTCAGGTGCATGGGCAGTTTGACATAAATTGCTACAGTTCTCATAGGCATTGTACACTTCACTTGTAAAGCAGTTTTGAAAATGTGCACATCAGTTCCACTCCTGCAAAGTTAAGTTGCTAAAGCTCTAAAAATGTCATCATTTGAAATGATCAATGATCAAAAATCTGCATAATTATTTTTCATTTTGTATATTTGCATGCCGATCTAGATCCAGGTAAAGAAAGAAAACGTTCATTTGTACAGCAAATTTAGATGATTGCACAGACTTGACAGAGGTACAGTATGTAGCCTACTCTTGGAGCTCTTTCTAGTCAATGTGTGTAAAGCTAAGAAAACAATATTTCAGCAGTAGATGCCCACTGTACAATCAACAGTGATATTACAGTTAGGAAGAGAACAGCCTTTTTCCATGATCACTGTTTAATTTCCAATGTGGAGGGATTGTTTTTCTTTGAGCTATTGTAAAGAGCAGTTTCATGATGCAATGGATGTTTACACACACGACTGTAGACCAGGTTGTTAGCTTTAGGAGGGAGCGTGGCCTGCCCGACTCTGACCATGCTTGTTCAGGTTCATTATAATGATGTGAAGCATGTTTGTTCAGCTCTAATTTGCTAGGCCACCGACTGGCCGAGCTCCATCCAGCCATGCTGTTCTGGGTCTGTTGTGGTCCTTTGTGTCTTTCACTCAGCCTTAGCCCCCACTCCTTTTTATGCCTCCACACCAACGATAGCCAGAGCCGGAGGCATATTGTTTTCAGGTTGTCCGTGCGTACATACGTCCCATTCTCGTGGACAAGATATAGCAGAAACACAAATTTGGCACAAACATTCACTAGGACTCAAAGATGAACGTGGCGTAGTGACCTCACAAAACACCTTTGAAGGAACACCTTGAAGGAACACCTTGAAGGAACACCTTGAAAGAACTTCTTCAACTTTGGTACAAACGTTCACCTGGGCCAAGGCCAAACTGATTAGATTTTGGTAGCTAAAGGTCAAAGGCCAAGGTCATGGTGACCTCAGAAAACACACAAATTGTTAATAATAATATTTTATATGACTCTCGATAAATAGGGATGTAACCTGAAAGTAGTCTGAGTGGCGGAGGCATACAACCACGAGGCAGTAATTCTAGTTTTTCTCTGTCATTGTGTGTTGACAGCACAGTCTCTTGAAGTAACTGTAGAAGGAACAACACAAAGTCAGAGGACATTTCCTTAGTTTTATTCCTTCACATTTCTCCATATTTTCTGGTTTTGCTTACCAAATATATGATGGTATTCAGTAGAAAAATTTGTCAAAATACTTCCTGTTTTTACTTGACGGCTCCTTCAGGGCAACATCAAGCCAACCAGGAATCTCCAAACCTGATGTATTCTCACAGTGGCTTGTTTGATATCAACTGACAGTTCTATTGTAGTGATGCTAACCATGATAACCATGAAATTGTTATGACGTGTTTGATTAAGTTTTGCCAGACACTTGAGATCTTCTTCTGTCACTGAGGGAGACAGAACTGCCACGTACCACAAGAATTGACTTGATTGAAATTGAGCAACTTGAACGTAGCTTTTGAATAATAGGAATGTGGATGTGAATTTTCAATCTGAATCTGAGAACCCTAAAATAGATATGTACTAGAAGGAAAGTTTTTGAAATTGAGAATTTCACAAACTGAAATTCAGACCACATAAAGTCAGAAAGCTGGTCAAATATATACTATACATTTCAACACTAATTATTCAGTTTGAATTTAAAAACTTGGTCTTCAGTTGCTGAGGAGACTGGATGTGCTCCTGGTCTTGATAATGTTTCTCAACATTTGTCATCCAAGTGAGTTTAATTAATTCTACTAAAAGGTCTTTTCCACATCAGACATTTTGACTGGTCTTAGGAGCAAAGCACACATTGTTAGTGATAACAACAGCTCTGTCCAACTCTCAGTGAACCAGCATGCACAATGACAAGACAAATTTTATTTTATTTTTTTTAACATCTGTGCTTTTCCATCTGTGACTTGTTCAAATGTCTCCATGAAAAAAAGGTCTATTGGTGTGGAATCAGCAGAATTTAAACCTGATCATTTAAACCTAGCTATTAAAATCTAAGTTTAAATAGACCTTTTCAATTAAACACATTTTCAGTGGGCTTGAAGTCAGGTAACTGACTTCTATGTCAAGACAAGAACATTCGACTGTTTAACCATAAAAACGAATTGGTTGTCTTGTTTACATGTTTTAAGATCTGTGTTCTGCTGCATAGTACTAAAATTGTGGGACTATGTGGAGTAGAAAAACTTTTCATGGTTAAGTGAATATGAATGTAAACGTTCACAATGTATGTCCCTTTTTATTGTAAACCAATTTTCCTGTGTGGCAATCGGGTGGCTTAGTTTGAGTAAGGGTTAACCGTTTATCAGTGCTGTGTTGTCAAACAAATACTAAGAATTTCCCCACAGGGGTTAATAAAATTATCTCTTCCATCATTTTGCAGATGGCTATGATTCTTGTTTATCATGTGATGGAAACTCTGTTGTTGTGATTCTCTGCATAATTGTGCCTGTCTTTGTTCAGGCCTGCTGATGAAAGGCTGACACGCAAGAGCTCCCCAACCTGCTAGACCTGCCTGATCACTTCTTCCTCTAAATGTCTCCTCTAATTCAGTACATACCAAACCTTTGACTTGTGTTTGGTTAGATTAGAATGACTTCAATAATAGCCTGTCACCTGTAAACACTCAGTCATGTCTGTCTCCACTAGTGTTTTGCGCTTGATGCATGTAGTATAATGGAAGATTTGTTTTACAACATTACAACAAAAGGTTCATCAATTCAAGGTTCATTCTACGTTTTACTAGATAATTAGTGAATTGGGTTTTCTGCTGCCCTTATTATCACATGATTAAATGATTGAATGATTAAATGTTCCAGGAATTAATTTTTGTAATTGTTTTCATTAAACACTGGTTTTGAAATTAATTACACACAGGACACATAGCTATGCAAATAGGAGCACTCCTTAAACTTCCTCAGAGCTGATATGATATATAACTGGAATTTCCATGCCCATGTCAAGTGACATTTAATGACACTTCCAAGTCACTTGTATGTTTTTGTTGTCATGTTTCTGCATACTATGCCGTCTTCAAGTGAGTTTATAATTTATGATTTCTTTTTGTGTTGCACAAAGGCAGGGAGCCCAGCTTTACATTTACTGGCTCTTTGCAGACCTTTCAGTCAAGGACAAAAGCTAAAGACATACCTAAGAGTAACCAAATAGCTCCTTGAGGACACACACACACGTACACACGCATGAACACTTTTCATGTCACTGGAAGCTGACTTCTAGATCCAGTGAAGGCAAATCTGGTTCTGTCATTGAGTCTGATTTCTCCTCATGTCCACTGGCCTGCGTAGTTAGTTATCTTTTTTTCTTTCCCTCTCTCTTGCTCTTTTCCTCTACCCACCCCTTCCCCAATTGCATGTGCTCATTTTTTCCACTCTCTGGGGAAACAAGGCTCTCTTTTCTATGTAGCAGTGCATGTGTACATAAGAGAGTGTGTGTGTAAAGCAGAGAGAAAACTGGTAACAGGCTGTAAAACTATATATATAAACAGTATATAATGTATTTGTTAAACTCAGTGACATTGATTAATATTATTTTGTGTCTGTGTGTGGGCAGAGTTATGAGAGCTTGAACAGTTTCTCAACCCTCCTGGCCTCACTTAGAAACAGTGGTTTGTTTAGATCGTCTTTAGATACTGGACATGCCTGCAGGTTCACACAAAGCTTCCAGCAGCAACAACAGAGATGTGTTATTCTCAGCCCAGTGGAGACACTGGTGAGGAGGACAGCTGGAAATACATATCCAAAATATACCTAGCATGTAAAGATGTAAGAGATGTATAGATGTAGCTAACATGTATTTTCAGTTATTGAAGCTACATGGTGCATAACACATCTACATGCCTAGACACTTTTTGTAAATGTTTTCAGACATGCTGTTTTTATGTGAAAACAATGTCTTCACTCTAGCCTAATGATAACATGGTCCTCTTTGGTGCTGGTCTTTTTTTTTTTTTACTTTGCTGTAACTATGACTAAAGACAGCGGTAGCGATGCTATTTCTTGGCAAAGATTGTTTAAGTTTTTTTGTATCATCCCTCTCGATCCCACTTAAACCCAGGCAGGCATTTGTGATTTCAAAGTAATACAGGACAGGATGATAGCTCAGTGTTAAGAGTCATCAGATCACAGCTAGAAAGATTATTATTCTATTTTCTCATTCTGAAAGTGGCTTCACTAACTTAAGTGTACTTAGCTGCAGTCAAAAAGTTGGTCACATGCCAATTTGGTTTACATTTTTTTCTCAGCTGTGTGCTGGCTACTGAATAACTTCTGACTGTTGGAGGAGTTGATGGTTAAAAGTTTTGCTCAAATGGCACCTTAGTGATGGCTACCGAGACATTACTGTTTGTCATTCACTTCCCATCCCAGATTTTTCTTGCTTGTCTGGGATATCAAACCAGCAACTACCCACTACAGATCCTCAGTGAGTCAGTTTATCAAGAATTATGTACAGCTGCACAATTATACACATTAAAACATTCACACCTGAGACCTGCTCAGTGCAGGTACAGTAATGGGTTGTACTGCTAAGCAGCTTGCAATGGGGATTTAAGAAAAACATTGGATGTTAAAGAGGATATAAACTGCAGAAAGAAAATGCGTAAGCTAAAATTAGAGTGGTATTATTCAGCGGACAAACTAAAAGGTGATCTGGATCCAACCAAAGCTCAAAATAGCATAGTCTACCTTTATAGGCTGAGAGGAATACATGTACATACTGTATATCACACAAGTACTGGTTCAGTCACTCAGGACGTCATAATGCATGACAATCAGCACTGTGAAAAGCATGAAGAATCAAAAACACAAACAAAAATTGTCTCCTTATGAATGATTAATTATTTAAGCAGAAACAAGAAGCTACAGTACATTGCTGTCCAGGGGTTTCATGTACATATTCATTCAAGCTTAAGAGAAGAACGTGTCTCTGTGCATTTTGCTTATAGAGATTACTGCCCAGAAATGTAATTTCAAACATTATTGTGAGTTTAAAATAAAATGCTGTTTGCCTAAAACCACAGGCGTGCCATATCTCTGAAATGACTATTAAACCAAGATTATGTTAATGGAGCAAGAAACTAAAGCTTCAAGAGATCAAGTTAAGGAACTTAAAAGCTCACAAAAAGTGCTGTGTTCAAATTCTTGGAGGAATTCTGTGGGATTTTATTGCTGCTCTGGGAATTAGGTCGTAGGCTAATATGCCCTCTGGGCCCTTCTAGTCTGTGACGTAGCACTTGTGTGACTCTGGTGTGAAGCAGTCTGGATAACTTCAAAGGTTCAGAAAGTGTTTGTTAGTACAGTTCCTTTATACAACATGAAGCTTGACTGACTGCCCCCTAAGTTTAGAAAATTTCATCCTTTGTAATCTCTGTTATTACAAGGCCCCTTAAATGGAAATGCCACTAGTTTTAACTACTGTTTTCACAATATGACAGTTTGCTATTCAAGAACACAGATTTACTGAACACGGTGTACCAAAACTGAAAACACAGGACAAGTGTTTGTCCTCCTGGTACTGTGGTGGTGTGGTGTCCTACTGATACCGACTGCTCCTTCAGAAAACGTGTTTGTCTTCAACTGACTAAATCTTACATGATATATCGGGACCATTGTATATTTCCTGCATTAGATTTCCTACATTTCATTATTTTAAAGTTCACAGAAAAAGTTCAGCTGAAAAACAGGACTACCACTGTTTTCCCACCAGATTAGAAGTAGTCTACATTTGTCCACTCAATCACCAAGGAAGATGCTAGTGTTGACAGTTTTCTGATATAGTGCTGCAGAAGCCCTTCCAAGACACATATAAAATATCTACAGCCAACTAGTTGCATGGAAACTCCACTGCTTATCTGTTAACTTTTATTTGTCTTTTCCTTAACACTGGGGCTTTCTGTTTGTTTTAGAAATGTGATCTTTTTGACTTTCTGTCACTCTCTGTCTCAGTCTCTCATCCTGCTCTCTCAGTTCAGGATTACCACTCTGTTCCCTCTGTCCTCACTTCTGGCAGGTAGTTTCCAAAGTTGTGTCTTGAGTTGGAAACTTCTGCTTCTTCTGAGAACACTTGACTATTGCCACTGACTTTCTTCCTTCTTGTTTTAAGTAGAAGCCATGAGCAATCCAAATACAAGATGAATGTGTATGTTTGTATGTAAATGTAAATGTCAGTCTTTTTCTCCATTCTAGGAGGCTTAGGTGAGCCGTCACCATGGCACCCTTCCTGCGTATCAACCTCAATGCTTATGACGTGGGTGCTCTCCCTCCTCTTTCTGACCCTCCCATCTGTGCCATCAAGATGAAGGAGTCTGTCAACACAGGTATGTACAGATGCACACATACATGTGTGCAATCATAATTTCATTTAGACAGGGGAGTGGAACAGTGAATAGGGAGACAAGATGTCCCCAGTTTAATTGTCTTAACAGTCACCATCTGCTGGGCTCAAAAGTCCATAAGTCCACAAGCAAACTGGCTCTCTACCAACTCCTGGTACTTTGTGTTTAAGCCATTCCTCTACTATGAATTTCCTGAAAATGAAAACGTAAAAGACAAGCCTTTTCTTACAAAGGATGGTCCCTATGTTCTTTCACAGAGCGAGGAATGACCTTGGTCCAGAGGAAGCCCACCATGTATCCAGCCTGGAGGTCCACTTTTGATGCTCATATCTATGAAGGGCGTGTCCTAGAAGTGGTCCTCATGCAGAGCAGTGAGGAGCCTTTGGCCAAGGCCACGGTGGGCGTGTCTGTACTCGCAGAACGCTGTAAGAAATCCAAAAACAGTGGCCATACTGAGTTCTGGGTGGACCTTCATCCTTCGGGGAGGGTCCAGATGGCCGTACAGTTCTTCTTGGAGGACAGTGATGCAGGTAAAACTTCTACAAGGCCTCAGAATATTTGGTTTAAAATCTTAAAGTGTTTTTCTGTAATATTAAATATGTTGAAGTTCACAAAAAATATCCATGAATATTATTTACTAATAGTTGAACACTCAAAAAGATAATCTGCATAATCAGGACTGTGTGGGTGTGCTTTCATCAGATTTCATTGACAGTGGCCTAGAAACATAAGCAAGCAACCCCACAATTATCACTATGTTTAGATTCAAATATTGTCAAATCCTAATTGGTACTTTGAAGTATGTTCTTCCCCTTATTCCAACTGAACCCAGCCCATTTCAAATCAGTGAAAAGAGCACAGACAGAAATCTCTCATGTGAAACATCCAAAACATTTTCGTTTGGTAGTAAATTGTATGCCCTTGTCGGCCCCCAATACTTAAAGTAAGTTGGTCATTAAGAAAATATGTTTGCAGGGCTTCTTAAAAAGTTTTCCCTGACCGGGAATCGAACCCGGGCCGCGGCGGTGAGAGCGCCGAATCCTAACCACTAGACCACCAGGGACTGGTTCTCCTCTGTAAAGAAGACAGTCTGCTGACCCCCCCCCCCCCCCTTCTTTTTCCTTCCCCCCCAGAAAGTCACTCTACTGCTGTGCTGATATGTAATGCCCTCTACTGGCAGAAAGGATCCTGATCAGAGGTTAATTTTCCCCGCACTTTATACACACAACCACAGCCGAACATGTTAGTTACTATGAACCTCTCTGCGTTGAAATGTGGAATTATCCTCCAGGCCGACTGCCCTGTTATAAACCGTCTGCTTTAGGCTGTCAAGGGTTAATCTGCATGCTGGTGACATATCTCACATTGAGCTTGTCAGGTGGTTACAGGTGTGGCCATGTAGCTAATGTGCTGTAAAAATTCTTCAAGGTCATGTAGGATTTTGGCCTCAGGGCTGGCTTTACTTTGCCAAAGTAGCCGGTGGTAAATATTTGTACTTGGCTCAATATATAATGACAAACAGTGAAAGCATGCATTTTTGTTGATACAATATAGTAATAGGTTCACTAGGACGTGGGTTAAGCAAACATGTACAGTGTATAAGGTCTATTTTATCCTATGTTAACCTTTCAATGAAGAGTTTTAGATCTCTGTGGTGGGATTGGAATTTTTTCAGTAAAAATTCCGTGTAAACATATTGAATAGTAGCAAAACCATTGGTTGCACAAGTTCAAAATCTTACTGCTATCATTATTAGCCTCCATAAACCTATTTTAGTTTCATTTCAGCTGCCAGAAGCAGAAGTGAAGCAGTGCTGGCTGGCAAGTTCTGTATTCAGCCGTCAGCTTAGTAGCCCAGACAGGGAGCCCAGCCTAGAGAGGTTTACAAACTGGTTCTGTGTAGGGGGAGTTTTCTTACGTGGGAGTAACACAGTTGGGGTTCACTGTTCAGGGTTGGAGCGGGTCATGAGACGGAGGTGTGCCTCCTGTTATGAAAGAGCTCCTTACTCCATCAGCTCTCTCCTACACACTCCACAGGTTTCCTGAAAAGCAGCCCAGAGTATTTTTAGGCATGTGTGAACAGCCCTCAACACTGTCTGCCTTCTCTGTCTGTGCCTCTCTTGCCCTCTCTCTCACTCCCACTTTCTCAGCTCAGCTCACTGAAGCGCTGTCCAGACATAAACATCTGTCAGTAGAATGGCAGAAGGGAAATTAGTTTATCTCCCTCACCTCATCACTCTTCCCACTTTTCCTTGTCTATCAGTTGTCTCTTTGAGGCAACTCCTTTTTTTGAATTGTCCCTCTTTCTAACTCCTCCCTCCCTCCCTTCCTCCCTCCCATCCACCCACCTACTCTCCCTATCTCTTCCAGAGCTTCTGCTTTCTTTGTTTACCTCTCTCACGCTGTCTTCTCTGACTTTTGACCCTACCACATTGACTTGCATCAACTGGAGCTGCTTATCCAATAAGACATTTTTTGCCCTCCATTTACCAGCAGCGCCTGTGGCTTCTTTCCCCACTCAACAGAGATTTTTTACTGAATACGCCTCGGCTATTAGAACTGATGACTGATTTATGATAGTGCCCACTATGATGTCATTAAAAGACCATCAACAAAGGTAATCAGCTATGTAGATTGTAAAAAAAAATAGGATGGTTAATAAATAAAAAGACTCCCACCACACTGCATTTTATCACTATCATTTTTATTTGCCTTTGGAAATCAAAGTGGATTTGCATAACACTTCAATATAAAGCTGACAAACAGGTAAGCTATGTACTATTTGTCTGTAGACCTGAGCTGAAATGCAGTAATTTGGTTTGTAAATTTTTGTAAATCTCTTCCCTCAGCGGCATGTAAGCCATCAGTGAAGGTTTCTCCTGAGGATGGAGTCACAACCCTCAACAGGAGAAGAGGAGCTTTCAAGCAGCCCAAGGTTCACTTCATCAAGAACCATGAGTTTACTGCCACTTTCTTCGGCCAGCCCACCTTCTGCTCTGTCTGCAGAGAGTTCCTCTGGTGAGATGCTAGGTTCTGCCTTTGTTACATGACAGCTGTCGCTACTATGTCACTGTTATGTTTGTGTACTTTAGCTGGTTAGCATGCGCGGCATTTCTTTCACTTTGACCGTAAGTGTGATGGAAATGTGGAGACTCAGATGATGTCTTAACCAGAAGCATTTACTGAAGCTGGATAACTAAAGGGAAAGAGAAATGAGCAGTACAAGTTAACACTGACATCCTAACTCTGAAGGAAGGATCCTAGATAACCATGTTCAACCTTATGCCACATATTAATTGCTACGTGTACAAATAAGATTATTCTTCATGGAACCACATCACATTCATTCGTGTGTGAAGACTCTCGGTACTAAATTCTATACAAAGAATAACGTTTATCTAAGTCACATTGTGCGTAACTATTAAACATTCACAGCCTTCTTAGAGAAGAGGTGTGTAAATCATGACCATGAAGAGGTTATGGTTTTAGGGTGCTATGACTATTCATCGGTATCTCTGAGGGTCTGTGCTTGGTTGCTATGGTAACTGCCAATAGGGAATGTGCAGCTGAACACCCTCAGCTGTGCAAGAAATTAACATTGAACCATTGCTTAAAGTAAAAGAGCTGTGTGTGACCTGTGGAGAGACATGGCCTTACACCAGAGACCTGAAGACCTAATAATAAAGGCAAAATACCTAAAGAGCAAAAAAAATCCTTCACACTATATTTGCATTACAGTGAGAGACTATAGCAGTAATGCTACTCTGTTTGGACATGACTTATCCAGAAGCAGCTAATTTGCCTGTCAGTTTGTTGTGCTATTGCACCGGCAACAGTCTGGGCTGAAGTTTTCGGGTTGTCCATCTGTCCGTCTGTCTGATAGTCCAATTCTCATGAACGTATGATCTCAGTCACACCTTTAGGGAATTTGTTCAAACTTCGCACAAACATTCACTTGGACTCAAGGATGAACTGATTAAATTTTAGTGGTCAAAGGTCAAGGTCACTGTGACCTCACAAACACATTTCTCGCCATAACTCATGATCTTAATTATGACATGATTTAACACAAATGTCTAATAGATAATAATGTGTGATGATATTTTATATTCAAATGGTCAAAGGTCAACTTCACTGTGACATCATAATGTTCTGCAAAAACACTTCTTGCAATTATTCAAAACTGTAACTCAGGAAGGGGAGATTGTGAGGGAGGCATACAACAACGAGGCAGTAATTCTAGTTTTTCTACAGTATTATAATCAGCATTGT
Source organism: Seriola dumerili (assembly GCF_002260705.1). NCBI lineage: Eukaryota > Metazoa > Chordata > Actinopteri > Carangiformes > Carangidae > Seriola > Seriola dumerili. The sequence continues at coordinate 8,677,957 of NW_019174343.1, read as the reverse complement.
ATTTTTATTAAGACTTTATTAATACACTGGCACAGCTTTAATAATTCCAGACCATATGTGCCGACACCTACTGTATATTCCTTGGGTACCAAATGGGAACAAAAACATCAGTTGTCCAATAAGAAAAGTCCAGCCCCCAAAGGGTATTTGTCAAAAGACCAATTAGTAGCGGTTCTAGTTTCCTAAATGGAGCAGTCCTGGGGGGTAAGTAATGGTAGAAACAACAGCAGGGCTGCTATTGTCAGAGTGAGTCACTGTCTAGGCAAATCCCACAAGGTTGTAATGTTGTGTTCCAACTATGTCAGCAGAACCTACTGTGAGTCAAACTCCTCCCCTGTCTCTCAAATTACAATGTTATCTATCCCCTTTACAGACGTGAGGAGATGTTTGTTTTAGTGACTCTGTGGCCATTACCACACTCATACAATAATAATCTCTTGATCTAAGATGTGAAAGATGTCTTCCAGTTTAGTGATAACAAATGTAAAACCCCTGGATAATTGTGCCAACTCCGACAAAAGGTCTTTCATGTTTGTCTCAGTTTGTTTTTCTTTTTTTTTACTTCCACAATACTTTGAAGAAAAGTTTGCAGACAGTTCAGAAGTAGTTTAGTAGCTGCTGCATATTATGCTGCTTATTATCTCCATGCTACAGTACATCATTGTCATCACAATCCTAGTAATGAAAATCATCCTGAGTATATTGCTCTGATATCAGCATCACACTTTTCCTTCTTCTTTTCTTGCTTTATGTCACACATTTAACTCCATTTCTTTTCTCCCACTTAGGGGGCTCAACAAGCAAGGTTACAAGTGCAGACGTGAGTGGTTATTCTTTGTTTAACTGCTATCTGCATTTTTATCACATTTTATCCTGTTGTGGTCTTCACAGTTATCGCAATATTTGGTCTTTTTATTCACCCAGAATGCAATGCCGCAATCCACAAGAAATGTATCGAAAAAATCATTGGCAGGTGCACTGGAACAGCAGCCAACAGTCGTGACACTGTGGTGAGCAAAATGAATGTTCTCCAGCATGCTAAATTTGCACCTTACACCTCAGATCTGACACTGACATGGAACTGTATTTTTGTTTTACAGTATTATCCTTTGTTACTTGTTCCTAGCTATAGTTCAAAGATAATTTTGTTTTTCTCTCACGCTTTATTATTTTATGACTTACTGAACGAGGCAGACCATTAATCATTAATTTAGTCACTGTTATTCCTAACATAAAGAATGCAGTGCTTTGGCCCAAGTGAATACAAATCCAACCAAACAGGGCCAAACCCAAATGTACAGACAGCATCGATATTAAATTCAGTATTAAAATCAATGGAGACGTGCTCAAATATTAACTGTGGGATTTTATTTTGACATTTACTTGCCAAACTACCAAAGTTTACTACATTCGTCAGCTTTAATTATCAGAGGGCAGTTATCCGTGGGTTTAATGGATTTCTGTGTGTTTGTAGTTCCAGAAAGAGCGCTTCAAGATTGATATGCCACATCGCTTCAAGTACTACAACTACAAGAGCCCCACTTTCTGCGACCACTGTGGCAGTCTGCTGTGGGGTCTCTACAGACAGGGCCTTAAATGTGAAGGTGACTCTAAAGTGTTCATTGTTGTTTTTTTTGTTTATTTTTGCTTTGTCTCCAATGTTTTATATGCTCTACATCTGAAATTGTATTCCCTTTCACCATTTGACATTTTTCCTTCTCTGATCAGACTGTGGCATGAACGTACATAGTTACTGTCAGACGAAAGTGGCCAATCTGTGTGGAATTAACCAGAAACTACTGGCAGAGGCTCTGTCTCAAGTCACACAGGTTAGCACAGTAACAGAACATGTCTTGTAGTTTGTGTTGACTATGTGTACATTTTATGCCAGTCGGGGTTAACACATTAAGAACAAATTATTCATTGTGGATGTACAATGTCATGAATGTTTCAGCATAACTTTTTTTCCTCCTTAGAAATCTATGAAGAAGTCTGATAACTCCAATGCAGAAAATATTGGGATCTATCAAGACATCCAAAGTGCAACAGTAGACCCTAGTGGTAAGATGTGCTCATTGTAGCACAAACTATAACTGTTTTTAAAATGTATTTAAATCAGGTGTTATCTTTAAGGGTAAATTATGTGGTATTGTTGCTGATAGTCTGTTTGACATAATCTATGTTATCAAATCATTTGCATTCAGATTTGCATATGTACTTACTATCTGTATACAAATGTGTATTTATAGCAGGTGGCAATGGCAAGGCGGGTGATGGCCTGAGCCCAGCCCCAGCAGCATCTATAGTCCCCCGGGTACACCTCACCACCAACCACCTGGTGTTCCACAAGGTGCTAGGTAAAGGCAGCTTTGGCAAGGTATGCCCCATGGTTCCCATCTCTAAACCCTTTCCTAAATTTAACATTAAATGATTGTTTGGACACAAAAATGGAAAATTCTGTAAACTTAAACCATTGCACAAACATGTGCATTCCAGTGTTATTATATATACATAGTAAGAACATCACACTCATCCTGAAATTGTCTACATGTATTAAACTTTGTAGATGAACACAACCTAACCAATATAACAAATGTGAAAAGAAGGAATAAAAAAGACAGAAAAGTTCCAAATCTGCATGTTTTAGGCAGTTTGAAATGGTTACAAGTGACATTACTGAGAAAAACAAGCATGTGGAGATGAATTCTAATACAGGTGGCCTCTGAAGGCCACACATCTTCAAGAGACAGATTCTCATCTGTCATCAAAGTCTGTCACTGTCTTTCCTTGAACCACATTTTTTAAAATTTATATTACCAACTCTCACCAGCTCTCAATTTTGATAGACTCGGCTAGATACCGTAGTAGATCAATACATCCCCCCACTGTCTGTTAAATTGCTTCCCTCGCACAATGGAGTGGGAGATGCTTTTCAGATGAGGAAAGAGCTTTGTGTCTCCATCACTATAGATCCCCGGCAACATTTGACAAATCATGTAGCCTTTAATGGTTGACATATTTGAGGAAAACATAGAAGCCAAGTATAGAAGGTTAATTTATATCCAGGCCCATTGTAGCCTGGTGGCAGTGCAGTGTCCTCACCGAGATAGAGCATGTAAGAAAACCAAAAAAAGGAAGAGATATAAATAACTTCATTTTGATTTGTTTGGCTATTATTGTACCCCATGAAACTCCTGTGATCACACTGATGAAGTACTCACTCTAAGTGACTCTGACACCCCAGGTGCTGCTGGCAGAGCTGAAGGGACAGGGTCAGTACTTCGCTGTGAAGGTTCTGAAGAAGGATGTAGTTCTCATGGATGACGATGTGGAGTGTACCATGGTGGAGAAGAGAGTCCTGGCCCTCGCTTGGGAGAGCCCCTTCCTCACACAACTCTACTCCACATTCCAGTCTAAAGTAAGCACACACATACTTAATATCTCAGCAGTAAAAGCTTAAAAAGCATGTTGTGTGATAGGGAGTCAATCTGGGCCACAGCGGTAAAAGCAACAACTCCCAGTTGTTGATAAGAACCCCCACTCCCAGCCCCCCTTATCTGAATCCACTCTCTCTCACACTCTCTTCGTGTCTCATTTGTCTGCAACAGTGAGCTGACAATAATGTGTTGTTTGCACAGGAGCACCTCTTCTTTGTAATGGAGTACCTGAATGGAGGCGACTTGATGTTCCACATTCAAGACAAAGGCCGCTTCGACCTCAACAGAGCCACGTGAGTACACTTGGGCCCTGTTCAGACCTGGCATGAACATGCGTCTTCAGTGATCCGATAACAAGTGGACAGCTCTAAGCACGTCCGATCACACCTGATGCTAGACTGCATCTCGACATGTGTCTCAAGTGACCACTTGTGATCAGATCTCACTTTCCCGCTCTATATGCAAATAAACATGAACACGTTGTTTTTAGTCAGTCAGACTATGACAAACAGGTCCATTGTCAATGTGTTGAATGTGTTAGAGAGAGAAAGAGAGAGAGAGAGAGAGAGAGAGAGACATCGGATGAGTGATCGGATCTCAAATGCTTCCACAATGGTTTTGGGTGCATTCACACCTGTATTAGGAGCTGACCACTTGTGATTGGATCACCTGATGTGCATGTTAATGCCAGGTCTGAGCAGGGCCTTGGATACCATGTAAAGAATTACGATTGATGAAGCAATTTTCACTTTCCACAATTGAGGATCTGTAATTGTAGCTCTTAATCACTGTAAAACTGTGTTTAATGATTGTTTTGTGCACATTTTAACCTTCAGATTCTATGCTGCTGAGATAATAGTGGGACTGCAGTTCCTCCATGCAAGAGGTATTATCTACAGGTAAGACCTAATAACCACTATATCACTGGTGTCTGCAATCTCCGTGTTACACGCTCAATCTCTTTTTTGGATTTTAGACTGCAGCATGTCAAACAGTACATACTGTAGCATAACTGGTTGTACATTGCATATATCTCTTTCTGTGACTTTCTGCAGAGATCTGAAGCTGGACAATGTGATGCTGGACAAGGATGGACACATAAAGATAGCGGACTTTGGCATGTGCAAAGAGAATGTGATCGGAGAGGCCAGAGCCACAACATTTTGTGGAACACCAGACTATATTGCACCAGAGGTCAGTTTTAAGACCTGGCTGATAGTACATTTTGTCATTTCATACACTACTTCACCATCCAAGTCTTTATATATTATTTGTATGTTTATATTTTCTGCAATTAGTATATATATATATATATATATATACAGTATATATATATACACACACACACACACACACGCACACCCACACACACATACATATATATATATATATATATATATATATATATGCCACCTTGTGGCCATTATGGGACATGGCAGTGTCTACAGATAAAATCACACCATAGTGATTCACAGTCTCCAAACATTCCTTTATGTCCTTATTCTCCTTATGCGCTTCTGATGCATTTTGTGAAACTCTCTTTTGTCATAGATCCTGTTGGGACAGAAGTACACCTTCTCAGTGGACTGGTGGTCTTTTGGTGTGCTAGTGTATGAGATGCTGATTGGTCAGTCACCTTTCCAAGGTGATGATGAGGACGAGTTGTTTGAATCCATCAGGTCGGACACCCCTCACTACCCTCGGTGGATCACCAAGGAAGCCAAGAACCTGCTTGAACTGGTGAATAACTAATATATGTCCCATATAGGCTAATGCAGCATTTAAATCATACATATGGATATCATAGCATGCAATTCTCTTTTTCACTATATAATATTACAGGGAGTAGTTTCTGTAATGAAGTTGTCTGCCTCTCGTCATTATTTCAGTTGTTTGAGCGAGATCCTAGTCGCAGATTGGGTGTGGTGGGAGACATCCGTGCACATGCATTCTTCAAAACCATCAACTGGCTAGCACTGGAGAAAAGAGAAGTGGATCCCCCTTTCAAGCCAAAAGTGGTATGAGCCTATGATATTGGTTCTGAGCAAACTATGTTTTTTATCATGAATCCATTTGTGTAACTATAATAGTGTACATCTAGGATACTGAGTACTTCAGTGTGCTTTGTTACATTAACCTAACTGAAATCCTTGACCTTCCACCCATAGAAATCCCCCAGTGACTGCAGCAACTTTGACCGAGAGTTCCTGAGTGAAAAGCCTCGCCTCTCACAGGCAGACAAGAACCTCATCGACTCCATGGACCAGGCAGCATTTGCTGGCTTTTCCTTCGTCAACCCTAGACTAGAAAAAATGATAAGCAAATGAAAAAACAAACTGGCTGTTCTGGGAATGCACTCTTAGCCCAGCACTCCAAAATAGACTCTTATCCTATTTTCTTTACCTTATCAACTGGATGGATAACAAGAACATGAAAAGATTTGGGTTTGACCCTAACTTATTTTGCTCCTCTATCAAAGTATGAGATAAAATAATAATAGGATGTTTGCTGGTGTCTAAAACAATAATCATGTCTCAGCTGTCAGATTATATAGGTGTATAAAAGAGTATAAAGCTCTAGGAAATTAAGGGAAATTCTGAAGAAACCAGTGTTACCATAATCAATGCTGGGGGGGATTGTCCAAGAACCATTGTGTTTTTTCTTACTTTCTGTCATTTTTCATGTGATCACGTCTTGAATCTGTACGAATCATCTAATGTACTGTATCTCAAAATTGAAATTCACAAGCACAAGCATAAGCATGAGCCCCTTATTTAGTAATACAAATATATACAGCCACCATCTCGCATGCAAGTCAGGAAAATTCAGTGGTACATACAGTATTCACTCTCACCCTGTGTGCTTTGCCTACTGTATGTCTCCTAGAACATCCCATCTGTGTGTGTTTGTGTGTTACCACATGCATACAAGTGTGTGGGTGTGCGCAGGTATTTTCTTAGATGCAAATGGTGCTACTGGACTTAACATTGTCTGTTGTTGAATGAACCCTTGAGTTATTGAGGCATCATAGAAAGAATTGTACCATAAAGATGGGAGGACTTTAAATCTGAAGTAAGGCTGTTGTGGAAGTGAGTAGCCCGCCCCCTCAATGACTGCACTCTGTCACATACCCTCTAAAGAGTTCATTTGTTTTTCTTTTTAATTTAGCACACATTTCTACATGGCAGTCTTCTTGTTTTTTGTGTGCCACTGATGTCAAACCTCATGCTGTACATCAAACTGAAGCGTAACACAAACCATTGTTCAGTACATCATGTTCATTTTCTGGGCTGTCAGCAGACATACTGGAAAGGGTTGCAGCAGTAGTGTGGTACTATACCTGTACATCTACAGTAGCTGTGTAGACAGATGAGGGGGAGAGGGGCCTTTCACTGGAAGCACAGGGTCATTGGAATGTGTTATATTACTTGAATATAGGAATTTTTAAAATGAAAATAATAGTGCTGTGTATGGAAATCTAATATGTATGTAACCATGAGCTGTCTCCGAGTTAAGGTTGTACTTTTTTTACTCTCCTCATCTTTTACATCTGATTATAAATAAATATACTATAAACTCAAAATGGCATTTATATTTATCACTGTAGACTTGTATGCTACAAAGCTTCATATATAAAAATGTATTTATTGTATCTTACAAAAACAGAAATCCTATTGTAAACAGAAATGCCATTGCTGTGGCATAGCGTCTGCACCACCTCACCACTGAATATGACAGGCCCTGTGTGAGGGCACCAAAACATCTCCAAGTGCCACAGGAATGGTGTTAGTGTGAGAGAAAGACCAGTCAGGCTTTACTGTCGTCTAGCGGTCAGGTGTTGTAATTACACCCTTCTGTTTAACGTGTGGACGAAAGGCATTCCTGCAGTGCGCACGGCTTATGACCTGTCCTCGTCCTCTGTCCCCAGCAGTAATCCACCGCCTGCTGCAGGATATGGACACTGAACAAATACCAAACATGAGGCAAGAAACGGCAGCCTGCACTAAGAGATAAACCTGCTTAAGTTGTTGAGAAATTTGCCTTTATGCAAACAGCCTTAACCCAGCATTCAAGTTATAGACCTTTTGAAAATGAAATGACTCCACACAATTGTCAGATTAAAAAGCATGGTCCGAAAACGAAAGAGCACAGTCAAACAAAAACAGACAGATTTTATTGTATTTGCTAAATCTAAATTCCTTACTCTAGTTTTATAGTCTTCTGTTAGAGAGCTTACAGAGGGAGAACCTCTACACTTAAATACAATGACTGAATGAATTTGGGAGTAAATGCCCCCCCCCCCCCCCCAGCTTGATTTATTCATGGCTCTCCGATTGTTTCGACTCTTCATGCAAGATCCGATCGCTTTTTGTAGCCCACATTTATTGTACTGTTTCCACCTCAACGAATACAAAACGCGGATATTTTTTTCTTTTGTTATAATAGGCATCCGAAGGGTTGGTCTATTGTGGAGGATTATGTGAGGCAGTAGCCTATATATGGTCCAAGTGAGCGGCAAAACCTGTTTCAGACAACGGATTAGGCTTGTGTGCCCCTAGAAAACGCTTTCCAAAACGAGAAATACACTTATTTCATGAAGAAAGCACATTTATAAAATAACACAGATGGACTTTGAGCATTGCACCCACAGTGTCAACGCATATTTCCAGCAGTTTCTCCCGCCCTGTCCTCCAAAAACCCGACTTGAGCTCCCTGTGCAGCAGAAGTACCGTACCAGCAGTGACACACAGAATTTCCATCCAGTCATTATGATGGGACGCTATGGTGATTTATTTAAAAAGTCGTGGTCCATTCAGCCTTTATGGTGCATAGTGGCGTATTTCATTTACTTAACAAATATTACACTGAAGAGAAATTAAGCAACTCGAGGTCATCTTCAATAACACAATATATGTGCAACTTCATTACTGAACGAATAGCTTTTTCATAGCAAAAAAACCACTCCACTTATCGAAAGTGGGTCGATTATATGTGCAATTAATTCCAGCTCAACCATTAACAAAGTGTTGATACTGCTGGGGATAAAACCCTTTAACGACTGATCAGTTTCACCCCATGTTTATAAGAATTAATGTAAGTAGAGGTCTGTCTGCTTTTTTTTTCTTTTCTTTTGTTCGTCTTACAGATATTAGTCTTGATTCTGGTTGTGTGATATTTTATTGTGTGTGTGAAGATGGAAGTCAGTGTGATGTAGCCGGGCTCAGAGGCATATAGGCGGCAGAACATGCGCAGTGGCCATTTGTGCCATATTGGAATGAGGTCGTGAACGAGAACTGCGTCAAGCTAGTGAGGCGCTGCTAGAGCGACACCGGAAGTATTGCGGTTTTATCCTCAACACGAAAAGCCCCGCTGTTGCCTCGACGACAGTTGGAACGTCCGCTCTTATAGCCGTTGTATTTTGAAACATCCAACCGGGGCTCCCGGTTTTTATTCGCAATAGCTTAACATTGCTGCCAGCAAGCAGGCGGAGAGGAACGGCATCTAAAAACCGACTTGGAAAAACTACTTAGCGGTAAGAGGCGAATTTTGCGACTAAATATTCACATACTCTGTGTTGTTTGTTACAAATTCCTAACGGTGTTTTGTATTGTGGTGGCGCATTCGCCTTTTTTCCCGTCTCTCAAAAAGATGAGTCGGGTTCGGTCGAGTGTAAGCGCCCTTATTGCTCGTCAGCCTGCTCTTATTGCTCAAGCCGTGACGTTCAGTAACTTGACTCGGACACAGGCGATTTTACCATGTGTCCGATGAGTCCCACACGACCGTTATGCATTTAGGACCGCATGTCTATTTATTAGACAGCAATTTGACCATTCTCTTAATCGCTATGTGTCATGTTCTCCTCAGTGTGAAAGTTAGACCGTCGGCGCTGTAGTGTCTCTCTGCAAAGCCGTTGCGTTAATGGCCCATCTCTGCTTCTGAATGCTGCGGTTAGTCTGTACAAGCAGTGCAATCTCAAGGTAGTTACACTTCAAGGTTTGTGTGGAAATTCCCAGTGATATGCCCTCGAATAACTCAGTATATTTATAATGTCGAAGTCTTATATAATGAAGGTTGCACGACCTCAGCCGATTTGTATTTCTGCGTAGCCCTCACCAAATGGGCTAAATAAACTCGTTTGTTTATTAAGGCTTTTCGTCTTAGTTTGCCTTTAAGGTCTCTTAAACAGGATGATGCACCGGTTGTCATTTTGTTGTCATATTCCACGTTGACTTATTGCAACCTATTTTTCTTCTGGCTCTTAACTTCCCTATTGTGCAACTTGAGTGATCCGCTGGCAGCGCTGCTCCAGTTGACGTGCCGCTATGCAATGGCAACCAGCAGCATTTTTGCAACTGAATGGAGCAGTTGAACGAAATAGTGTTGTTATTTATTCGTGCTGTGTGGAAGAAATGTGGGTTTCTTTCAGTGCAGCATCCTGTTTGGTCTCAAGTTGTAGTAGGGCAGGCAGAGCTCGTGGATTACCACTGAGCAGGCCAACTCTTATTTCTTGGGTTTCAGTGCTAATGTCCATATTAATGCATGTGAAGTTATTTAAATCACCTTGGCAGTTAAACATATCGGAGTACCCGATGGGAACCTCCTCTGTGCTGCACTATAATTTGATTCTCAATTCAATTCTATTTGCAGAAGTGACATGGAGTATAAAACCTACAGTCAGCTTTATTTACCAAATGTTGAGGTATCATTTCACCCAAATTACAAAAACAAAGCATATTTTCCCAGGGCCTTGTGCTATTGACCCTTCCTCCTGATGGCTTTGGTGTTATGGTGCCAAGTGTTCAGACATCCTTAAGTGAAATTTCTGCCCTCACTTGAATACAGTGGAGAAAAATAACATTTTGTTTGTACAGTGGTTGAAATGTTACATTTGAAAAATTCTACAGCAGCAGAAACAATGTTCATGTAAATCTTGCTAAACAGCAGACTTCACTGTGAACAGTTGTCATTGGAACTACTTTCTACTGAAGAAATAGTTCCTATGAAAACTGTTAACAACAACATCTGTTGATTATTTAGAGTTCCTCCTCTGTTGCGTTGTGGCAAAAGCAGAAATGTCAATGATTGATAGCTCAAAATCTGGAACCATCAAACCAAAGCTATACAGTATAGCTCATTAAAAAGTTACACTGGTACAGGTAAATGAGAAAGTATGGTTTGGTAATGTGGTTGCACTTTCTCTTTAAGCTTTTTAGTGCTACAAATTTACATCACACTTCGTGGTAACAGTTGAAATGATATCAATAAAAACAAATACGTCCTTTTCTGAAAACAGGTTTTGCATATATTAGAGTGTGGACACTAACAGGAGGACATACTGATTTTCTGCTACATTACTGCTTGTAATATAAAGTCATCTACTGGTGATCAGCAGAGAGCCATTAAATAGTGTTAGGGGAAATGTTTCAGTAGATAATTTCATTTTATTGAAAGCTGACTTTGATTTTATTTCATGTTAAAATGTGTGTGAATGTATATTTTATTTGACTGCATTTCCTGCCCAGAGACCACAGAGGTTCAGGAAGGCTTGTTTAGAAATGCTCAATCGCATACTAAGTGCTGATGAGAATATGATTCAGTTAGTGCTTGTATAGAGGGTGCAGCGTGGATTTCAGTTGTTTGTGAGTGCTTATTTATGTGTGTGTCTGTGTGTTTGTGTGGGAGTGTGCACATTTAGCCCTTTCTCTTTCAGGTTCAGTCAGAGTCTCGGGTGGTGCAGAAAGATTCAGGCAGACTGCTGATAGCTGTGGTCCATACAGACCACTTACTTTAGGCTATATGAAAGAGGGGAAGTTGCTTTTCTTCCTGTGCTGTTCTACGAAGTTAAGTGCTGCAGAAACCTACAGCATCGACAGCCAAATAAGTCAGAGCAAACCTTGAAAGCTTTTTTTTGTTAGTTCTTTTTGATAGTAGAAATTTTGCAATCAGTGTGTCACTAAGAGGCATTATTCAAACACAGACACTATTTTATGCTTTTGGAAAAGGACTGATTCACTTTCATTTTGTTTAAATTGCGTCAAAAATGTTCACAAACAGAAAGACCACGGAATTGATTGTTGAAGAAGGTCCCAGGAATTTAGAGGTTGAAATATCACAAATAGAAACAGAATCGACTTTACCTTGAATACATAAATGGTCTAATATGTAGAAATGTTGGCATCAGGTGTTGGAATATAGCTTCTTAACTTTAGCTCTTTTTTTTTTTTTCCTTCACTCTTATGCTAGGAGTGTGACCCCAGGGACAATGAGGCCCTCTGGTGTGTGTATGTATGTGTTGGAGGGAGGGGGAGAAAGACAGAGGGAGTCTGGGGCAGGGTCGAGGGGTGAAAGGCGGTGCTGATCCCAACAGAGCACGAGGGTCGCGGTGGCAGTCCGGTGGTCGGGAGGGGGTGGATTCTGATGGCGGCCCTCGTTTTAATAGAGACGTCAAGACATGACAAAGACGAGCCTGACAGGCCAGCTGAATGGAGCAGCCGTGACAGAGCAGCTATCTTCAGCATCCCATACACCGCTCTCTTCACTGTTGTCACGCCCAGCACTCCCTTCTCCCTCATTCATGCCATCTCTCTTGTTGCATTAACTTATTGCATCAGCTTTCCACAATGCTGCCGATCAGTTTGATGTGTCAGAGTTTGATGTGTGCGTCCACATTCATGTCAAGGCGCTGTTTGAATCTTTACATCGGGGCAGGAAAAGGTATTGGATTACGGTTTTTAAATAAGCCCTAATGAGTTTCACAAGTAGAGGTGAGGCTGGATGAAATTAGCATACTTTAATATATTTCCCGATCACATCTGGTGTGTTACTTAGGTGGTAGCCTGTGCTGCCCTAATGAATGGCAAATATGCAGCACGTAATTTGTGATTTTATTCACCACTTCTCCGGGTTTGTATTGACTGAGGCCAGGGCCAGATAGAAGCGCCTGAATATTGATGGTGTAACTTAACCAAAGATTTGGTATCTGAACAGCTCTATTATCTAGACAGTCATTGATTTTAGAATGACTGAGGAATTCAAACAAATGCAAATTCTTGTCATTTTGGCCTTGAAGCAGGGTTTTCAAGTTACAGCTGTTGGATTTTGTCATTCTTGAGTCGAGGGCTTGGCTTAAGGTTGTTGTTTCTCCTACTAGTTAGAGTCATGAATGCTGGTATATAAATTACTTTTAATGTGGACTTGTATTTTAGTTATCTCTAGCGACACATTTTTTGCTGATAGATGTCGTGTATCTTGAGTGGTGTACTTTGGGTATGATAGTCAGCTAGACTAAGTCTTGACCGTGATTTCCAGTTCTTTGTGTAACTTCTTGCTGATACAGTTTGGCTTGTGAAGTGCTGAGCGGGGTGTTACAAGCCAGCGGTATCACCTGTCTCATTAATCTTATAGTTTTTGAGGTTATTGATAAAAATAACTGTGAATAGGGTGGCTCAGTGCAATAGTTTAATTTCCATGTTTTCGTCTCTGTGTCACCACAGTTTTGGACCAGTGCTCATTCATTTACTCTCACAGGATAATAATAATCCTCCTCTGTTCCTCCTCAGAGCGCCTTGTCTTGGCCTTGAGGGGGCACCAGCATGAGTCAGGAGTCACTGGAGTCTGGTAAGAACTACTCTGTGAACAGCTGCGTGAAATGAGTAAGATAAAATGTTGGAAAGCAGTTTGGAAAGAAGCAATGTTTTGTGTGTGTGTGTGTGTTCCAGATGGAGACTCTGCTCAGGATGTGTGTGACTTCAACTGGGATGACTACCTGGAGGAGACTGGAACCGTATCTGTGCCCCATCACGCCTTCAAACATGTGGGTGCTGACATCCTAGCAACCCAGCTTACACACATCTCTGGATAAGCTTGTACCAGCTACTCATAATCTATTACTTAGCTTCTGTGTAAAGTGATTCAAGTAAATGGTAGTTAGTTTCAAACGATGAATTAAATCTGAACCATGACTCACATGCATAGAATGTGTCAGCGGGTCAAGCCCTTAGTAATGTGTAAAGTGGTTCCTAAGAAACACCTTCAGCAGCATCCAATCACAAAGCAAGTCATAGCATAAACACACAAGTCACTGTAGCATTACCAGTTGTAACAAAACAGGTGAAGGTGCTGTGAAAATATCCAAAAAGAGAAACTTTATTGACAATGCAACACCAAGCGGTCAGCTAGCTAGCAAGCTAGCAAGCTACAAGAGAGGAAAATGTCAAACACTGCACAATCATTGGTTGTTAGGAAGTCAATATATCATTGCACAGCCTCCCCAAGGACAGTAATATTAAAGGCGAGTGGGTAAGGTTAATTTTTCTGAAATACCAAAAGTTTTTAGTCAGAATTTGAATGTCTGTTCAGCTCATTTCAGTGGTAATTTTTACCAAGCTACAGTAGTAGGCAGCAATCCATTTCCTGTAGTTGGCTTGGCCCTGCGTCACTCAGAAAACAGTCAGCCAATCAGAAGAGGGCTCAGAGACAGACACAAAATGTCCTGATGTTGTTCAAGCTCCAAACAGAAGTGTTAGAGAAGAGATGTAACTATATCAATCACAACTTCAGATATAACTCTGGAAAAGTGTAAGTTTGCATAATACTTATGCAAACTGGCAGATTGGTTTGATTGGAATAAAAGTCATTATTAGCATAGAACAAAAGTAGTTTCTTTTATTTGTGCACTTTTGTTGGTGTTTTTTTTTTGTGTAAAGCTGAAATTGGTTTAAATGTAACTTTTCAATAAAATGAATGACTTCATGTTTCTCTATTCTTCTGTATCTTTCTCAGGTGGACCAGGGTCTACAGACCGGACTGACTCCAGGCATGAAGCTGGAGGTGTGTGTGCGCTCAGAGGCCGACAGCCCTTACTGGGTGGCCAACATCATAACTACATGTGGCCAGCTGCTGCTGCTACGCTATGAGGGATACCAGGATGACCGGCGTGCCGATTTCTGGTGTGACATCATGACGGCAGACCTCCATCCGCTGGGCTGGAGCCGCCAGCAGGGCAAGACCATGAGGGCCCCTGAGGGTGAGGCATGGCTGGGGTTGGCAGGGTCTGTTTTTTTGTTGTGAAAGGTATTCTTTAAGCTGTAATCCACCTATGGACACTCAAAGGTTGTAGAGTTGAGTGATTACATTAAAAGTGGCTGATATGCAGGGGATCAACAAACATCTGAGATGAAATGTTGCTCTGGTGCCAAATATTATTATTTAATTTTGTGCATTCGACAAATTGCAGATGTGAAGTTTATACATATTTCTGTAGATATTTTTGCTTTAGGATTTTTTGTCTTTTTTCTGAGTGCTTCGGGGACAGATGAGCAGTGGAGAAGTCACATGGTTTTTCATACCATGCACATGTTGTCAAAATACGGTTTGATGGTGGAACACATCTAAGTAATTGCACTTTTGTTCAGCATAAGGAGGAGTAATGAATATGTCTGTTCTCCCGATACAAAGCTGCCATAGCTGCTCACAGGTGAAAAAGCTTGTATTTCGCTTCTGATGTTTTGAGTTTCATGGCTGGAAAATGGGCAAGAGCTTCACAGTTTTTGATGCTAAGTGCTGTAGCAATTTTAGTGTTTTTACTATGTAAATCGTTAAGTTACGCTGCCCTATATTAACACTTTATTACTAGATATGTTAACTTGTTGAAACAGAAATATTATGAAATGAAATGCCAAAGCAGCCAAAATAAATCTTCCTTGTTCAGAACATGGTCGCTGACAATTAGATAACACAGATGCACATTGTTCACAGTATGAAGGTCCTATGATGGGATCATCTGTTGTGTATGATGACTTTCTGTGGTTTTTCTTATTTATTAGCTGATGCTGTGATTCAAGGTGGCTGAGTGAGAAAGGTCAGAGTGTTGTGTGTGTGATCCTGAGCCCACCTGGTTGTTTGGTGAATAAACTAAACACTGTATGCATATGATCCACCTCAGGTGTACGTGAGAAGCACCAGGACTGGGAAGCTCTGCTGGAAAAGGCCCTGGCGGAGGAGTGCAGCGTGCCTGCCAACCTGCTGGAATTGGTAAGGCATAGGAACGGAGCAGCTGTCCTTTCTTAAGAGTACAATCGCACCCAGGGTGCGGCATTAGCTTTTGTCTGTCTCTGTCTGAGCCACAAACAGTCTCCTCTATCTGTACTGATATGATTAATCTGACAACACATAATGCTGTAAATAAAACAGTTGAGATTGTAACAATGAAGTCAGACTTTCACCATTATTTTTTTAAGTGGGGAGGCAAGTTTGGTAAATACAGCTGACATAAGAAAAACACCAAGTTGACAGTTTTTACCCTCAGGTGATCAGATTCGTGATTCTGCAGTCTCTACACACACGCACACTGTACAGCTGTCATGTCTTGTTTTACTGTTGTTTGCTATGTCTTTTAGACTTAAATCTCCAAGCATGTAGAGTGTTTGTAATTCCCATTTTGAAATGGCAAAAAGACAGGGCAAAAACTTCACACTTAAAACGTCCATTGGAATAAATGTGAACTTTAACTGGGTACGATTTTATCTCTTATGAGGTCTGGCATGCATACCCAGCCTGAAGTCTACAAAACCCAAGGCTCTGAGCTTTTGTTTACAGCTCCATGGCTGTGCTGCTGAAAGCAAATTCGCTTTAGGAACAGCCTGTGAAATTCTTTAGAGCCATTAGTTTGCTTTCAGTGACCGTGCTTCAGTTCTGCCACTTAGTCATGCAGTGCATTCTCTCCCAGTACAAATTTGTCACCTTGCCTAGGTGTGTGTTCATTTGGGTTTGTCCCCCCACCCCCCACAGCCTCAACGTGGTAGAGACCCAGTGGAGCTCCTGTGTGCAGGCTGCTATGTGGAGCTCCAGGACAGTGCAGACTCGGAGCTGGCCTGGGCTGCTGAGGTGGAGGAGAATGTTGGAGGGCGACTGAAGCTGCGTCTCGTAGGCACCGAGGGCCTCCCAGACACACCCGCAACTGTCTGGCTCTTTTACCTCCACCCACGCCTCCACCCTCCCGGCTGGGCCAAAGAGCACGGCTGTACCCTCAGGCCTCCCTCAGGTCAGTGGCACTGACACGGGTCAGATGATATAATTAGAAACAAAAGGAAGAAAGGGAAAATTTTGTCTAGATCTTTACTGCCAAAGGAGGCACGAGTAATAGTTAGAAGGATACAAGACAAATTCACATTGCAATCATGGACAGGTTACATGTCCAATTATATAGTATAACTATATAATTGGACATGTGTGGACCCTATTATAACTTACACAGTGTAATTTATGTAGAGTCATATCTGATGTTTTATTACTAATTATTGAGAAAATCATAGAATGTCATGTTTACTCCTACTTGCTACTGCTACTGTAATTTTATTGCATGTATTCACAGTATGTGAGGTATAGTAACATTTTTCAATACTTTGACAAGTGCACAGTGAGAAAATACAAGACACTAATATTCAAAACCAAATGGTATCCCACTAGACCTTGAAATTGATTTTCCATGCAGGATTAGATAGATCATTGTTTTCAGGGCCACGATCTGCTAATACTCTTCAAGTGAATAAAGTTTGTTAATATGCAAGATGTAAGAAGCACTGCAGGCTGTATCTCTTTCCTGACACAGCTGATCCACCTTCTGCTACCACTGCAGCTAAAACCTTGTTGATATTTAATTCCAGGCCTTTATATTGCTAAAATGGTGGGGTGTTTTTCTATACCTGATACCCTGCTTTTGCAAGTTAATAACCAGATGTAGTGAGCAGTAAAAGTGATTTGAAAGAAATCATAATGTTTAAGGTAGACCTTCAGGTAAGCCATTTTATATTGCGTTTCCTCATAGCATAAAATAGTGGGGGAAATATTATGCATTTTTATATCCAACAAAATGTAACAACTGAAGTTCAGCCTTATTAATTCTGCATGTCATCTTGTTTATAAGGCCGCCTGGAACCTAGTGCCCTGTGATAAGAGGTTTGTGTGTTTTGTGGTTGTGAAATTGTGGAGGATTTAGTTTTTTGCTTGTTTAATTAATTGTGGGGTCCTTAGAGGGGTGGAGGGATAGATAAGAACAAGCTGACATGCAGATATAAACTCAGACATTCAGGTATAATTCAGAAAGTTCGCAAAGTAAAATTCAGATGGATGTTCTACCTTTTTTATTTAAATATGTAATTGATAATTAAATGATGCTGCAGTCACCAGGAAATCAGGTTTTGCTCTTCAGCAGCTGATTTGTGTGTTTGCTTGTGTCAGATCTGTTGGCACTGCGGACAGAGGAAGAGTGGGAGGAGGTGAAACAGAGGATCAGTGACCTGCCTCAGGATGAAGCTCTGACTGCAGAGTTCAGTAAGGTACTGCAAACCACGCTCTTATTTGTCCCTCCTGACGCACACAACTTTGTTTATTTGGTCGTTAAGATTTGATAATTAGGCATAAAGCAAGAGTTGTGACCTTCTCCTCCTCCTTCAAAATGACTGTGTTTGTATGTGTGTGTTGTTTGTCTCAGGATCAGCCTACCATCGCTGCTCATTGTTTCAAGGAAGGGATGAAACTGGAGGCTGTTGACCCTGCTGCTCCTATTTCCATCAGGCCTGCCACTGTCACCAAGGTAACAGACTTTCCTATCAAATCTGTCTCTGCTATGCTGCAATGTTAATCTCCTGTTCGCTATTTATTGCTCTTAAATTTTTATCCTTTCTGTCGTCATAGTTAGTAGTAGTTGTCGTTGTAGTTAAGAAATTATTCCCCAACATGCCTCAGCATGGCTGAAATGCTGTTGGTTGAAATTCAGAATTTAGCTATTTAAGACTTGTCCTAACAGATCTCCTTGACTTTGCAATCAGCTGGACACAGTCTGTTGTGTGACTCAGAGAAACAAAACAGATGGTGATTGTCAATTAAGAATGTCTGGAAGTGTCCCAAATTGACCTCGTCTCTTTTTCAGGTGTTCGATGAGCAGTACTTCCGAGTGACGATGGACGACCTTTGTGGTATTGAGGAGTCAGAGGCTGCAGGGCGGTCCTTCCTGTGTCACAGAGACAGTCCAGGGATCTTCCCTGCTCAGTGGAGCCTCAAAAATGGTCTCCCTCTGAACCCCCCACCAGGTCTGCTCTGACAAAAGTTTTCTCTTGATAACCACTTATTTTTATCAATTATCTGTGATATCAGAAAGTAAGGAATGACAGTGATCAGATCACTCAGGCTGTCTTTGCCTCTCTCTTCTTGACTTTATTTGGTTCCTTTATTTGCCCTTGCTTATCTCTTTCTGTCTGATCTTTCTTCCTCCTTTCTTTATTTCATGACGTGCAGGATACCAGGGTCCAGACTTCGACTGGGCAGATTATCTGAAACAGTGTGAGGCTGAGGCTGCTCCTCAGCACTGCTTCCCAACTGTAAGTCAACCTGCGTTTTAACCATTTCACAACAAGTTGTGCTCAGGCTTTAGTATACAAAACGTCATCATGTGCCCAACAATACAGAATCAGATCCTGGTTAGACTCTTATTTGTAACATGAGCCGTACAGTGAAGAAAAGCTATAGTGCATTTTGTGTTCTCCACCGGTCATTGTCAAGATGACAATTAAATGTGTTTTTTTTTGTACATTAATATTATTATATAATAATGTATATATATTCACACAACAGTAATATACTGCTGTTGTGTGAAAGCTGCAGTGCATGTTCCAAAAATGAATTTAATTTTTAATCACTATTAATAATCTATCATAATTAAAACCTTGTTACTTGGATTGCAAGTAAAAAATAAAAATAATTTTTTTAACAAAAACAAAAAAAATCTGCCTGTATGTGATATAATTCCAAAAAAGAGACGGAAAATCACATTTTTCCTCTAAAAGAACTGCAGCAGCCTTTAATTTTTTATGTCTACCATGTGCTGTTTCTTGTGTACACAGCTTGGCACATGCACATTGCAAATCACCAGGTTTGCTGCAGCAAGAGTTCAGGGCTGATCAGCATCATGTTGGGAAACACAGGTTGAGCACAGCTCAGTTCAGTGCTCTAAGTCATAGTTTTTCTACAGCAGATTTGTTCTTTTTGCAACCTTGAAGATTTATACAAGGAGAAAATATATGTTATATACTGCAATCAAAACATAGGAAGTTAGACTGCCTATTTGAATGACAGATAAATCAAATGCTTGTGATGAGATCATGTTTCTGCAGGGTGATGGTTTGTAAAGAGCTGGCCCACTGTGACTTTTCTCCCCTTTTATCAAAGAGCAAATATGTGGCGATTTCATAGTGGATCAAAATCACAGAACACACAAATATCCACTGCTGTGAAATAGCTCTCAGGTTTTTTCCTTTCTCTGTTTACCTGCCAGGAGCAGTGTGACCACATCTTCAAAGAGGCCATGAAACTGGAGGCTGTCAACCCGTTGTCACCTGAGAACATTCATGTGGCAACAGTCACCAGGGTCAAAGGGCAATACATTTGGCTCAGCCTGGAAGGTGAGATGGGACACTGAAAGAATGTGCTTATTTTAGTAGATTAAAATAGATAAAGATTAACACGTATAACTTCTGTGCAGTCCAATAGCACATTTCTGACAATGACATGTAGAGCATTAACCCATGTGGATCTAATCTAGTTGAGCAGATGATTTTCTCTCTTCAATGGAGAAGACAGGAATGTTAGAAACAGTGATTATTGCACATAACATCCAGTTCATACACACAGTCAATGTTTTGGAGATCATATAGTTTCATAAAGAGGCGCAAAGAAGTATCACACCCCTCAGACACAGCATTTTGATATTCACCTTCTCATTTCAAAGATGTAAAGACTTTAATAAGAGTAAAGTAGAATTTAAAACAAATGGTTTGTAAGAGTAGCAGTCAAAACCTTGATCAGGTATGACTGACAATTGCATCTCCCTGGCAACACACATTTCTTACACTTATAAGCTGATAAAGAAAATAGTTTTTTGGGGCGTTGAAAGTGTTGAAAACATTTTGGAAATATCACTGTAAAATTGATGTTCAAATTAATGTTTTCATGTGGAATTTGGTGTTTTGTCACAGGTGATCTTGCAATAGAAGCAAATAATTTTAAGTTAATTTTTTCCCTTATTACAAGACATTTTGATGTCTGTACACTTCATGTAATAATATGTAATAAAAAGTAAGAGTTTATGTTGTCTTCACACATTTAAAATATCATGTGCATGTGTGTATATATTCTTGCATTCATATAGGGAGAAATGATGCCACTTCTACTGGCTCTAGCTGAATTTTTGTCATCCACACCAGTAAGAATGTAGTCCGTGCCATTTCTACCGCTGCTCACTGTGTATCAAATGGGATTTCCTACAAGCTCTGTGTGTGTGTTTTTGTAGGACTAAAGCAGCCGATGCCTGAGCTGATAGTTCATGTGGACTCCCTTGACATCTTCCCTGTCAGCTGGTGTGAGACAAATGGCTATCCACTCATCTATCCCATCAAGCCTTCAGGTATACGTGTGGAATAAGTCACCATAGTGGACTCTCGTGGTCTTTACACATCTGCCATAACAAGACTGTTACTAATGCTGCAATAAACATAATGCAGTTGTTTTGCAGGGTTAGAGTTACCCTGACCACCATATTAGTGACATACTGTAATAGTGTGACTGGGCACTCATGAATCTTTCCTTGTTTTTCAGTTGAGAAAGAGAGGAAGATCGCTGTGGTGCAGCCAGAGAAACAGTAAGTACAAGAGGCAGGGTGGTTGACTGGTTTATTGGTTTGAATGGAGGGAGTCCAACCACCTTTCAACATCTAACTCAGTTTTCATCTCTTCACAGCAGAACTCCACCGAAGTCTTCGTCACCCGACACTGTCAAGCAGCAGATGGGCAACCAGTCAGAAACAGGTGAGTGGTATGACTCAGGTCTCAGACTGTGATATATTATATCTACTGACTGTGTGTGGTTGTTCCATCATTTGTATCTCATTTTGCATCCACGTGCAGGACAGGGGAACGGGAAATACTGCTGTCCCAAGATCTACTTTAACCATCGCTGTTTCTCAGGACCTTATCTTAACAAGGGACGCATCGCTGAGCTACCTCAGTTCATCGGCCCTGGAAACTGTGTTCTCGTGCTCAAAGAGGTGAGAAAGCTAATTTAGCTCTTTACTACAATGTAGAGACTAGTAATCTGCCAATCTACTGCAGTTTAATTTTTTTGGATCATGAATGTCTGCTCTCAAAATGTATATGGTGGGTTTTTGACATTAAAATGCTACACATAACATCATTAAAAAAACAGACCTAACCCTCCAACTTGTAGACAACCTATAAGTGTTGCATTTCTATGCATGTCTTGTATCAAGGTATTGACTCTGCTGATAAACTCGGCATACAAGCCCAGCCGTGTGCTGAGAGAGCTGCAGTTGGACCAGGAGAGCCGCTGGCAAGGCCATGGAGAGACACTCAAAGCCAAGTGAGTTGAAAAACCACTTAATCCTCAAATCAGAATTCTCCGCTCTTTAGAAAACCTGCAGGAATATCACAAGTGTTCACAGCCTGCCTATATTAGGACACATGATGGATTAAAAATGTACTTAAATACACAAATGTGAATAAATATCTGGACACTGGAACCTGGCACAAGTTCCTGATACTACATTAAAGCAGTCATTTAGCTGACACCATGTGGGTTACTTCTAAGAGAGAGCTTTTTGGTTTTAACAACCTTGTTTGATCAAACACAAACATAGTAGGAGCTTAAGTGAGTGGGAATTCATTCAGATACATTTTTACCTTTTTTGTTTTTGAAGGCCTGCCCATGATTTTTAACCTACTATTTTCTGGAAATATGAAAGACTTATCACAGTTGGTTCACTGTTCAACATTGCTTTTCTTCAAATATCAGGTACAAGGGAAAGAGTTACCGGGCCACTGTGGAAATCGTCCGCACTGCAGACCGTGTGGCAGACTTCTGCAGGAAAACCTGCATCAAGCTAGAGTGCTGCCCGAACCTGTTTGGACCACGCATGGTTCTAGAGCGCTGCTCAGAGAACTGCTCTGTCCTCACCAAAACCAAATACAGTAGGTGGTTTACACAAGTACAGACAGATTGTTGAGCCTGTAAATGATTTATCAGATTATCAGTGAAGACAGTGAACATAACAGCTGATGACTGACTATTAGGGGGTTAGAAGTATGAATACTTGCTTGTCAATTGTCACCTTAATTATGAACATTATTCAGACTTACTCTCAATCAACACAAAAGCTCTTTTTTCTTGTTCAGAAACATTCAGTTCTTTTCAGTTGTGTTAATCATGAATAGAAAAATGATCAATGGGCACATAAATGTTGAACAGAAATTCGGTGAAGCAGAGGGACAGAATTTGTCATTTAGAAATTGAAATAAACGTCCACAAGCAATGAATAAGCAGGTATGTGTGTGTCAGTATTGGCATCTTTCCTCTTTTTTGCCACCACAAAATTCTCAGATGTGTTGATGTTTACTGCAGCTGCACCACAGTTTTGGGGTTAAGAAACTGATGCAATTTGATAGCAACAACACAAATGACTACTGTTTCTCTTTTGTCTCTTATGTTTTCATATCAACCCAGACAGCACATACTCTCCATAGCACGACTTCAGCAGCCTACTTAACAATACTTTTCCCATAGAGAATAGGTGTATTAAAGAATACACATATTGAACTCAGATTGATCGATTCATTTGACCCCACTACAAAATTCCTGTCTCAATAATATGTTAAAACCATTCAGACATGTAAGATGCAACACAATAAGCCTGTTGTCTTCTCTGCAGCATATTACTATGGTAAGAAGAAGAGTAAACGCGTTGGCCGTCCACCCGGGGGCCACTCCAACCTAGAGGGTGGAGTGAAGAGAAGAGGGAGGAGGAGGAAGAGGAGGAAGCAGCTCTTTGTCCATAAGAAGAGACGCTCTTCAGCCTCCGTGGACAACACACCTGCTGGGTCTCCACAGGTAAGACACACACATATGTTGTTCATTAAGCATCACATCACAGGGTACATAAGTCATTGTTAAACTAACATTGTTCCCTTTTGGTTTTTACTTTAATCTGCGCTAATACATTTTTTTGTCCTTATCTTTGGCTTGCAGGGCAGTGGAGAGGAAGAGGATTTAGATGAAGATGACTCTCTGAGTGAAGACTCTGGCTCAGAGCTGCAGGATGATCTCCAGGATGATTCCGAACAATCTGTTGGGAAGTCTCAGCCCACCACGCCAACCCCCTCGCCACCAGCAACACCCAGGCCCACACGCAGACGCCGGAAACCCCGTTCACCCTCTTTCTCTGATGATGAGAACCGCCCTCCCTCACCAAAGGTAAGGAAAGTTAATGAAGAAAAAAATCCCTTTTGCAATATTCCATGCTCCAACAATAAATTCTTAAAATATTTCATCAACATTTAAAAATATTTATCTTCTGGTCTTTTTTATAGCCATTTTTCCAAACACTATACTTGTAATGAATACTTCAAAAAGTCCTGTTAGCAATAAATCAGTTTTTGCACTATGCCCCACTAAATATAACTCCTTGCTCAATAACATTTTGAATGATCTTTCCACCACATACTCTATCTCATTGTCCTGCTTCAAGGAAACAAAATGCTCTGTAACTGCTGTTTCACTGTGACCTGAACTCTTGGCTCTAAACAGCTTATATGCAAATCAACAAGACTCAAACGGCCAGTACTTCTTTTATGAAAGGTTTCAGTCTGAAAGCCCTCTTCTCAGAATCAGTTGTAATAGTTGAAATAAACTGTGAGCCTTTCCACTTCGGCTGGGAGATCTCCGAGTCTCTGTTTGACTCACCCCGTCTTGTGTGTTTATAGACCTCAAAGACTGAGCCTCCTCAGAAGTTGTGTTTGGACACCAGCCCCCTGGAGTGGAGCGTTACTGATGTGGTTCGCTTCATCAGGACCACTGACTGTGCACCTCTTGCAAGGATTTTCTTGGATCAGGTGAGAAATGTTCACAGACTTAATGGCCACTCAAGATGAGAGCTCACGCCACTCGACTGCAATAAGTGCAATTACACACTTGTATTGTATCCACGGTCACACATCAAAACATTTTACCAGCTGAAGAAAGTTGAGCTAAAAACAAACCATATATAGAAAATGCATTTCCTATAAACTTATATGTGTTTGTAGGAGATTGACGGACAGGCGCTGCTGCTGCTGAACCTCCCAACAGTGCAGGAGTGCATGGACCTGAAGCTGGGACCGGCCATTAAGCTGTGCCACCACATCGAGAGGGTCAAGCTGGCATTTTATCAACAGTTTGCTACGTAGCTGATGGGGAATGAAGTTTGGACATGACTACATCCTATTCTGTGTATTAATCCTGTGAAAACACTGTATTTTCCCATTTTGACTTTTCTTACACTGGACATCCTTTAGAATCCTGCATATACCACATTGTGTCAGCCAAGCATGGACATAAGAGGGATGAAGCAACAATTTCCTGGGCCTTGACAAAAAAAACAAACAAAAAAAAACAGCAAAGAAGAAGCGATGCATTGGTTGAGAAACAATTTAGGTGCTCTTTAGGAAAGCATAGCACAGAGAGGACTGAAAGAGAAGAATTCAAGGCACTCATATGCCATAGATAAATGTAAGAGCCTTAATTGAATCCAGCTAATTTTTCATTAATATAATCCATCATCATGGACATGCTTTTAAGCATGTAAGTTGGTTTTGAGGCATGTTTTAATAAGGCCCTTTTTACTTATTTTTAAATGTAATTGTATCTTCTGAGTGCCTTGGATTCGCCTCTTTTATTTCCTCTTTCTTTATGACAAAGAGTGACTTAGCGCCAGTGCTACAACTCCATTGGTCTATTGTATCCATTCATGACTTCCAGCCTGCCTTGCTGTCTCTAATAGGTGAACAGCACTGAATCATGGTTTTCACTTGTCACACTATGGCCCAGAATATTTGGTATCTGCTAGTCAACATCTGCTGTTGTCTGCTGGAGTCAGAAATTAGGTGATTCTGGTGATTTCACACTGAAGTCTAATTTTACTGAAAAGATAAGTTCAACATTTTTAGTGCAGGTGAGGTTACACACAGGATACGACAGCCCACTTACATTGAAGCACTTAAAACCAAATATTGTTTTTCACAAAATCTGTTAAACTGCAAAAGCTCCAACCTGCATCCTGAAGCACTGGGATCCTTATGGTTTCTAGTTTCAAGAAATCATTTGGCCTTTTAATTAAAAAAAAAGACAAAATTGTTTGTATACAGATAAAACTACAAGGTACATACAAGTAATACAGTTTGCAAGTTTCTCAAAAGCCAGAGATAATATTAAAGTACATGAACTGATTATAGTGGATTTCAAAGAAAAGTCAGTGAGGCAAGACAAGAAATTTGATTTTAGTGTGAACACTGGACACATACAGCACTGACACATCTGCATAAAGGGTCCTTTATCTCAAGAGATTAAATTGCTTTCTTGTTCAAGCCTCTATAAAAAGACCAGTTTACAGTGCAAGGATTCTGTAATGCAAGCACAAGCAAAACCATGTACTGTTAGGTGGTATGCAAATATGACAGTGCATGTTTGTATATATTGTATATACTCAAATATCTTCTAGTGCAACAGGGTGATTAGAAAGAAAATCTATTGAGCAAATAACGTTCTGCATAAGGAATGAGCTAATGCCCTAAATATACAGTATATTTGCACAGAATAAACCTGAACCGTCTCAAATGGGGAGTATGGTTAAAACAAATTCATGAGCCATATGAGCCATTTCATATCATTGAATAGTCGTTTTTTTTAATCAAATTAACTTAATAAAACGGGCGGTTTTAAAGCAAGAAGATACTCTCAAAAATGCTTTTGTAAATCAGTTCCTATTTTTACTTGTTCCTGTAGTGCGAATTATTGTAATGTGCTTCATTTTGTGTGAGAAAAACCTCTGTGGGTTCTTTGTTTACTCATTTGCTTGTAGTTACATCAGTACTTAAAGCAATGGAACATATTTTTATCTCATGTTTAAAGATTAATACTATTTAAAGAGAACACTGCAATAAAAACGGCGAACAACGGATTTTAGACGTCTCCTGGTGTTTGTCCTACAATTCCCAGCATGCAGTTTGTGGATACGCAGGTCACATGACCCAACGTCTGTCAACATGAGTGGGCACTGCTGGGCAGGGAAGCAGCTGGATGTACGCGAACCGTGACCTGCAATTATTTATCATATTCATTTTTTTTTAATGCAGAGGAGCTGTTTATACAGGCGTTAAAGTCACGAACGACCAGTGCACGGGCTGTTTATTTAATGCCCGAGAGAAAATATAAGTTTGCTAGCCTGGTATTAGCTTCATGTAACTGATGACTTAGCTTGAAGGCTAGCTAGGTAGGTGATGATAGCGGCGTCTCAGCTGCTGGATTTTTTTTGTTTATTAAATAGACGTTTGTCAATCGGCATTAATTAACTTCTGACTGGTTGACCCGCACTGAACGTCACATTTAAGATAAGTTGTTACCCTGCTATTGTCTTTTTGAGTAGTTATGCGGTATAGATGTAACTCGAGTGTCTGTCACTAATGTTAGCTCGCAGATTAGAAGATTCCGGGTCGAGCCAGGAAAGGTTTTCTCTGCGGCACGGACGCTCTAAACACAAAATATTGATTTTTAAATGTTGCAGCTCGGTTTTAAAGTGTTAAGAGGAGTCAGGCGGAGCTACATAGTACGTTATTGTAACTTCTTGTAACCCGTTTGAGCGACGGTTTACTTCTCTATGACATAAACAGCCATGTCTTCATGGGTGTCTGAAGCAGGAGAATGAGTGCTTGCTTGCGAAGGAGAGGATGCCACCGTCTTTCACTGAAGACTGTCCTGCTTAATATATCGATTAGCTGACCATCAACTGAGGGGAGGATTGGGAAGCCTACAGAGTCTCAGCGTGAGAAGCTAGCGCCCCCGGCTTTCTTAATTAGTCTCGATCAGCTCCTCTGTCCCATGGCTGCTGTTAGTGGGGTCAACATGCTGTCCCAGCTCGTAGACGTGGCAGGTCCAGGAGGAGCAGGGCTGCCCGCTGTGTCCTTAACCAACTCGTCGGTGCCCTCCAGCCCGACGCCAGGTACTGATAACCGGGGGTGCGAGAATGGCGCCTTGATGGACTCGTTTGGGATTTTCCTGCAAGGACTTCTCGCCGTGATGGCTTTCAGCACGCTCATGTGTGAGTATGACCAGAGGTCTGCTGTGTGTCAGATATCTGACACCAGCTGCTGATGTAACCGGGCAATTATCCAATAGCATCACTCGGTTAATCAAATACCATATTGATCACAGCTGGGAGGATCATGACTGTAGAACAGAGGTGGACTAACAAGAGTGAGGTAGAAATGCCTTCCCTCGCTTTTAAAACGTAATGCAGGGGTTTTAGTTCAATATGACACTACACCTGGTAACTTCCTCTATTGCTGATGAGGGGTAATGAAAGCTGCCTACTCTCTACACTTCCTGCCACATGACCTTTCCTGATACATAATATATATTTTGCCCCTCATGTTAAAACTCATACAGAGTGTTGCAAACATCGATAATGTGTGTTGGAAGGACATTCAAATTGTGATAACTGCCTACAGCTCCTATTTACTTGTGCAATACTGATTTGCATGCAAAGTACAGTACCAGTAGAAGGTACACTACCTCGGGTGATGGTTGTTCAATATCCCCTGCAGCTGTTTGACAGTAAAAGACATTTCTCTTTACTGAGTGTTTTAAAGGAACTATATATGTGCATTTTAAAAAGACACTGTTAAAACTGTATTTGAACAACTGTTGCCCTCTAAGCTCATTCTTGTTTAATTTCTCCCTGTGAATCATCTTCATATGTTCTTTCAATCTCTGGGTTAGGTAACTTTACATTAGAGCTGGCAGCCAAAATTATATTTAGGTACACAGGGAAACACTGACATGGAAAAGAAAATCATTCTGAAGATTTTGCTGTGGTGCCATTCACTCAGTGTCTGGCACTGCACAGACAGCTGTGTGACCTAATGAGAGCAGCCTCAGTTTTGTGTGTCCCAGCAGCCTCAGTGCAGTGAGGAATGTTCAGCATTTCTTTGTTTAGTTTTTTTTGTTTTGTTTTTTTTTTTTGCTCGAGGCAGCTCTCTGAGTCGAAGGAGTAGGGGCTGAGGCCTCCGCCTGTGTTCACATCACATCCAGCTGCATGCAGGGTGTGTTCAGTCTGAAGTCACACTTGCATTCAGAGAAGGAACTGAGGTCATAACTTGCATTAACTTGCACACATGAAAACACAAAAAGCCCTCAGTAAATGTTTGGGCAACACTACAGCATTTAGTGCAAGTTTAGAGAGCTCAGATTGTTTGATGAAGAAGGTCCCTGTCCAGTTTAGGTATCTCAGCTTCGAACAATGCATTTAATGGAAGAGTCCGTCTCTGACAGTAGAAAAGTCATGTCAAAACACTGATGCTCCCCTGTCATCATGCTGCTCTGTGTCATAGTAGTTTAAAGAAGACGGTGGTGGGGGTGTCATGGAAAACAAGCCACTATTGTGAAGAACAGCAAGAGCTTTATTTGTGTTGGACATTTCACTGCTTTCAGTGATGAGCGTTCTTGCATAAATCCCTCAGACTCCTTTACACACAGTGATTAATTAAAGTGACGACTTCTTAAAAGCCCATAATGTAAACACCCCATACATACTTATACACATAAACTGAATACAGTAGTTGCAGAGTCTGTACCCGGGGAACAATGGTTGCACACACTAGCATACTTTAAACCTCTTCCATGCAATGTAACACAAACTGTCTTATTTCTTTTCAGTCTGATTCTGGACAAACAGTTTAATCTTCATCACTTTATTACAACCATGTCTCTTAAAACCGTCATGCTATATGTACAATTTTGATTACCAAACACAAGCTTGATCCACTTCTCCCATTGCTGCAACATTTTTTTATTTCCTGTTAACTGTTGTCTGAAAAAATAAGGAAATCGGATTAATCATTTCACAGCTGCTCTACATGATATTAGGTCAGTATTTAAATTATGATCCGGGCCACTAGTTCTGCTTCCTCTGTGACCAACAACATATTGCCCTTGCTCAATCCTCTGTCCTTGTATCCATACAGTCTGTCTCACTTCAGCTTAAATAGCTACTATTACGTTTCCTGTAGACTAGATGAGCAACTTTCTAAAGTTTCACTCGTGAACTTGCTTGTGTGATAGTTTAACTGCCCTAAAAGGACACATAAACCTACATTCCCAAATTAAAACATGTTAGTAAAAGACTAGATTTTCAGCTGGACTAAGTAAATATTCTACTATAAAACCCATGAAATGCTCACTGGTCATTTGACAGCTCAAAGGAGACCTGTGAGGATATGTTTGATTGATTCTGGGAACCTCTGTGTTTGTGTGTGTTATCTGTAGTAAAATCCTACAATCTGTGTGGTGCCCTCTTTCCTCCACAGTGAAACGCTTCAGGGAGCCCAAACATGAGAGGAGACCCTGGAGGATCTGGTAAGACAGCTGAGCCAGCTTAAATTCATTTCTCTGCAAAGGTATCAAATGGAGTGCCTCAGAAGCATATCGACTGTCCTGTGTCTCTGCAGGTTCCTGGATACCTCAAAGCAGGCCATAGGGATGTTGTTCATCCACTTTGCTAATGTCTACTTGTCTGACCTCACAGAGGAAGATCCCTGCTCACTGTGAGTCAATCCTGTGTTTGACTGTTCTCCTCATCACACTTACCTGTTCGTGATTCTGCATGTTACAGATATGTCACTAAGAAACTGTTCAAATTAGGATTATTTAGCTTTGTAGACATGAAGTGTTGAATCCTTAGGAAAACTCTAACTGACAGACACACTTTTCTTTCTCTCCCAGATACCTCATTAACTTCCTGTTAGATGCTTCTCTGGGCATGTTGCTGATCTACGCTGGGGTGAGAGCTGTCAGTGCTATTGTAGAGTGGAGGCAGTGGGATTCTCTGCGTTTTGGAGAATATGGTGAGAACCATACGTCTGAGTGGTAAAGTGGAAGCTCCAGCATATTCCTAAAATGCCTGTAATGCCCAATGGAGGGCAGTAGCTGCCCTTAGTACTGCAATGCTGCAATGTCATGTCTTACTCTGCCAGTGCTTTCTTTTTCTCCATGTACATGTGTATCACTGAAGCAGTGAAATCTAATAATGGTCTGTGCTACATTACTTTATACTTAAGCAAAAACGTTGACAGTAGTCTGTTGTTCTTTCCTTTGTGTGTGTGTATAGGAGAACCAGTGCAGTGCACAGCATGGTTGGGCCAGTGTATCCTCTACATCCTCATCATGATGTTTGAGAAAGTCCTTATCATGCTGGTCCTCCTCATTCCCCAGTGGAAAAAGGTCAGAAAAAAAGCCATAATGATTAGAAAAGATAGCAGGTGAAATAAGTGAAATTCATAATTCATAATTTTCTTTTTCAATAGAGACAAATTCTCAATATTTAAAAGGGCAGCAGGGCTCTCCAGAGCTATTATTAACCCTTTTTAATCTGACAGGTTGAAAAGTCTAGGAAAAATAACCTCAATTGTTCTTAACACAACAACTCTTAGAATACTGCTTAGCATGGTCTCATCTCTTGTCTTGTTTGCTTCACTTGAAAATATTTGTTAGCTTATTAAAGATGCAGATTATTCTGACAGATTTCATTAACAAGGAAAACAGCATGAGTGCTTTTCTAAATACTATCGAGTCCGTTCAATGATTTAAAGTCCTACAGGAGAAGAAATAGCAAGAGTTATCAGGGCAGACTGATTACTGAAACACTTGATGAATTCATCCACACTCACTTGCAGAACTAACACACACGTTTGGTGCTTAATTTCACAGAGAGCAGGTGTCATGTGTGCATGTATATATATATATATATATATGTACTCATCACACAGGAAAGTAAAAGCGACAATCGCAGTCACACGTTGCGATACTCCAGTGAGTTTACTGACTGAAGTATCTGATTTGAGACACTATGTGTAATACATCATATTTAAGACACATAAAGAGGTGTTCCCTGACCGGGAATCGAACCCGGGCCGCGGCGGTGAGAGCGCCGAATCCTAACCACTAGACCACCAGGGACGTCTGTCAGTGTGTAGAAGACATGTCTGGAATCTCCAGTCTTTAAATAGGACAGTGGTTGAAGTACCACAACCCGCCACTAGTGGTGTTAGTGGTGCAGTTTAACCATGAATGTGATAGTATAGTTGTTACTATGAACCTTGACAGTAGATCATTGTTGTCCAGTGCAGCACCTACAAGGATCCTTCTGGTTACTTGATTGTGAAGCAAAAAAATGCTCTGTGTATCGTTTAGATTTTCTGGAGGAAAATTAATCGTTTAGATTAATTGACTAATTGGCAAAATAGTCAATAGATTAATCGATAGAAAAATTGTCTTTAGTGGCAGCCCTACTCCTCAGCCAATCATTGTGACGGGGGTCAGTGAGTGAGATACACACACGTGTTGAGACAAGAGACATTCGGAGAGATAAGTCGGAGAGCATATGACAGCTCGCAGTAGTAAGCTGCAACTGTTTTAAATTCTTCTTCCAAATGTTGTCAAGTATGAAAAGACCCAACACTGTAAGCAGACTACTTGATCACTATAAGCAAATTATTCAAATAGCATTTGTATGGAGGAAGGATTCTTTCCCGAGCCTTTTGAACCATATAAGCGGTTGATCACTGTAACTGTGATCACTATTAGCAGTTTCCACTGTAAAAAAAAAAGAAAAGAAAAAAAAGACTCTGGCACTCATGTATTTGTTCATGTTTTACAAAGAGTTTAACCTGAGCCATGCCATACAACTATGACAGCAATCATATGACAGCCATACAGGGTTAGTAGTATACAGCTGATACAGCTGTTAAATTTTTCTTAATGCACTGATATCAGATTGTTACTCGGTATCGGCTGATAAATACGTTCTGGTACTGGAATGGGTATCGGTAATGGAAAAGGTTTTCAACCTCTAGTAGTGCTATGGAGCTGTTTTGCTATAAGTGGGTCCCCGTTTTGCAAAAGTGCAATACACAGACTTACCAATAATTCAACTCTATTCCACTGATCTAGAGATGGTGGTAACATTACAAGAAATGCTGCAATGCACTGGCAAAGGCAGGGAAGAAGACCACAAGTTAGTACAAATGGATGTAAACAATGTTGGATTTAAAATAACATAAATATCAGTTTTGCAAATGTTTTATGAGGAAAGAAATGCATTAGATATGTTTATTAGAACTCAAGTGTACAGAGTAGGTTTTGTTGAGTGACACTGAATGTAAACATTTGTTTCTTTTTGACTGTAAAGTCAAATGTTCTGAAAGAGACAAAAAGATGTTCCCTGACCAGGAATCGAACCCGGGCCGCGGCGGTGAGAGCGCCGAATCCTAATCACTAGACCACCAGGGATGGCTGTTGTGACGAGTCCCTGTAATTACTGTGCTGTAGTGTGTCATTTTGTCTGTCTTTTGACAGCAAACAGTTATTATAGGGCTACAACCTGCCTGTAGAAGTGATAGTGGTCCACAGAAACATAAGAGGGAACACTACCACTAACTATGAGTGTGGTATTACTGTTGTCATTCTTATCTTGATACAATGTCAAAACTCAAATACAGCACCTACAAGCCTCTTATAAAAATGTTTGCTATTTGAGGTGAATAAACAAAGAAAAGCAAAGGGTTTCACGCCCATGTAGCTTGCAGTGCAGATTCATTCTGAACCAAATATCATTTGCTGCAAATTATCACGTATGGTAAACACTCCTTTAGCTTACTTACTGATGATGTTTGGTAGTTTCTCACAAATGCACGTTGTGCTGTTTGCTCCAGTGAACTCTCCTTCCATTTAAATAGATAGGGACTGCCCCTATTGATATTTGGACTTTGAAATGCCAGGTGTGCTGTCTGTGTTGCTGTGTATGCTTATGTCTTGTATATTTGTTATGTATGTTTATGCGTGTCGCAGCTGGCTCTCCTCAACCCCATAGAGAATCCTGATCTGGAACTGGCCATCGTCATGCTCATCGTTCCATTCTTCGTCAACGTAAGTTTTGTTTTTCTCGCAACACCCATACTACATGTGTTTTGTGCAAGTTCATGGTTCGTAACCTAAATTGTGCCTGTTTGTTCATATCATGGCAGTCGTCTTGTTTGTGTATGAATATAATGAAAGCTTTACAATTTTGGTGAATAATCTAAAAATCACTTCTGTTGATTCCACAATATTCTCTGTGCTTCCTTTAGGCCCTCATGTTCTGGGTGGTAGATAATTTTCTAATGAAGAAGCACAGGACAAAAGCAAAGCTGGAAGAGAGAGAGGAGGATTCGCGGGGAAACAGCAAGGTGCGCTACAGACGAGCTCTATCCCATGATGACTCGGAGTCAGAGGTAAGTCTCACTGTATTAATGTAGGTGTAGGACTCAACAGGCAAGAGAAAATATCAGAACCTAGACATCAGTTTTTATTAACAAAACATGCTTAGTTGAAGATGTGCGAATGCCCTTTGGCACAAAAGTTGCACACAGCCTCTCCCCTTTCTTTCTTCAGCCCTCTTCTGAGTTTCTGAAGCTCGCTCAGTATGACATAGTCTCTTGACCGTCAGTTGTTCCTGGTTTACAGTACTGATTGGCACCCTGTTATGGATGAACTTACTTGGTAGTAATTCAGTACACCCTCAGTTTAAAGAGGAGCAAGCCATTGAGCTGTTATTTTTGCCTAGATCATGGTTCCCAGTCACTTTAAAAGCTTGTAAAGCAAATGAGCCCAACGCAGCATTCTGCTCACACACCTTTTATACACCCACACCTCATGAAGTCATAACACCAGTCTGGTATAAGCACATTTTCAAGAACATTTACCAGCAAATGCACTTCAAGAGACAGGTGTCTAATTTCTGACTGGAATCGGGTTTGTTGTGCAAACAAACACATCCCTTGCAGTCAAATAAACTGTGATCCAGCTTTCTTGACACAAAATAAATCGTTCCCTGACCGGGAATCGAACCCGGGCCGCGGCGGTGAGAGCGCCGAATCCTAACCACTAGACCACCAGGGACGTCTGTCAGTGTGTAGAAGACATGTCTGGAATCTCCAGTCTTTAAATAGGACAGTGGTTGAAGTACCACAACCCGCCACTAGTGGTGTTAGTGGTGCAGTTTAACCATGAATGTGATAGTATAGTTGTTACTATGAACCTTGACAGTAGATCATTGTTGTCCAGTGCAGCACCTACAAGGATCCTTCTGGTTACTTGATTGTGAAGCAAAAAAATCTAATTACTGTTTTATTATTCAGTGAATGTTTGAACACATTTGTGTGAGTTGTCATTCATTTGTGGGAAACTTTCAAAATAGTGATGCTGTGGAGAAAAAATATGATTGTGATTGTTGATTACTTTTTTATTTCTTCTATGTATTATTACCTCCACCGAGGAGGTTATGTTTTCACCTGTGTCCTTCGGTCGGTCGGTTGATTGTCAGAAGGAATATGCACAAACCAGGGTCACGGAGACGAGAGCGCCGAATCCTGACCACTAGACCACCAGGGATGATTATCATTGCTTCAGAAGCTACTTGTACATTATCCTGTTGGTACATAGCCAACATTAGCATTGACAGGTTTTTACTTATCAGTCTTGCCAAGATTGTATTGTGTTTACAATACAAGAGGTTATAATATGCCCTCTGAGCAGTTCTACCTCTTTATGGCACTGGCTAGCATGCTAACTTCAATAGAAGAAAAGAGACAGGTAGTTTGATACAGAATTTGCAACATTCCCTCTAGACTGTTAAGTAAACAACTGCTAATGCCCACGTTAGCCATGTGGCAATAGCACAACTTACAAAAGCTCCTTTAAGAAAGCATGTGGTGTGCAATCTCTGAATTATCCCTGCCTACTTCTAATAGTGGTAGTAGTAACTAGTTTGTTATAAAAGGTGTTCCCTGACCGGGAATCGAACCCGGGCCGCGGCGGTGAGAGCGCCGAATCCTAACCACTAGACCACCAGGGAGCTGATTGTGTAGGCATTTGCTGGAGATCCAGCACTAATTGAATGAGCTATAATTTGACAGGAAAGGTGAGAGGCTTTATATGAGACACATGAATGCACACTTAAAATAATAATGGTGAAGTGGTGTGTCTAACCCAGTAGAGTATTTTTGCTATTATACTGCTTGACCAAATCTGAGAATGAAAAAATTGATTCTTTGACTTCTTTATGCACTCAAGCAGTCAGCTTCAGCCAGGCTTTTTATCATAACAGTTTGAGCTTACTTATGTAAGAGCTGGCAACTTTAATGAAAATCAGAGCTCAGGCTTCCTAGAAATTTTGAATGGCTGAAGGAGATGTGGTGATAAAATGAATTATTACCAGCCACAACATCAGGGCTACCATTAGTACTGAGTAGTCATGTAATGATGTAGTAATAACTACTGCATACTCATGGGTCAGAACATCAACATGTTGACGGGTGTCGCAGTTGGTCCCTCGATGTATTTTATTTTCTGCATTAGGATTAGATGAAATTTGACTTGAATGGCTTGAAAAGTCTCTTTTATTAAGATTTTAACTCGCAGCATGGTAACTTCGTAGAAGAAAAGAAGTGATAGAAATGGAAGCAAAAGCAGAGAATTGCTTTCCACCACTGGAGACAGGTCTTGGTGAGTGAAGAAATTAAGTTTGATGCTGAACTTTCAACGTTTCCTCTAGACTAGTGAACGCTTGCTATTTGCCAATAGCAAAACTAGAAAAGAGTACAATTTGAAAAATACTCACTGATCAGAGTTGGCAGCAACTAGGAATTAATTATCTACTCATTTGTTACAAGTGATGATTTACAACTCAAACATGGTTCACTTCCCAACTGCTATTGAACAGGCTATTAATCATGTGATATTTTTCTTCCTGTGGTTAGATAATGAGGCAGGGAAGTATAGGTCAGATAGAAGTCAAGAGGTAGTAATCAGGTATGCAAGTTTTTGGCTCGTGACGTGTAATTTTTTGTCTTGGCACCATCGGGCCAGTGGCGCAATGGATAACGCGTCTGACTACGGATCAGAAGATTCTAGGTTCGACTCCTGGCTGGCTCGTGTGACTATCTTTTGATATTTTTGTGTTCATTCATTGATTTATTCAGATTCCCCCGCAAACACAGGTTTAGCCTGCATCACTGTGTTGATCGGAAGTGCGTATAGCAGACAAAGGTTAAACATCGCCCACCACCAGATCGGTACTAAATTATTTCACTTGGCAGAGTTCAGAGTGGTCAAGTGAATGCTAGAATCAAAACCAGATAACAGCCTTAAGTCCTGTTGCCACAGTCTATCCTTAAAAAGTGGATTTTACATCTTCTGTTTTGGTCACTTTCAGTTTTTATGGGCAAACAATGTCAAGACTAGTTTGTGCCAAAGGTTGTGGAAACACAAGTGCAGTAACTCCCCATCCTAGGAGGAACAGAAACACAGCACAAAGTGGCCTCTAAGTCATTTTCACACATTTCTTTATTTATGAGGGTCTTAAAAAAAACTCATGAAGTTCAACATCACATTGGGGGAAGTGGAAACTCATGTTCAATTTTCATTTTGCAACAGACAACTTGTATCAAAGAATATCTAAGTGCTGTTTTGACTTTATCTCTGAAAGCAGGTACTGCTCAAATTACTTGAACAAGAGTGTTCATTCTGTTATATACACTAATTGTATTTTGTCAGTGGGCCACATATTACTATGTTTTTAGATCACAATAAGAAATGTAAAGCTGGTTTTCAAGGCATTTTAACATCTCAATGATCAAAGCCGTGTAAACAAAAGCCAGCTTCATGGTTTGTTTCACTTGCTATCTGTGGCAGCAGCTGCCGTGACAGTGCATGCCTTCAGCAGACTGCTGAGTGGTGGGGGATGGGCTGAGCTGTGCAGAAACACACGTATTGGTTTCAGCAGCTGTGACTGTGCACAGCGGGCCAGTGGCGCAATGGATAACGCGTCTGACTACGGATCAGAAGATTCTAGGTTCGACTCCTGGCTGGCTCGTTTCTTTTTCTAGTCTCACCATATTCATGGAGGAATGAGGGATATCTGTTGATTATGAAAACTAAAATGCTTAGAGTGAATAACATGTTTTGGTTAGAGAACGACAGGCATACTGGCAAGTTACTTTCACTTACTGACTTGCATGGTACAGTCAAAGCATTTCCATCTGCACAGAGACACACAGTCCAGTAGATACTATAGACACAGCAGCTCAAGGGAATGTAGACAAACATCAGAGAAAAACTTTTCCGTAAATACCCAAGCATAAGTAAAAAATAAAACAAAATAGGATACAATAAAGATAAATCTATATATAGACATGTGCAATGTTCATATATATATATATACATAAATGCAATGATCGTGTTTACATACATGTGCAATTTTAATGTGTTGTGCAGTGGCGATCCTAGACTCTGAGGCTCCTTTATGAAAACCCCACACATCCCACACACAGGCTCTTCATGACATGTGACATTAAAGAGAGTGCTGGGACATCCTTTCTTGGGCACAGGGACTATGCTCCACACACCCCTGCCTGATGCTCCACACACACCTAAAGCACCCTCAGGTTGTTGTTGTCAGGCCGACTGGTCTTGTTAATCCAGGTACTGGTGAGTAGCTGTCTCACCTGGCTCATTGTGATGACTGGGGTGGTTGTGAATATGTTGGAGGTAGGACTGTCCAAATGGGTGTGTGGTGGGCAGAAAGGGATATGAGAGGGGGGTTAGGGTTCGGAGGCGAGGGAAGGAATAGGGAGGAAAGGGAGGGAGCAGAGCAGAGGGGAGGGATGGAGGGAGGGAGGGAGGGAGAAAGTGGGTGGTGTGGACACAGGGAGAGGAAGGGAGGGGTTGGATGCCACAGGGAGGCATGCTGAGGAGGGGGTAGCTGAGATGTGAACAGGGACATTAGAGGAGGTGGGGGCAGGTTTGGCCTGCGTTGGTGAGTCAAACCTGTTGAAAAAACTGGTTTAACTCGTTAGTGTGTCCCTTTGTGCCCTCTACTGCTCCTTCTGACCTTTTCATGCCAGAAATTCTCCTTAGGGCTGTGATGTCCTTGTTGTTCCAAGTTTTGTTGTTAGGGAAGCAGAGACCTTCTTGGCGGGAACAACACTCTCCTCACAGAACCTGATGTAGTTGGTGACATACCGAGTGAAACCCTCAAGCTACATCCACACTATTACTTTTTAGATTTAAAAAGTATTACTTTTGCGATGTTTTCGCCTGCTGTCCACACTACTCGTGTTTTTGAGCGCCCAAAACGGAGACATTTGAAAACTCCGGGGTTGTGTTCTAGTCTGGAGTCTCTGGACAAGCAAAAACGGAGACCATAGGAAACGATGACTTACACATCCACAATGGGTCCCTGATTGGGTCTTTTCAGCCTCGACTACCAGTGGTGAAAGCAACATTGATAACGAATGACAAGCGTTACGACCTTTGCTGTTACCCTTGTGTAGTATTTTCTGGAACTATTTAACTGCAGAGTAGACAGTCTGCTTCCTGTTTACACTGGGTTGCACATGCCCCAGTGTAGCATGTAAAACCTACACAGCCTACTCCAAATTTTTTACAATTACCAATATGTCCAAGAGCTGTAAGTTGACATCTATGTCTGCCCTCAGTCCCTTCTCTTCTTTCAGCACTCACCAATGAGGATAAGCCACACCAATGATAATCTGTGTTTTCCACCATAGGTTGTGGAAACACAAGTGCAGTAACTCCCCATCCTAGGAGGAACAGAAACACAGCACAAAGTGGCCTCTAAGTCATTTTCACACATTTCTTTATTTATGAGGGTCTTAAAAAAAACTCATGAAGTTCAACATCACATTGGGGGAAGTGGAAACTCATGTTCAATTTTCATTTTGCAACAGACAACTTGTATCAAAGAATATCTAAGTGCTGTTTTGACTTTATCTCTGAAAGCAGGTACTGCTCAAATTACTTGAGTGTTCATTCTGTTATATACACTAATTGTATTTTGTCAGTGGGCCACATATTACTATGTTTTTAGATCACAATAAGAAATGTAAAGCTGGTTTTCAAGGCATTTTAACATCTCAATGATCAAAGCCGTGTAAACAAAAGCCAGCTTCATGGTTTGTTTCACTTCCTATTTGTGACAGTGCATGCCTTCAGCAGACTGCTGAGTGGTGGGGGATGGGCTGAGCTGTGCTGAAACATACGTAATGCTTTCAGCAGCTGTGACTGTGCGCAGCGGGCCAGTGGCGCAATGGATAACGCGTCTGACTACGGATCAGAAGATTCTAGGTTCGACTCCTGGCTGGCTCGTTTCTTTTTCTAGTCTCACTGTATTTATGGAGGAATGACAGTCATTTATGTTGTTTTTTTTCTTTTTGGCTCAAATGCAGCAATAGCTGTCATTGATTATTCAAGCTGAAATTGCCACTCTGAAAAGCATGTTTTGGTGAGAGGAAGACAGACTTACTGACAGGTTAATTTCACTTGCTGACTTGCATGGTACAGTTAAAACATTTCATTGTGATCAGATACAGTTCAACAGATACTATGGAATTTAAGCATACACATTTTGCATTTATGAAGTGTATTTTCATGTTACACATTTCATGCATTTGAGGATTAGTCATGGAATATCGCTGAAGTATAACTGAACGGAGTTAAACTATCTATGACATTTCAGTTTCCTTGATACTAACTTGTGTAACACACTTTGGTTACATTTCTCACTGGTTATCACAGGCTTTTACATAAGTTTGGTTATTGTCCATAGCAGGCTCATAAATAAACAAATACATTTCCAATGGCCAAGATTGCTGAAAATACTACAGAAATAATATGAACATTATTTTGCTTGTAGTTACAATATGCAAAGGCAATCATGGCTTTTATTTTGCTTTTAATTTTTATTTACTTAAAAGGAACACTTCACCAATTTTACAAATGAAGTTCAGTTTAGTTGTACTACTCAGTTGCATAATATCTTCTGTGCCTGTGGAAGAGCTTTCTAAAGTCTGAGAAAATAACCCTGATGTCTTCAGTTCTTTAACGGAAAGATTGCATCTCCAAGTGGTGGTGTGGGGTGTGAAAGCAGTGGGAATTAACCAGGCAAGGAGTTCTAATGAAGGGTGCTATCTAGCTGTGTTATGGGAAAAGTACTGTAAATGATCCAGTGTTTTTGGAGCTTCATCAATACTAGGGATTAAAGAACAGGATACCCCAACTTCTGCTGCCTCAATATTTTACTGTTCTTTTTTAATTTGTCTCTTATGTGAAATTCGTGATTGCTAGACCCATTTATTAGTATTGGCAAAGTCCTGGAGTTTTACATCTTATCCTCAGAGAAAATTGATAAAAAATCAGGCAATGTAAAGTCTGAGAATTTAGGATGTACCTATGATTCATGTTACAACATTCAGCCAAGCTAAATATTTTACTATCCACCCAGAACGTTGCCAAGGTGGGGCAGATTTTAATTCAGTTGTAAGAGACTGCAATGTGCCCTTATAATGTCACAATGATCTCCCAATAAGCCATTTAGTCCTAATATTTCTGTCCCTTTCCTGTTCCTTAGATCCTTTTCTCAGCAGATGACGAAATGGATGAGTCAGATGAAGATGATGTTCGTCGGTTAACTGGCCTGAAGACGGTGAAGAAGAAAAAACTTCGCATGGGGATCCCTGTTTGACCTGTGTGCCTCGCTAAAGTGCTACATTCGAATTTCCTCTGGTAGCTGTTCACCACACAGGCCCACACGTACATTCCCCGTTCCTCCACAGGTTCTGATATCAACCTCTTTTCAAACATAGGATGCTCTCTGGTGGCAGAAGACTTTACGGTTATTGGAATCCGTTCACTGTTGACTCCTGGAGGACTCCTGCATAAACTGTTAAACCTGGGATTTAATTTAACAAGCTGGGAGACATTTTTGCAGTTAACCTGGTACTTTGGATCACTGTTGCATTTTGGCACTCCTGTAGCACGTGTTGAGTTTAAAGATGTTTGGGGAAAAGAAATTCTACCATGAGCATATTGATGTTAAATCTTAAATGTGAGTCAAGTAGGAAAAAGGTAACACTGGTTTAATACTGTTTGGATTTCAGTGGCAGTGTGTATGATATTGTGTCCAGGACCAGGTTAGTTGGACAAATCTAAATGGCCACAACAGAACCAGACATAATGCAAACAAATCTGTTGACGCAGTTGATTACATTTTATACTGTAACATGTCCCCTAAAGTGATTGTATTCCTGATGTAGATTCCATGTAAACGTTGTGCTTTGTTTTCTCATGTGGACACACCACCATGGCCTGTGATGTGTGTTTGCGCGTGTGCGTGCGTGTGTGTGTGCGTGCGTGTCTGTGTGTGTGTCTGTGTGTGTGTGTGAGAGAGAGAGTGAGAGAGAGAGAGGGCGTGCGCAGTTGGACACGCCTCAAATTTAGAGGGAGCATTATGTCAGAGTGTTTGAATCACTGTATTCATGTGACTAACACTTTTGAGCACAATTACACACTTTACTACTGTATACCTTGTATGTAATGTTACTCATGTCAGAGGGAGCACATTAATGCTTGCAGCAACCTTCCATTTTTACTGTATCTTCTGGTAGGGTCCCTTCAACTGTTAAACCTATAGGACTGCAAGTGCCACACTACAACATCCTAATATCAACTCAGTCAGTCATCTGTCTGTAGACACAAAGACTGCACGTTGTTTGTTTATTTGTGTCTTTGTTTGTGTTACTGATGTTTTCTGACTGTGTGTTCTTTGTCTCGTTTTCAGTTGTTGGGTTTTTTTATATAAGTTTTAAGTGTTGTTTTTGGGCCAAAAAGGTGACTATGCTTGTTCCAAAAGTGTTCTTTATTCCTTCACTCCAACAGGGAGAGTAGATATGGGAACCATTTCTTGCACAATTTCCCATTTATCATAGCTTTCATCTTTCCTTTTGTGTTTTGTGTGGTTTTTAAGTTTTTTGTTACAATAATGTGCCTGAGTCAAACTACCAGCGGGTGTTTTGTTTGTTTTTTGTTTGTTAGATTTTTTTTTTTTCTTTCTTTTCATGGTTTTTTCCAGAGCTTCAGATCTTCAGGCATGAAGCAGCATTCAGCAGGCTCTGATGTTAAGAATGTGACATGCATAGACCTCTAAACTGTTAAGTGACTGTGGACCAGACGGACCAGAGAAAGTGTGTGTGTGTGTGTGTGTGTGTGTGTGTGTGTGTGTGTGTGTGTGTGTGTGTGTGTGTGTGTGTATATATTTGCATTTGCGCGCGCGTGTGAGTGTTTTTGTATGTGCATGCCAGTATATATACACAGTATACCTGTATGCACTGGCTTGTGCTGGATGCATGTGTGCATAGTTGGTGTGACTGGTGGTTCTCTTTAAAGTTAATGGAGAGTGACATAAACTGTGACTGTGATGACTACGTTGCTGGTGATGATTTCATTATGATGTTTTTGGCATGTTGGCAAGGAATAAATGAGTGTGAATTTTAAAGGAAGAAAGTACAGCATCTTGCAGCAGCTGGTAAATCAATTCAGCTCAAACAGGACAAAGAGGACATTTAGTATTTTTCAAAGTGAAACTACTAGATGAGTAAAAAGGCAGGTGATGGGGGTAAATTATCATTTTAACTGCTTTTCCAATAAAGTATGCGATACACTATGTTGAGCCAATGTTTTATTTCTGCTGTAGGTGAATCTTGAGTTCACATGAAAAAAAAAAAAAAACGTGTTCCCTGACCGGGAATCGAACCCGGGCCGCGGCGGTGAGAGCGCCGAATCCTAACCACTAGACCACCAGGGATGATGTCGAGATGATGTAATTCATCACAATATAAACAAACTAACGACACCTGACTGTGGTGTCATTTTTGGAGAGGAGCATGTGAGCAAAATTAAGCGCGGGTTTTGCTTGTGGTTCACCACTAGATGTAGCGCCTTGACACATGCGGACCAGACCAGATCTAGGCAGAGACTTAGTCGTAATCGGAGCCGGCGGACCTGCAGTCATGATTGTGTATCCAGAAATAGATCTAGTTAGTACTTATAGCTTATTACAAATGCTTGAGGAAATACACAGGCACATATTTTGCGCCGGGAGTCACGGTTATCCGTCAGAAGCACTTAAAGAAAT
This sequence comes from Seriola dumerili, assembly GCF_002260705.1. Lineage (NCBI taxonomy): Eukaryota > Metazoa > Chordata > Actinopteri > Carangiformes > Carangidae > Seriola > Seriola dumerili. Next base: position 8,634,343 of record NW_019174343.1, on the reverse strand, counting down.
GTGTAACATCCTGGCTCATCGGCCTCACTTAAGGACACAAACGTCAGTTTTTCATGTATCACTTTCACTGTGCACTGTGTGCTGATTTCACCCACCCCTGTCTGACACAAGCATATCATTTGTTGTGTTTGTTGTTTTTTGCTTTTCCTCCATCTCAAGAATCATGGTTTTAAAAGCCACCGTAGAGCTCCAACTGTGGGCTGTAATTCAATAGTTTAAGAAAGAGCCCACTTAAATGGACAGTAAACACGTATTTGCAAAGAGATGCTCATTACCTTAAACCTTCCACTCGGAAAGGCCTAATAAACACCTGCATAAACATGTAGTTTATTATGACAAATACAGGAGAAGGCTAATATAATAACTCTGACTTGACCTTGACTTCACTGGTTATCTTGGTGATGTGATGTTCAGTGTACAAGGTTTTTATATCTGGATTCTCTCTGTGTCTGAGTTTGTCATTTTAACATAGTGAGTCAGTTTGTCCATCATCTTCCTAACTGTAGGATATACCTACTGTACACCTCAGTTTCAGATTATGATGTCAAGCCCTCTGACAACTATTACCTTAACAGTTTGCTCGCTTCTTTCAGCCTAAAATATACGTTGTCATCACAAGGATCCAGTAAATGAAAAGCCTAGAAAATGTTAACAAAAGAACATCTGAAATGAATTAAACCTCAAAAATATGATCTATTTATCAAAAATGATTCCCCTTCTTTGTTCACCTACACGGGGATTTGGTTTACTTTGGATTTCAGCAGTAAGAAATTGTTGTACGTGATAAATAGCTTGATTGAACACCTGATTATTACTGCTGGAGCTGTATGTTTACAGGTAAAGATGTAATTGTGATGTAAATATTATAGCTGCCTTACCCAGTAATAGAGGAACTTGCATGGGTTCAGATTTGACCTGAAGACTGCTTGTTGCCTTTTACTCACATCAGAAAAGCACCAAAGGCTTTTCTGAGTCTGAAAAGTTGGATATTTTATCTTCGTTCTCCTCTTGGTTCAGCCCTCATTTCATTGGCTCATATGTTAACTGTCTGGAAACGCTTTTTACAAGACCCAAAAAGACATTCCCTCAGGCTTAAATCAAGTTGTAGCAATGGACAGGCAGAGTCCCAACCCCTGGAGATGCAGGGAGGTGTTGCCGGGTGGTGGTCACTCTCAGTACTGTTTTTATTGCCAAGACCCACACCAACGTTTAAAAAAAGAGGGTGTCTCTGCCAGGTTGGACAGGGGAGGCGGAGGCAGACAGCCACTTGTGTTGTGAGCTGAATTATCAGCTGTTGGCCTGTAAGCTTATCGTAAAAGATGGGAGACCCATTCCAGCTGTACCATCCCTCACGTCACACCTAATAATACACACTGACAACAGGCAGAGTGGGGTAGAGGGTAGCAAGTATGACTGACTCACTGGGTCTGGACCAGGACTATATATAATGGCAGGCTTGCTACGAGACAAAGACACACAAGAAAAATAGCAGCGGCTCTGGCAAACTGGAGAGAGTGTCTGTTGGATCAAAACATCAACTTTAATCACCATGTCACAGGTAAGCCAAGTCACATCAAATGTGCTGTTTTGATTTTTGATTTTTTTTATTAAAACATTTCTTTCTCTCTGCCCTGAACATTCATAATCTTTCCCTCTTTCTTTACTTAACTCCAGCCAGTCGAGGTGAAGAAGAAGAAGCGTCCCCCAATGAAGGAGGAGGACCTGAAAGGAGCCCGCAGTAAACTGGGACTAAAGGGCGAGGTCAAGAGTAAGACCTATGAGGTCATGGTAGAGTGTGGTGAGTAAAGCCTTTTTTATTCATGTTGCTTCGTCTGACACAGAAACACACAACAAGTGACATAACACCTTGTCAGATGTCAACGCTAACATCTGTCAAGATGTTTTGCCTTTCTGTTTCTTTCAAATGTAATATTTCCCCACTGAGAATTTATTTGTTTTTATTCCTGCTTGACTTGTTGCTATACAGTATATAATCAATTTAATATCTGATTTAACAACTGAAAATTGATTATTGTGACATGGTAGATATGTCACTCATTCCGAATGCAGTATTGTTTGGCCTCTTCTATAGACAACAAAAAACACTTATTCATGAGTGAATAAATACATAAATGAATGCTGAAATAAATACAAAAAATTATAAATATTTGAATAAATAAATAAAATGACAATAGATGCATCAAAGCTGAAATGAATACATACATAAATAATCAAATATATATATATATATATATATATATATATATATATAAATGATGAATACATTAATACATGTTGGAAATTATTATAAATGTGTAAGTTAATGAAAGTAGAATGGATGTAAATGTGTAGACAAATAATTCTTAAAATTAATTACATTTATTTATTTTCTAATTGGTTACCAATATTTATTTATATAATTAATGATTTAATTACACATGTATGTATTTATTTCAACATTTATTTATACATTTCTCGTTTTCATTAATGATTACAATATTTATTTATTTATTTTCAGTGTTTATACTGAATAAGTAATAATTAATACTCTACAGTCTGCTGATGCAAAACCTGCCTGTTTAGTTTCCGAAGACAGTAACCATGTTGTTCAAACATTACCATTTCTTTAGAGAAGAGCGTCCTCAGTCACAGACGCTTTTATAAAAACGTGTTCCCTGACCGGGAATCGAACCCGGGCCGCGGCGGTGAGAGCGCCGAATCCTAACCACTAGACCACCAGGGACAGCTGGACGACCAAAAAGACGCGTTTCTCTAAAAAGAAAAAGCACGCACACCTACACGCAAGAATTTAACATACTACATTTAAGTGAACTAAGTTAACACACAGACATAAATAAACCACTGATGTCTGTCGAGGTGAGCTGTTCTTATTTATCTTACTTTTAGACTTCAGAGTGTGTTGTAGTGGACTTTTACATACTGATCTGACTCCTCCTCCACCAACACTATGCCCGAGCCATGTCACCCCAAACCCCTCACAATCAGGATCAGTCTGTCTAAATAATATAATGTGATTCAAATTTGATTTTGTGTGCAAAATAGGTGCAAAACAGTACATTTGTAACATTATTCACATATTCCAAATTATGGTTTTATTGCAGCTTAGGCATCAGTCTGTTGTTGAATGATTATATTATGTCTAGTGGGATTTTATGTTGCTGTGTTCACACTGTAATGCCTGTTGTGGGTTCACACCAAGCATTTTCCACACACAACCAAAATACTATTCACCAGCAGACAAGTTAATTCATGCCCGTATTCTAATATTTCATCCACTTTTAATTAACTTTGGGCTTATTTTATAAATGCTGAGTATGCTGCAGCTGCCTTTGAATATTTGCTCGTTTGCAGTAACTAACACACACACACACACACACACACACACACACACAGACACACACACACCAGTTGCACTTGCGTAACTCCCACCCACTGTTTGTCAGTGTAAACATCTTGCCCCCGGGTTTGCTTTTATGCCCTTTCAACTTTACTTACACACACAAATATTGGCTCACTGATTTTAGGTCTATGTTTGTGTATGTGGTAAGTATCAAAGTAAAAAGCTAACTTTCACTGTCTGCTAATCACGAAGTGAAGTTGGGAGAATGTGATTTTATATGATCACATGTGTATACTTTTTCCAACTTAAGAGATGACTCACAAAATGTAAAAAACATTAGTCAACTGAATGATTAAAAGTGATTAAAGGAGCTGGAATCGAGAGGCACTGTTTGCCAGAAAGACATGAAAATCCAAATTCTTCTTCTGGGAATCAGGCTAGAGCCAGTTGTTGAGTGTGCTGAATACTAAACACAAGACCAGCACAGACATGAGATGAAACAGAAACAGCTGTTGATATTATGGTCCTCACATACTTCCCTCACAGACACCCAGGTGTAATTCTTATTACTTGATGATGAGAAGTCACCTGGTTAAAGGATCTGTGTCTCTGTCTGTGTTCAGAACGTATGGGCAAAGTGGCTCCGTCTGTCTTCAGCGGTGTGAGGACGGGAGGAGAGACGTCCCTGGACAAGCCTGCTGCTGCTAAAGCTCCTGGAGCCAGTGTGTTCAGCAAGTAGACACACTGCAGGACAAAAGGGAAACACTGAAGAAACACACGTTGTAGTCTTTAAGTTTTAGAATCAATGGTGTTACTGCTTAATTACGAATCACAGTGTGTTTTTTTCTGTCATATAATAATATAAATCAGTAGGTAGTGGAATTTGGGAGAAATAATGGATTTGTTTTGTGCTCGTTGAGTGTGTTGACATTACTGCTATGTAAGCAGTTGCTGTTCTTTGCAGTTTGAACAGTGCATCAGACTTGGAGAATGGCTTATGTTTTTAATGTGGCTGATGAGCTGTAAATGTGTTGTAACAGTTTTTAAATTTATCAGTGTTGACAAAGACTTTTTTTTCTTAAAGTGCTATTTTGTTTAATTTCTTACCTTTACTTAAGACATTATTTTCCTTTGTATTGAAATTTAACTTTTTTTTCATTTAAAGGTCCCATATTTTACACTTCTGCAGTGTAGTTTTGATATCCACAAGAAGATATATTTGTGGTTTTAAGAACCAAAAACAATCTCAGTGTAGTTTTACATCTCCTCTCTCAGGCTTCTCTCTGGAGCTCTACTAACAGCAGGTTGGTGTCTGTTTTCTTAATGTCTGTTTTCTTAGTGATCAAATAAAAATATAGCAGATTTCAGGTAAATACTCCAAGAAACCAAATCCTACAAGGCTGGATGGTGGTCTGGGTGGGCTTGGGGCACGACTGGGGTGGGGACTTTGTTGTGACATCACAAAGCTACAGAAGGCCTGACGGCTGGTTTTAAAGCTCAGTTTCTGAATATAGGCTGTGTGCATTTCTCTGTGGACTGAGCGCTTTGATACTTTTACAGCATTTAAATAGCAGCTAGACCTGCTTTATAATCAAAAAAGACATGGAAACCTGACTTATTCAAAAAGAGGATAAAGTATTTAGGGCTTGAAATGAACACAAATCATCAATTGCAGGTATACTTTGTGTGCAGCATTTGTACTTGTATAAATTTGTTGATTCATTGATTTATTATTGTCTTATTGGTAGTTTGGTGGTTTGTCTCTCAATGTGATTTATTGTTCAAGTCAGTACCTCTAAATGATTCAGAAGTTTTCACAGTTTTCAGGTGTTTTAGTCGAGATGAAAGTGTTAAAAAGAGAGTATTGATCAGATTATTATTCACTGTACTTACTTTTACAGTGGCCTAATTATACACGTATCTCTGTCTTTATAGTGTGATAATTCTGCTTGTCATTATAAATCAATATTTATCAAGTCTTCATTAAATAAAGAAAATGTTGTCAACATTTGATTATTTTTGAGACCAAGGCTGGATTACTATTCAGGCAAAGAAGGCAACAACTCCTAGGCCCCAGGCCCTCAGGGGCACAAAGACTTCAGGTTCACTATATCAATCTCTATGTTACATGGTAATTTAAAGCTGGACTTTAAATCTGTGACAGGGCTGACTGGTACTGACAAACCAAAAGAGAATGATCACTTTACACTCCAGTTTCCCTTCGCTCAAGAGAGTGAGGGAGCACAAGGGGAAAAGTTTGCATCGTTTTCTGTCTGAACACACCTTTAGACAGGTGATCAGAAACACAACTCTAAATGAATACCAATGTTGCTCCAGTTCTCCTAAATGTGGAAATAGGCAACTAACAAGATTACTTTGTCAACTTTAAAGGTGATAATAAGTTAGTGTTGTGTTATCAGCTTGTTTCTATTGCCCTGAAATGGCCAAACATTTTGTTATTGCAGGTTTAAGTAACAGCAAATTTGTTTGTTATTACTACATGCACAGATTGTCTACAGGCCTCGTCTTATTGAACTAGGAACTAGGAACTAACTAATACATGCACAATACACAGATAAATTGGGGCGCCACAAAATGATCGGGTTGTTTTTGCACAGCGCTGATTTCATAGCCCTTTAACCAACTGATGACCATGACCCACCAAATGCAGTGCAGAGTACAGCCCAGTTTATCCAAGTAGGAAAATAGTGACAACACTTCAAATACACAGGCAAAAAGTTAAGTCCATATTTTTCATTTTTTGAGCTGCTGAGTCTAGTCACCATGTTTTTTGTATGTAATTATGGACAAATCTACTTTCAAAGACACCTTGTAGTCAAGTTTATTTGTGTAGCCTAGTATCATGTCCCCATTTTGACAATTTCCCTAAAAAACACATACAAGAGAGTCTTTCTGATTTTCTTACAGTAGTCCACTGTTTGCTCCTAAAGGGGAAATGATGTAAACACACACATCAAGTGAAGCAGCACAAGCTGTTGAGTAAGAGAGTCCAGCAGGAGGAGGAAGAAATCTCTGATTGATGGGCGAGCTAAGAAACATTCAAGGCAATGGAAATGGAAGTAGTTTGGGTATGTGATCTGAAGTGAGCAGGTCAACATCACCCATCCATTTAAATATACAGACACTGTATGTGGTAGATGCAACATGAGCTGACATAATGAACTTATCTCTTACACTAAATAATCATTTTGGTGTTATTAATTTGTGCTTTTATGATATTTTCTTTTACATCGGACTTGAGGCGCTGGGTGTCACATTGGCAACATCTAATTAGGTGTAAGTTTGGTGTCAGTCCACACACTTGGAGCTTGAGCACAGACATTTTCTTTAAGTTTTACAAGCATCAGCGTTTTTGGCACAAGGCCTCCTTCCCATTGAGCTCAGGTCTGTTGGTCAATACTGCAGGACAACACACACATACACACACAGAAACATTTTGTCCCTCCCCCCTGGGCTGAGAGCTTTTTTCTCAGCAGTGAAATCAGCCAGTGTTCAGTGGAAGTTTGGTCATGTCTGGACTGTTGGGTGTTCGACTGCTGCTGCTGTGGGGCTGCGCCTGCCTCTGGCTGCCCGGCCTGGCCCGGGGGGCTCTGGTCATCTCCAAGGACCATGAAGCTCCACAGGTAAACTCACACACTGAGCTTTTTATGCTCTGATTTTAATTTGCCAGTGTTCATTTTATCTGGTCGTTCTGATTTAGCCAAGTCTCTTATGAATAATCTCTTTGACACAAACAGTGCTCACTAGTTTGCACCTTAAACCTTAAATCCTGTTTTTACAGTCATTTTGTTCCCCAACTTCTCCTGGTTGTATATGTGTGTGTGACACATATGTTTTCCTTAAGAGTCACTGTTGGTGTTGGTTAACACTGCTGTATTTGTATTTCAGGAGTCAAGAGGAGCTGCCAGATCACTGCAGGTATTTGGCAGAAACTATTCACAGACGGACAGACTCTTCATGTAACAGTGAAAATTACATTTTGTGAATTTTCATCTTTCTGTTTATACATGTTCAATAAAGTTTTGGTCCTTGTTCAATCTCAGTATTAGGCACCGAATCATAAATACATGGCTTAAAGCTCAACCTAAAATAAATGACAATTTTTTCAAAGAGGCACTGCACATAGATAATCCATATGATTAAACAGCAAAAAGCAACAGTCACCGTTTTTCTTAAATCATCTCCTTTTTTTTGTTGTTTTGTTTTGTTACAGAAAAGAAGCACAAATGAGGTCAAGGTAAGAAAATAATCAGTTTTTATGATGAGAACTTCATTTATTTTGGAACGGCTATTGTATGCAGCAGCTTGTCACCCAGATCAACAGGTACACACACAACAGATAGCATAACAACTCAAATTTATTTTATTTTAAATAATATTTGTGGAATTGGTAATAAATACATAGATAAATACATATAGAATTATAAGAAAATAATTTAGAGGTAGGTCATGAGGCTGTACAAAAACATATAATTTTGGCACGGGGAATAAAGGGCTTACAGTGACAATTACAGGCAGAGAGAGAATAGTAATGTCCTGAAGGAAGCAATGAGACTTCACACAATATGTGCTCAAGAAAGTTCAATATGTTTATTGATTTCCTTGTGTCACAAAAACAATCTCTGATCCCACTGACTCCAGTCCTCCTTGAACAGATCAAAACAGCACTATTCAGACTGTTATGAGTCTTTCACTGAAAGTCTGTGCAACCAGCAAATAAAGGAAAAGGTCAACAGGCTCAAAAGATTATTGAGAATAACTGAAGTGACTGAAAAAATTTGCTTTTTAAATATTTACATTATCCCTGCTAGCAGCACCCAAATTTGACTCACCCAAATAGCCTCATTACAACACTCCCAAAATGGAACCAGTGACATAATGTCTTTTTTCTTTTCTGTTTTCAAGTTGTTATAATTTTCTTTGGCACCAATCACAGCAGCACACTGTGGGCTGGACTCAGCTGGAAAAAAATAATTCAGTTTAAAATGACATAAAATGAGCAGATCCTACAGTAATAAACATGCTATATGTGCTTGTGATAGGCTTCCCATATTCATTAGCGTTATCTCTTCCTCTCTTTCTGTCTCAGGTGGAGGTGTACAGTGTGACAGTGGACTGCACAGTGACGTCTCGTTTCGCTCACACCGTCATGACCTCCAAGGCCCTGAACACAGCAAACTCCTCCCAGGAAATCTTCTTCGAAGTGGAGCTGCCCAAGACCGCCTTCATCACCAACTTCAGCATGTCAGTCTTTCTCCACTCCCATTTTCACTCTGACGGCATTCCTGCATGTGTTATGACCATCTGTGTATGAGACAATGTTTATCCCCGCTTCCTTTCAAAGTTCTGCTCTAAAACAGATTTTTCTCAATAATACAGAATATTTTTTACTTGGCTTGTGTTGCATCATGTCGTCCTCCATCTTTGTGCCTCACATCACAGGGAAATCGAAGGTCAGGTGTATGCTGGGGAGGTGAAGGAGAAAGAAAAAGCTAAGAAACAATATGAGAAGGCTGTTTCCTCTGGACAGACGGCTGGACTGGTCAAGTGAGTCAGTCAAAATGAAAAATACATAAACCCACTATTGCAAACATGAAACTAAATGTTCAAAGCAACATCTACATTTTTATGCCTAACTAAAGATCCTAAATTGATCATTTTAGCATTAGAAGCTGTCAGTTATATCTGTGTTTTATTACAGGGCCTCTGGGAGGAAGATGGAGAAGTTTTCAGTGTCTGTCAACATTGCAGCCAAAAGTAACGTGACTTTCATTCTGACATACGAGGAGCTCCTTCAGAGGAAACTGGGCCAATATGAGATTTTAACCCGAGTTAAACCCAAGACACCCGTCCAGAAGTTTGAGGTGAATACACTTTTGATTAAATTATGCTTTATGTTGATTTCATTAATCCTAAACTGTGTCTATGTTTGTGTGTGGAGACAGATTGTGGCAAACATCTATGAGCCTCAGGGCATTACTTTTGCTGATGCCCATGCAACCTTCCTGTCCAATGACCTGCTCCCCCTGGTGGAAAAAACTGTCACAGACAAAAAGGTACATGGTGCAATGAGCCTTCAAAATTCACAGTGATCAATAGATAAATAATAAATACATTTATGAACAAGAATTAAGAATAAGCTTAAGTGAATGTATTTATCCCCTGGTCAGGCACACATCTCTTTCTCACCAACTATGGAGCAGCAGAGGAAGTGTCCAGGCTGCGATGGCACCCTCATCGATGGAGATTTTATCATCAATTATGATGTAAACCGAGCACAGGGCCTCGGTGACATTCAGGTCAGCTGTCAACAGTTACTGTATTCAGTATCTGCTGAGCACACATTTATATTAAGCTTCAAATCTAAAACTATACACAGTCACTTTAACGTTCTTTGTGCAGATGATATGTTGTGAAAGAGAAAACTGATGAATCTGTAGTTGGATTGTGTCATACTGTGTCATTCATGCATATTACTGTTATTTGTGATTCTCTTCTCTTCAGATTGTGAATGGATACTTTGTGCACTTCTTCGCTCCCACCGACCTGCAGAGAGTCCCAAAGAATGTGGTGTTTGTGATTGACAGGAGCGGATCAATGAGTGGAGGAAAGATGAGACAGGTGAGAGACGGCTGATCTGGTTCTAATGTATTGACACACACAAAATGTACGGGGAAAATTTAGACCTCTGACCTTGTAACTCTTTGTAGACACGAGAGGCATTGCTGGAAATCCTCAAAGACATCCACGAGGAGGACTACTTTGCCCTCATCCAGTTTGATCACGACATCAGTTCCTGGAAGGAATCACTTAGCAAAGCAACCAAGGAAAATGTGGCTGAAGCCATGGCCTACGTGAGACGGATAACGAGCAATGGAGGTAAATAGAAAAACAGCGGAGAAAAACTAGCTTATAGGCCAAATATTGTCTTTACTCCTTCAGTGATAGAAATGCATTCTGATCCTACAAATTTTACCGCACACTTTTTCTTCTAGGAACCAATATCAACGACGCAGTGTTGAGAGGTGTTAACATGCTGGTCGAAGACAGGCGAGCGAAGAGGCTCCCTGAGAGGAGCATTGATATGATTATTTTACTCACTGATGGAAATCCAAATATGGGTGAGCATCTAGAGTGTGTATGTACTGTAGGATATATATTGTATATATTTGTGTGAATGCACAACTTGACCAATGTACTGTATATGTAGCATTAAATTTGTGCATGTTGTATCTGTGGGTTTGAAGGAGAGTCTAGCCTCCCGAGGATCCAGGAGAATGTGCGTTCTGCTATTGGAGGAAACATGTCTCTGTTCTGTCTGGGATTTGGAAATGATGTGGATTACTCCTTCCTGGATGTGATGAGCACACAAAACAAGGGACTGGCCCGCAGGATATATGAAGCTTCAGATGCAACACTTCAACTCAAGGTGGCGGGTTAAGGCTATGAATACACTTCTGAGCCAATAGTTATATTTATGTAAACTTAAATGAAAATAAATACTAGCTATGTCACTTTCATTTCCACAATTATGTGATATTTTTTTTGACAATTTTCTGATAAAATAATTTAATAAAAGCTATTTTTATAGCACATTCTGTACAAATACATAAAGCACAGAGTGTGCATGCATTTATTTCAGGGTTTCTATAATGAAGTGGCCAGCCCTCTGCTCTCGGAGGTGGACCTGCATTACCCTGACAATGCAGTGGACTTCGTTACCACCAACCACTTCAGCCAGTTGTTTAATGGCTCAGAGATCGTGGTGGCTGGTCGGCTGACTGACAACGACCTGGACAACTTCCTGGTGGAGGTGTTAGGGCAGGGGGTAAGGAGAAGGAAATGGCAGAAATGTAGAGATAATGCTGAGGTGAAGAGAAGACTCGTTACTCTATTAATCTGTTCATCACACAGCATTTCCTCTTATTTCCTCTTCCTTGTAGTTTGAGGATGACTTCAAAGTGCAGGGCCAGGCCAGTGCTATTGACTGGGATGTCATGTACCCAGACGAGGAGTACATCTTTGGGGATTTCACCGAGCGTCTCTGGGCCTATCTCACCATCCAGCAGCTACTGGAGAAGAGGTCAGTTTGAGTCATTTCACTCAAACTGAGACCTGAATTGCTTTGGCTTGAAAATATTAATTTCCCATTTCATGAAAATCTTTTTTAATGATACTCATTGGTGATCACCAGAGAGCCCATAATAAAAACTGTAATATCCATTTAGAGATTCCTTTGTGGTTTTCTGAATGCCATTTTCATATGTGGCAACTTAAGTATATTTTTCGTCTTGCAGCAAGAGTGGTTCCCCAGACGAGAAAGGCAACGCCACAGCCAAGGCGCTGGACATGTCTCTGCAATACAGCTTCGTCACCCCGCTCACCTCCATGGTCGTCACCAAGCCTGAAACTGAGGATGGAACAGACAGCCCTCTCATTGCGGATAAGCTGACTGAGGGTAAGGAAAGAAAGACAGGGTTTAAAAAGTGATGCTGGATAGTCCTAATTTCTATTTACTCAACAACACCAGCAGAGGCTGGTGCTCTAGTTTAAACCATGGAACGTACCAAGTTGTTCTTGTCAATCTGTTTTTTTAACAGAGCAAAGACAACAGGCAGAAAGAGTGGGTAAGACTTCTTTTTTACCATATAGGATAAAAATAGAGTTGTTGGTTTAAGTCGATTCAGTGTATTGATTGATTTGGATGTTATTGTTCCTGTTTCTAGCACATCGAATGCCAACTCCTGCAGTGTTCTCACATTACCAGCCACCACCCACATATTTTGGTAAGTTCATTTTTAGCAATGCCAGCTGCACAGCTGTAATGATGACAATGTCAGTTTGTTGCTCTGTCAGTCCATCACAACAACTATTAGATAACTTGCTTAGAACTTTTGTACAGATATTCATGGTCCTCAGAGGATGAGGCCTCATGACTTTACAGATCCCCTGACTTTTCATTTAGCAACACCACCAGGTCAAAATCTTTACCTACATCTTGATACAAATTTTTGTTCAGATATTCATGGTCCTCGGATGATGAACCCAACTGACTTTATCCTCTGACTTTTCCTGTAGCGCTACAATGAGGTTCACAGCTTTGGTTTTGCCTGAAGTGTCTCAACATTTTACAGTACATACACTCATGTCCCTACAAGGATGAATTGTAAACACTTTGGCAATCCCTTAACTTTGAATAAGGGTTTTACTCTAATCAACAAATGGTAGGTTATTTAAATGCTTAACTAAAATTGTGAACATGATAAACATTACATGCTAAACATCAGCATATTAGCATTGTCATCCTTACCGTGTTAGTATGCTGGTGTTAGCATTTAGCTAAATCACAGCTGTACCAAAGTGCCGCCCCACAGAGCTCCTTCCATGGCTGTGGACTCTCAGGCTTGTTGACATGTTTTTATCAGCATCAGCCAAAACTATATCCGAAACAAAATCATATTAATTTCTTTCTATTACTGTCATTATACTCTGGCATCACCTGCAGTGGACGGAGATCCTCATTTCATGATAGAGCTGCCAGACAGAGATGACGCTCTGTGCTTCAACATCAACGACAAACCAGGAACCATTTTCACTCTGGTCAGAGACCCAGAATCAGGTCAGCCCTGAGTCCCGATCATCATCATGACTTTCTTACCAGTTGACAAGTACAAAATTGCTGTCCCTGGTATCCTTATAAACCAACATGTAAATCAAGTGTTGATATTTTTTCTGTCGTCATACAACTTATGTGCTAGTTAAACAGGGAATGACTGAATCCCACATTGTTTCCTCAGGTATTTTGGTCAATGGCCAGATAATTGGAGACAAGAAAATTCCCCCCAATGGCAAAATTAACACCTACTTCTGGCGGTTTGGCATCGTCCACCAGACTCTGGGCGTGAGGCTGGAGGTGAGCACTCATGACATCTCAGTGTTCCAGGACGGCCAAAGGGTCAAGCTGCTGTGGTCTGATACAGCCTCTCTCAAAGGACCCAAGTGAGTGGCTGCACCATCACATTGTTATCTTCTTCAGTGAAAGAATATGAGTAATATGAAATGTAAAGTCCAGTTTAGACTGAATAATTATCATCTTTCTCCTCCTCCAGTGTGGATCTTCACGTGACCAAGGATCGCAGCCTAATGGTAGCTCTAAAGGATTCAGTCAAGTTTATGATCCTGCTACACAAAGTGTGGCAGAAGCATCCATACCACCGGGACTACTTGGGTTTCTACACCCTCGACAGCCACCTTCTCTCCCCTTCTGTTCACGGCCTGCTAGGTACCACATGACACACTTACCAGGAAGTAGTTAGCATGGTTTATAGCAGGTGAAGGAAAGTGATATGATTTTCTTTTCTTTTCTTTTCTTTTCTTCATAGCAGACAAAAAAAAAGATAATTATAATGATTTTACTTCAGTTGGCAAGGTGGAAAACTACACATGCAGACTGATTATGTTATAAAATAATATTTACTGTAAATGTCGGGTCATCCTCCAGGTCAGTTCTACCATGGGATTGAATATGAAGTGACAGACCTGCGCCCAGGAGAAGTCCCAGAGAAACCAGACGCCACCATGTTTGTGAAAGGACAGGAGCTCAATGTGACCAGGTATACTACATGCCTCAGATAAGCGTGTCCCATCTCAATGTGAAAGTATTTGCATTTAATGTTTGTTCCAAATGAATGAATGGCTCCCGCTTTGTGTGTGCTCTTAAAATTTTATTTGGTCTACATGACGTTTCTGTCTGGGCCCACAGAGGCTGGCAGAGAGACTTCAGGCGGGACGTGAAGAACGGAGAAAACGTTCCCTGCTGGTTCATTCACGGAAGCGGATCAGGCCTCATCGACGGAGATGAAAGGGATTACATCGTGTCAGGACTTTTTAAAACTGTTTGAAGACAGGTTATATATCAGTGTCCACCACAGAAAAATCACCACAATCACAGAAAAATATTAAAATCTGACTGCACTTACACCATGAATAATCTAACATCACATACCCAAAGGCAAACAGGCCTCTTCATGAGCGCATTTCCTGGAATCATAAGAATAACCCAATATAGTGAGAAGTCCTCGGAGACAGACTCAACTGTATTTTGTATTGGAATAAATGGACACAGATCTTAAAGATAGACTCAAGATAGATTTATTCATTTTATTTCAGTTTTTCATTGTTTCCAATGTTGTTTATTACGACAGAAAAGGCTGTTTAGTGTTAGTGTCACATCTTTACTTTGGTCATTCCTCTGTTTTCCCTAAACCCATGTTTGACTTTGAGAATTTTTATAACAATATTTTGTTAATGTCTGGAGCTGACAGGATGTACAATGGGATTTAAACTGTTTCCAAGCAGCTGCAACGCTGATGAACAGTTCATGTAAAGTCTACTGTAGGATTCCTAAACAACATGATACCTAATAAATTTTATCTTGGTGGTAACAAATTGGTGAAACATTTCTTCATGGTCAGATAGAAAGAAAAAGTCCTCTATGTACCAAATGATTAATGAATATTCTTTCACTACAGGAAATATCCATACTTAACAGTCTTTAATATTGGTTGAAAATCATGTGATTTCTAGAACCTTAAAAGCTGAACTCTTGCATGCAGTAAACAAGGAGTGTCCCTCCTCTTGCTGGACAGTGTGGGCGGAGTAGAACTTTTACAGGAAGATTTGATTCCCACATGCCTTGAATTCCTTCCACACTTGTTTTCAACCATGCCAGAGGAGAGGCCGCTTTGTTTCCCAAGCATGACAGCGGCGTGGAGAGTCCTGCTGCTGGGGGCTTGTGTCTGCATCTGGCTTCCAGCTCAGGCCCGAGGAGCTCTGGTCATTTCCAGGAGAGATGCTCTGACACAGGTATTTAACAGAAGCCATTTGTGTGCAGCAGATGCATGTACACAAATGCATTATTATATTCTATGTCAGCAGGTATGTCATTGGTGATGAGTTTAAACACTTTTTATGAAAGCCTGTATCTGCAGTTGTAAGAGCACATCTTTCCCATGAAGAATCCTCAGGCATGCAGGAAGTGATGTGCTTTTTAATGTTTTTTTTGTTTGTTTTCTAATAAAAGAATAAAAGAAGATCTGTTTAGAGGGCACAATTACCAAGACTATGCAGAAAAACAGAAGGGCATCACAGAAAATCAAATAAATAAGTTGCACAAGCCGTAGCGACTCATCTCAGGGAACACTAGAGCATTGACAGCTTACAGGAAAAATCCTTTAAAACTATTTTCCTTTAAAACAGCTAGATATCAGGAGTGTGGGTTGCTTTTGAAGCCAACATTGCTGTTTGCTGGTGTGACTTAACGTTTTACTAGTATTTACAATGGAGCTTCATAGAAAAAAAAACTCAGCAGACTGAAACATTAGATGTAGGTTAGGGTGCAAGCGGAACTTTTAAAAAAATTTTTTTTGATGTACAACCAAGTCAAGTCTCAAGTCTGTTAATGTATGCCCAAAGGTCAAGTGCAAGTCAAGATTCAAGTCTTTCAGCACGCTGACCATTCAAATGATGCAGAATCCTTTTCATTTTCCTCCCAAAGCTTGATTATAAGCAATTTAAACATATACAACCTTAATAGTTTAAGGTGCAAACTGTACAAGGTATGTTCTATTGCTGTCTTATTTACTTTTTGCCATTTTTTCAAGATTTTCCCAAGGTCACACCTTGAGACTTCTCAGTGGAAGTCTCCGCTGTTAACGGGTTAATGTCTAAAGAGTTCTCCATGTTTTTGTCATGATTGTTTGGTTGATTGGTTCGGGACAGGTGAAAAATTACACTGTACAGTAGTCCAAGTCTCATGTCTATAGCTCTGTTTGTCTCAAAATCAAATCAATAAGTCCAAACTTCTACTGAACACACTCATTTGCACAGTAACACATGAGGCAGAGACTGTTTTTCTATTGCCCTTAGGTTCAATCAACCAAGTTGGACATTTGCCATTATGATGACGGCTCTGTCCTCCTCTGTCCTCTTCTCTTGCTGTTTCCAACTCATCAATGCAATAGTTTGTTTAACTAACCATGTTCTATCATTTCAGCCATTTCATGCTTCACCTGTCCACAAGTTGTCCCCTTTGAGGTTTTCTGCACATCCCCACCCAACCACCTATGCACATACACTGTATCTGCTCCCTCCAGTTTGCTAGGTTGTGTAAGACGCCAACCTGTCAGCATGCTGCTGCTTGTCTAGTCTCGCCCGCCTGTTAATTATGTGACCTTTACATCCACAAATCTTTTCCCACACTTATTTTCAGTCCTTTATTGGATTCTGGGTCCACACCTTGCTTCACAGAAATGCTAATCCAAAACTGTCTCTCAGACACTTTGAGGAACACAGAGGAGGCACCTTTAGTACATGTGATGACGAGTATCTAAGCATGGATACTTCAAATAGAGATTACGTATAGTTTAGAAATCAGCATTTTCTGAGGCAGAATGTAACTGATGGAAAACATTCAGGAAAACTTCAAGCTTAGTGATGTCAAATAGTCATACATTTAGTGCACATCCCTTTCCACACCTGCTTTTCCTTTCTCCATAACCATGCAGTCATTTTATGTTCTGTTCCAGGAGACTGAAGAAGCTATGGGCACCAGGTCAATAAAGGTATCCAGCTTAAAATACTGCAAACTAAGAGAAGTTTAGACTACCATTTACTGAACTTTCTGTCTTCCCTGCTGCAAAACTGAAAAAAGACAGTGTTGATTGTGGAAATATTTTTTGTCTCTTTTTCTCCTGCAGAAAAGAAGCACAAACTCTGCAAATGTAAGGGACTATTTTTGGTATTGATATCAAAAAATCTATAAAACACAGGGATGTGACCTTTCCTAATAACAAAACATTTATATATGTTGATGTATCATTGACAAATGAACTCAAATCTGAATATGATAATTCAGTACACATGAGGCCGTGGTCAAGATAACTGGTAGTGTCTATCTCACAGTAGTGGTATTGTTACTGGTTGCGAAATGAAGTCCATATTTCCCATAAACCACATTACTTCCAGATGCCACTTCCCTCCGTGGTGTCCACTGGCATGCATATATTTTCTCTTTGCTTTACTGGAGACAATAAACACGCTGGAAGTGATTTGTCCATCTGGGTTTTATTCCCTTACGCATTTGCGAGTATGAGAAACTCTAAGTTTCATCTTACATTGTGTTTACAGAAAAGTGACTTGTCTCAGTTTTGTGACATGTCTCCTCACATCTGAGACAGACTCCAGTAGAGAGACTGCCAGTCGTCTTAGCCTCTGGTCTTGCTTGTTTGCAGTAATATGGCATGATCTTGTATAATTTGTGTGGTTATGATTTATTGACACTGAACCCCTACGGACAAACTTTTTACTCTATAAGCATCCTTTCAGATGGTGGAGGTGAACAGCGTCAGAGTCAGCTGCACGGTGACGTCTCGTTTCGCTCACACCGTCATGACCTCCAAGGCCCTGAACACAGCAAACTCCTCCCAGGAAATCTTCTTCGAAGTGGAGCTGCCCAAGACCGCCTTCATCACCAACTTCAGCATGTCAGTCAAAACTCAAGACGTTTGACAGTGAGCATATTCTATGTGTTTCTATACCTTTGACAAAAGTCCTTGTGCCTCACAGGGAAATCGAAGGTCAGGTGTATGCTGGGGAGGTGAAGGAGAAAGAAAAAGCTAAGAAACAATATGAGAAGGCTGTTTCCTCTGGACAGACGGCTGGACTGGTCAAGTGAGTCAGTCAAAATGAAAAATACATAAACCCACTATTGCAAACATGAAAATACACGTTCAAAGCAACATCTACAATTTTATGGACTTCTTGTAAAGATCCTAAATTGATCATTTTAGCATTAGAAGCTGTCAGTTATATCTGTGTTTTATTACAGGGCCTCTGGGAGGAAGATGGAGAAGTTTTCAGTGTCTGTCAACATTGCAGCCAAAAGTAACGTGACTTTCATTCTGACATACGAGGAGCTCCTTCAGAGGAAACTGGGCCAATATGAGATTTTAACCCGAGTTAAACCCAAACAACTGGTGCAGGAGTTTCAGGTTCTACTCACTCTCCTCTTTTATTTTTCTAAGCAATGACACGCAGTTCAAGAGACGCTTCCTCAGTGAGCGCAGAGTGTGACAAATTTGTGTCAACATTAAAGAGTGCACTGCCTCAGTGATTGTGATTGTGTGTGTGTGTGTGTGTGTGTGTGTGTGGAGACAGATTGTGGCAGACATCTATGAGCCTCAGGGCATTGACTGTGTTGATGCCACTGCAACTTTCCTCACGAATGATCTGCTCCCCCTGGTGGAGAAAACTGTCACAGACACAGAGGTAAAGGGTTACAAAGATTTCCATGCTTCTGTTTATAGACTTCTCAGTTTTTTGTCCAGTAATCTCAACCGAAATGAATCTCTCTGTCTCTCAGGCACACATCTCTTTCTCACCAACAGTGGAGCAGCAGAGGAAGTGTCCAGGATGTGAAGGCACCATAATTGATGGTGATTTCATCATCAAGTACGATGTGAAACGAGAAGAGGGCGCGGGGGAAGTTCAGGTCAGCTGCCAACAAAGTCTTTGCAGCAGCACATAAGAATCACACTTTAGTCTCAATCAAATTCTTTACATCCCTTCAGGTTGTGAATGGATACTTTGTGCACTTCTTCGCTCCCCCTGGCCTGCCCAGAGTCCCAAAGAATGTGGTGTTTGTGATTGACAGGAGCGGATCAATGAGTGGAAAAAAGATTGCACAGGTAAAAGACTTGTGTGGGTAAGCTCCTTACCGCATGCAATGATGTATGTACATCTTCATATGTTAAACTGTGAACCTTTGCAGACCCGGGACGCATTGGTTGCCATTCTGAAAGAACTCCATGAGGAGGACCACTTTGCTCTCATCCTGTTTGATTCCAGTATTGTCACCTGGAAGGACGTTCTCTCCAAAGCAACTCAGGAAAATGTGGCCAAAGCCATTGCCTACGTCAGGAAAATAAAAGACAACGGAGGTGCAACTTTAGTTCTAAATGTTTTGTTCACTTCCTTATTCAGATGACCAGAAATAGAGTTCAAATGTATACATTTATTTATAGTGGTGAAGAGAGATGTCAACAGAGTAGATTATAGAAGAATAGAGAGTAAATCACAAAGGTTCAGGGCCTAAGAGACACAGATGAGAAGAATTAACCACTCTTTAATCTGTCTGTTCAAAGTGAAGCTTCGGAGACTTCATTAAGTTAGCGCTGGTCAGCACTGATCAACAAGTGACCCACGCTCATAACCCCACATAAAATTGCAAATTCTTATTTTTACACTTAGGTTTTTGTACAGATCAAACAAATGAGGTATGTGTTAGAGCTACATGGTGGATTTTTCAACACTTGGACAGTCTAGCTGATTTCCTCTGCTTCCAGTCTTTATGTCAAGCTACGCTAAACTAAGCTAAGCTAACTGCCTGCTAGCTGTAGATTCATACTTTGTGGACAAGAATGAGAGGGGTGTATTTTTCAAAATGTTGATCTATTACTTTAAAGAACATGGGCTACTGAGAAATTGCAACTTAATTTTCTCTATAAAAAATGTTATCTTAGGATATTTTTGTGTTAATCTGCTCATTGTGTCGTTGCCTTTCAGGCACAGATATCAATAGCGCTGTGCTGAGGGCAGTGAGCATGCTGGGGAGAGAAAGAGGAGATAAGAGGCTCCCAGAGAGGAGTGTGGATATGATTATTTTACTGACTGATGGGATGCCAAACCACGGTGAGATGTCTTCATTTGGAGGATGATAATATTTTATTCTGGATGGTCAGAGGTCATTGAAAGTTTTAAAAGGTTGACAAGTACTTCACAAATCTTATAAGTATGTTAAGTCTCTTATAAGAACAACAAGGCTTTCATTGCATGCTCATACATAATGTGTACATTAATATACATGTGTGCGTGCATGTATGCGTACAGGGGTGTCAAACCTCCCAACAATCCAGGAGAATGTGCGTTCTGCTATTGGAGGAAACATGTCTCTGTTCTGTCTCGGCTTTGGAAATGATGTGGATTACTCCTTCCTGGATGTGATGTGCAGACAAAACAAGGGGCTGGCCCGCAGAATATATGAAGCTTCAGATGCAGCTGTTCAACTCAAGGTGAGGCAAAACAAGAAAACACTGATTTACAACAAAGGGAAAGTCCATTCAAGTTTGGCAGTGTTTATTGTATTTATAGTGTGTTTTGCACCTCCAGGGGATTTTGGTAAACAGATGATGCATGATTTGGAGTGTGTGTCTCTCCTCCAGGGTTTCTATAATGAAGTGTCCAGCCCTCTGCTCTCGGAGGTGGATCTGCGTTATCCTGACAATGCAGTGAACTTTGTGACCAAAAAACACTTCAGCCAGTTGTTTAATGGCTCAGAGATCGTGGTGGCTGGACGGCTGAGAGACAGTGATCTGGACAGCTTCTTGGTGGAAGTGTTTGCCCAGGGGGTGAGAAATGGACAACAGAATATGAATTATGCTATGAATAGACCTTATATCTTGTCATGGTGGTGAACAGACAATATGTGTGCTTTTTCTCACATGTGGCTGAATATTGAATGCAAAGAGTGATACTGTGAATGAAACAAACTTAGGTGGATTGTTTTAGTCTTTAGAGATACTTCTTCCAGACATTCTCAGGGCTTCAGTAAGGGTCAAGTCATCATGCCTTGATGTTCCTATTTTTATTTTTTATAACGATGGTCAGTTGGACACTTTGGTCCAGACTCCAGACTAAAAAATCTCAACAACTATGAGGTGGATTGTACAGAATCACGGTCTCCTCAGGATAGATCCTACTGATGATACCTTAACTTTTCATCAAGCTTCATACATTTAATTTTCCATTTGGTTTACTTATGACATTCCTATCAACCTGCAGCCTTACAGAGCTGCTAGTGTGGCTGTCGACTCTGTCTTTATTATACTGTTAATATCCTCTCCTGCCATCGCTCATTGAATCTCTCCTATTTCTGTAGTCGGACAATGACTTCCAAGTGCACAGAAGGGCCAGCGTGGTAAACTGGGGGGTGATCTACCCAGAACTGGAGTACATCTTTGGGAATTTCACTGAGCGTTTGTGGGCCTACCTCACCATCCAGCAGCTACTGGAGGATAGGTTTGTTCATCAAAGATTTGAGAAAGTTTCTCTGTGAACTGTGATGGATTACTCAAAGAAACTGCTCTGATCAGAGTTGTTATTGCTCGTCATGTGCATCATATATCACTATTAAACAACCAGCTAATCTCCTCTTTCTTTTTTATCTCACAGTGACATTGGTACTCAGCAAGACAAAGACATTATGACAGTCAAGGCATTGGACATGTCTCTACGGTACAGCTTCGTCACCCCTCTCACCTCCATGGTGGTTACCAAGCCTGAAACTGAGGACGGACCAGACAGCCCTCTCATTGCTGACAAGCTGACTGAGGGTAAAGGATATGTGGCCAGTGTTTGATTTTAATTTTGTTTAATTTGTTGTCAGCAGATTTTTTATTTTTATTTGTACGAACGGAAAAAAAACGATTTAGTACAGGCTATCTGATAAACTGACAAGTGAATCAGCATATTCTTTCTTTGCAAATTACATTACATTCTTTGATTATTAGAAATCTGTTGAATCAGTATGTGTGAGTAGGACTTCCTGAAGGCATCCAACTTTGAGTTTTATGTTTTCTAACTGTTGCCCTGTTTTACAGACCAGCGACAGAAAGCAGAGAGACACCGTGGTACGACAATCTCTTTTAACTTCATTATATGACAAACTTTACCAACCTTATTCTGGCTGAACAACTTTGGCGATGTATGATTTTATTATTTTTGATAACAGGCCCTGCAGCCGATGCTCGAGGTTCCCATGGCCTATCAGATGGTAAGCTTCTCATACAGCAGTAGTTTCACTATCACATAATTTTTATCATGTCTATGCTGTCATTATTGCTGCCAATTTTACTTATATCTTCTATTAAAAGCTTTTATTATCAAACACAGACATGATTCACCACATATGTATCAATAATTTAATACTGAAGAAATCAGTTCCAGCTCTTCACTGCTGCACTATAGGATGCAACTGTTAGCTGTTATAGCTTTCTGCCTGACATTATACTTTGATGATGCTTTTGCAGTGGACGGAGATCCTCATTTCATGATAGAGCTGCCAGACAGAGATGACGCTCTGTGCTTCAACATCAACAACAAACCAGGAACCATTTTCACTCTGGTCAGAGACCCAGGATCAGGTCAGCCCTGAGTCTTGATCACTCAATTGTTCTCAAAGGAAGCAAAAGGCATGATAAAACAAATCTTTCATCATTTTCAGGCTTTGTGGTGAATGGCCAAATTATTGGCAAGAAGAAAGTTGTTGCTGATGGTAACGTCAACACCTACTTTGGACGTTTTGGTATCAGCCACAAGAAGCTGGGAGTGAGGCTGGAGGTGAGCACTCAGGACATCTCAGTCCTCCACAATGGCAGACAGGTCAAGCTGCTGTGGTCTGATACAGCCTCTATCAAAGAAACCAAGTGAGTAATCCTGCTTTGCAAATATTATCTTGAGTTACTTGACAGCAACATGTTTTAAACTGAAATGATAAAATAATGCAAACATTTATGTTGTCATTATGTCAGGTAAAAGTGCTTTTAAAAGTCAATGTAAAGACATTTCTCACAATGATTTTTAATTTTTGTTTATCACACAGTAAATACCTGAAGTTCAATTGTCATACCTTAAAGATACCATTCCTACAATCTATACCACAATTAATCAAAATATGAGTGTCATCTAAATGAAAATTAAACAATAAATTGGATCAGTAAAAACTACAAAACCAAGTGTAAACTATGACATCCTCACTGAAAATTGACTTAAGCTATACTTGACACTGACAAATAAAGAAGCTCCACGTGGCTCCTGTGAGTCACAAAGAAACAACTTTGCTATCTTACTGTCAGCCAGTTGGTCAAATGAAATTGTTGTTCTCTCTCCTCCAGTATGGACCTCAAGTTAACAAAGAACTGCAGCTTAACAGTGACACTGAGACACTCCATTAAATTTATGGTCATCAAACACACAAAGGTGTGGAAGAGACGCCACGATCAGCAAGACTACCTAGGTTTCTACACCCTGGACAGCCACCACCTGTCTGCTTCAGCTCATGGCCTGCTAGGTGGGAACAGAAGAGGCTGAGAGGAAATTTCCCATATTATGATGCACTGTTTTTTTTACAGCTATTTTCTTATTCCTAACTTTAAATAAAGCAATAGATATTAAGTAAGCTTTTTTTGCTCCAGGTCAGTTCTACCATGGGGTTGAGTTTGAGGTGACAGACCCACGTCCAGGTGAAGTTCAGGAGAAGTTAGATGCCACCATGTATGTGAAGGGACAAAAAATCAACGTGACCAGGTGCACACACACACACACACACACACAGAATGCATGTGAGGGTAAAGTGTGTGCTCATATACACATCTCATCATCAGTTTTCTCTCCCTCACAGACACTGGCAGAAGGACTTCAGCAGGAACGTGAAGAATGGAGAGAATATTCCCTGCTGGTTTGTCAACAATGATGGAACAGGCCTCATTGATGGAAGAGCCTCAGACTACATTGTGTCAGGGCTTTTTAAGACAACTTGAATCCTGAAAACTAACTTTAAAAAAATAAAAATAACTGTTTTGACATGGGTTCTTTGTGTGCCTTAAATAAATAAATAAATAAATGAATAAATAATTAAAGGGTGTGTTTGTGAAGAGATTCATCAAGCAGGGTGTGGAATAGGTAACTTGTCTGAGGCCTACTTGCTGGTAATTCAGACATTCAGGGCAAGAGGCATGAAGCCTGAACACACAGTCCCGCCTCTCTTTCTGGATACCAGTAACCTACATCTCTCTTTCTCAGACATTATGGTAGTTGCCAGATGTCTTTTCTCGGAGCTGTGGAGCAGCAGAGGGACTGAGCACTGGGACTGAGGTTGAGTTTGGAGATGGTCCATTGTGAAAACATCCAGTCGGTGAGCCTGTTGTCACTGCTGGGATGTTGGACAGGCCCAAACACAGCTATCACTTAATTTCCTCAACATCATTATCACTGTTCATTAGAACATAATAAGGATGGAGCGTGTGTTTGTCAGATAACACTGATGTATGTTAGCATGTTTTAAATGTAGTAATTTTACTGTAATTGAATATGTTTACATTGCTTCAGCTGTACATGCTTAGAGTTAATTAACTTTTCCATGTGGTTAATGTAATGACAGCAGGTGTAAAGAGGAACATGTTCGGTTTTTTGACCACAGGGGGCAGCAGTGAGTTCACTGCGGTTTGTTGCGCTGACAACCCGAGGTAAAGACGCTTTCGTCGAAAAATAATTTCACATGCCAAACAAATCTAAGATTTATGCTTTATTGTTATTATTTTTCAAATCGTATGTTTCACCTTTACAAGTGAGATCACTATCAGGAGGGAGACACAAGCAAACGTCCTCACCTCCAAGAAAGAGCAGCGTGAAGCAAAACTAACCCGAACCAGCGTTAGCTAACTTAACGTCAATCCCGCACAAGCTAGCAAGCTACACAAACGAACTTATGTTGAAGTTTGACCACAAAAAAACAGGGCCGAATTATTAAAAAAGTTAGAGTTAGCTTGACACATTATGATTGTATTATTATATTGTTTATCTGTATGCCATCACTGCTGTACGGGTAGCCCAATGTAGGCGTCCTCATGGGTCAGTAAACTGTTTGTTTACAGGATACCGCCCACTGAACCAGAGCCACCCGGTCCTCACCTGAGGGAGGAGGACCAGAAGCAGGTGAAACGGAGCCAATGCAGTTTTAAAGTCAGTCGAATAAACGCGTGGACGGAGGTATGTCTATTTTTCCCAAGTGCTGACGCTGTGATTACCATAAACTCAGGAGCATAAATATACAGTACAGCATATATACAGTACAGTAGTAGTACAGGACTGCAGCATCATTTGCAGCAAGTTTAATAATTTTTCGTGCCCTTGTCAATGAAGATGGAAAAATCATTATTGAGAGATTATCCAAAATTAAGTCATGTATCCAACTAATTACCCATCAGTCATAAAGATACCAGTTACTTGTTCTCTTTCAATAAATGCCATCTGGGTGCTGTGCCTCAAAAAAAATTTCTCAAATGAGGTTAGGATAGAAAGAAAGCAACAAACTGTACTTATGGTCTTTTTATTCTCAGCAGTAAGTCTGCTGATGTGTTTTAATATAAAGCCTTTATTAAAAACCTGAACACCCATGGCACACCCTCACAGGTGATTTCACTTGACTGGCCGATTATATGTCCTCCCTGGACTCTGTTGGCTCTGTTGGCCTTCACAGACATTTTTCACAGCAGGCATTTCAAATTGTCATAGTAAGAAATTCACCTGTGATACTAATAACATTGATGATGGCTCTGTCCTATTCAAGTATCCCAGTAAATCATGACAGTAAGCCAGCATGAACTATACCAAGACACTGAAACTGAAGCAGCTAAATGGACTTAAGCCATTGTTCATTTTTGTATTTATTTACACCTGAGTTTTCTCTACTGTGACATGCCAAAATGTCTTCAGTGAAAAAATGCATATTGATACTTCCCCACTCTTCTCATTTGCTTTGTTTGACCTGGATGGTGAAAGAAATGCACCTTTATCATTCTTTCATTAGTATAAAGAGCATGGTGTCATAATATAATTCACTTCATAGCTCCATGAAACTTCAAGCTGAGCCGAGGTCTAATTAGCCAGACACTTAATAAAATTAAAGATCAGCTAATATTCAACACATACACATTTATAAATTATAGGCTCATCAGACCATAATAATAAAAGTGTAAAAAAAAAATGACAATAACATATAATCACTACAAAAGATCAACACATGGGTTGACCTTTTTATTGTTGGATTGCTACCTTTTTTCTTAATTCCTTTCATGGCATAATGCAGTTGTTAAATTCACAGAAGGATGCCCAATTAAGTATGTAATTGCCAGATATGGCATTTGGAGTCTCTTTTTTGTTTTTATTTCACTCTTTCTGTTGAAGTTTATCGATGCATTTTGTGGTGTTTGCTTTTCCTCTTGTTTTCTATTGTGCAAAGCTTCATTGTTAAGTAGAAGAGCACAAGTCAAAGTTTAAACCCTAGACATAACCTGCCTTTGTAAAATTTGGAGCTCTACCTTTTGAGCTGTAAGAACGTTGAGTCCGTGGTATAGTCACTATGAATGTGGTCAGTGACTGGTATGATATGTTCTTCATATTATTAACAGACAATAGAACACATAGTTTCATTTTCTCTGCCCTCATTTGAATGTGTGTTTATGTATGCATGGGTGGTTATGTGTTGTATTTGCCCATATGCAGTGAACCTAAAATGTATGGTGTGTGTGTGTGAGAACTCCTTGTACTGTAACAACTCACCAGCTCTTATTACACAGCTTTGGCATGTGTACTAATAGATCCAGGGCAAGAGTGTTGACCCCAGTCATGTCGGAAGTTCAGGAGTTGAGAGGGATTTTCTTAAGGGGATCTTTGCAGAAGTGTGTGTCTGTCTCTTTGTATGTGTGTGTATGGTGTGTTTGTGTAAGCTTTGATGATTAACACCAGATGTGCGCGGCTCAGGGTGTCGGCAGCAGCTTGAGAGGGCCCCACTGTACTCCATTCGGCCCTGCTTGTAGAAAATGCTCAAGCGACTTCTTCACACATGGCTGAGAGTAATATCTCTGCTGTTCATTCCCCAGAGCCCCACAAGGTTTGAAACATCAGGTCAGTCTAAGCCAAAGGAAGTTTAATAAGGAGTTTGTGCAGCTAGAGCAGGGACTTAATGTAGGTCTCCTTCTTCTCCACCAGAGGGCGGGAGAGAGCTGTAAAACATCTGCAAGTGCTCAGGTCCCACAGTCAGGATTGACTACTGTAGGTTAATAGATTTTTTCCGAGGATCTTTTCAATTTTTCCAGTTCATATAAAGCACAGAAACATTGTATTTTTGTCCTGTATTACACTGTTGAAATTAAATTTTAAAGGGAAATATTTTACCTAAAAAGTTCCACATAGAAAATACTGCAATATTTTGAGGAAGTGACTGAATTAAAGTTGTGACTAGTGCTGGACCTAAGTAGTAATTTCATTATTGTTTATTGATATTCTTTTATTTGAATATGCTGTGATTAATGTATTTGTGTTTTATTTACATAATGTCAGAAATAGTGAGAAACACCCAAGTTTCAAGAGCCTAAAGTGACACTGTGAACTCATTACTCATCACAGAGAACAAATCCGTCTAAACTCAGTCCAACCCAGTCAGTGATTCAATTTGCAATAATGCAAAAGAGAAAGGAGCAGCAAATAATCATATTTGAGAAGCTAGAATCTTTTCTTTATGTGCAACTTAAACAATTATTCATTCATGAAAAATGGTAACGATTAATTTACCATAGGTCAACTAATCAATTGATTGTTTCTGCTCTAGTTATGATTCTTGCAATAGATTAGATGAAAGTAAAATTAGCTGTAAATTCTTCTGAGAAAGGCTGTTTATGGCCAATTACGTTTTTCTGATTATACAATATTTTGACAGTTTTTCATCAAAGCAAATCTCAAAATTAATGTTGCATTTTGAAACAGCCGGGCACGATGATTCTCTCCTGCTCAGATTCCTGCTCTCAGTCAGCTGTGCAGTGAGACTTGTGTTTGAACTCTCAAGTTTGTCAAAAGTTATAATTTCATTTCACTCCTTCCATTACAGCCCCACTTTATTTGAACCCTTTCCTCTGTCCTCACCTCCCAGGTCTCCCCCCTCCCCCGCCCGTCTCTCTACCTTTTGTCCCTGTGTGAATATTTCACATTGCTGTTGCCGCTGGTGCGTGATGCGGGGGACTGAGCGCTCATTGTGTGTACGCAGTGTGGGTGCTGCGGTATGTGGCTGCTCGGCGTGTGGTGTGTCGTGACAGGCGTGTGGCCGCTGACGCCAGCCGGCCGCCTGCCTGTCTGTCTTTCTGTCTGTTCAGTTACACCTGACCAACGCTGACATCGCCATGCCCACACACTCAAACATACACACACACACATATAAATATGCACACACACACAGACAAGTATAGACTGCACCACTAAACATGGTACCCAATGTCAAATTAAGGGTCACCAACTCCCTGCCACTGTGGTCTCCCCACTCGTCCCCTCACTGCAGTAGGTTGGCATGAGGCTCTCGTGTTACCTTTGATGTTCTGCTTACTTGCTGTGAATTCATGAGTGTTACTGAATTTAAGTAATCTGACTGAAAAAATGCAACCTGCATAAATTTTTAATTACCGCTGTTGCACATGTTCCATATTCATAATAATATTAAGGCACATTTATGCCATGGCTTATCCAGCACATGCACTCATATTTTCTGTCGAATTTATACCAAGTGTGTCTAACTCTATGGCAACAGACACATTGTTGTGGCATTTACTTTATATTAAAAGTGCATTATTGAATTTTGTGGTTTTGAAGTGTAGGTCTGTTCTGAAATGCAGTGGGAGGCTATGAGATATTGCGGCGCACCGTGGTGTAATCCTTGGTATTTAGTGTGTTCTCTCAGGCTGCTGAGGTGAAAAGTTGAACCTGGTGTTGACCTTCTCTTGAGAGTGGGCTTAGCTCTAAAGTCAGGCACAGGCCAAAGTCAGAAGGAGGATGTTCTCAAGTTCCTCTTTCCCTCCCTCACGTGAACCGCTCCTCCCCTCAGCCACCCTCCCCTCCCACACGGAAACAATTAACATCTGTGATAAGATGTTGTGCATATTTCCATCATTTTATCTTGTTGTTATTGTTTGTTTGTTTTTCCATCATGACGAAAGTCTTGTGTCCTCTTGTCACGGCGCTGTTAATCACAATTACATCTCATCTAGGTGCAAGGAGTTGGAGAGAGAAAGAAGGAGAAAGAGACTGAGAGGGGCCTAATGTTTATCACAGCAGGGAGTTGAATTCCAGATGGGGAGATAATGAAAAAAACAAGCAAACAATTATACAAAAATAGACAAAGTGGGGAAAAAAGAGAGAGCAGACTGACAGACGACAGGAATGATATTTGGGGCAAACTGGACAAGTTTTTATTTGTACTCCCAAAAGGCCAGATTTAGACAGGTCTGCGTAGAATAAGAGTAGAGTTTTGTATTGTGTTGATACAAAAGTAAGACTAGGTCAGAATGTAGTATATGGCTGTATTTTAACTGTCGAATTTCCAATAAAGCTTATTTACATCTTTTTCTGTTTCTGTTATCGGACAAAGGAACAAGTATGAAATAGTGACTGCAACATGGCCTGTTAAGACTACATGTTAACCACCAGTCACTTCCAAGCCATTTCTAGCTGCTGCTCTGCACTACTAAAATCCTGATTTTATATCTACGACGTCGTCTGACAAAATAACCAAACACATAAGTTAGCACATGAGAAGCTCACTCACATCAGTTGCCGTGTGGCCAGCATAGAGAGGTGTGTCTGCGGAGGGAAAGCCCGACCTCCACATGTGAGGCAATACTGGCGACTATGTTCTACGGAAAGTAGCTCAGGTTTGTTTAAAAAGTTACTAAATTTGTTGTTGGGTGCTTCTTTTTTTTTTTTTTTAAGTCACTATAGGAGTGTAAAAAGTTGGTTAATCTAGCAACAAAGGTGCTGAGTTGGCAACACTGCTTGTTTGCACCAAATCGTTTAGAAAGAGCAAAGGCCTAAGGGGATCTCAAATACTTAGCCACAGACCAAGGGTGTAACATCATCACTCAGTCAGTTAGTGACTCAGTCGAACATTTGAATAGGTTGGTGTGTGGGCTTTATTTAGCATCTTTTTTTTGTTTCTATGTCACATTTAGCCCCTTAAGGGACAGAGAGCTTTAACCCCTGTGTAAGATTTACACATCTTATCATGTGTCGCATCATGCGCCTCGGAGTCGCTGATCCACACACTATTTTGTTAAAGCAACATGACCCAGAATTCAAAACCAAAACTAAGTCTGACATTCTTCCAGTCCAGTGGAGCAGGAGAATACATGGCCTAAAGATATGGGTCCAACAGTAGATGTTGAGTCGTGCTGCACTCCACTCTCCATCTGTTTTAGTTTTGGAGTGGTTGTGATAACCTCAGCCTGACCCCTGATTGGTCTAATCTCACCCTCATCTTCTCTCGCTGGTCAGCTGACAGAAGGCCACGCTGCAATTGGAGGCTGCGCCGCTAAGGAAGAGGAATTTGTTTAGCATTGTGTTGGAGTAACAGTTAGCCAGTGAGAAGTTTAGTCTACTGTTTAAACCATAGCAAAGCCTCAGAGCACAGAAGCAGAAGGAATGTTTATGGTGGAAATTCAAAGAGCCAAACAAGTTGGCTGTCCCAGGCAGTCGCCTTAGAAGAATCCTCATACTGTTCCCTTCCCCTGTGCACAAGCATGACTGGATGTCAGTAAATGTATATAACATATATATTCATGGCTTACAGTGATAGTGTCCTGTGTCTTCATCCAGTCTTTAGAAGTCAGGGCTTAGGTCGAAGCAGAGAATATTGCAACTAACCCCCAGTGTCTCCATTGAATTCATATGAATGAATTTCATCCGACTGTACTTGTTAACTCACAATGGATAGATACTGTAAAATGCAGTTATTGTAGTTACAGTGCTTCAAATTTTTTTTTGAGGGAAAAGGAAAAGCCGCCATTGAGTGTAGTAGCTGCTTCAAGCGGTCTGTTTGGAGGGCTTTAGTCCAGGCAGATTAGATCAGAGGGCCACTCTGTTTGTTTGTTTTGATTTGGGAGGGGCCAAGCTCCTGAGGGATACCCCCCCCCCCTTCTCTCTCAACTACCACTCTACTATCCCTCCCCAGGATTCCCCCTCAGGGCACAGTCAACTGGAGCCCCCCTGACCTCTCTGTCACCCCTTCCAAACCCACGTTAGCCAAGGCATCCTGGGAACAAAAGAGAAAACGAAGGAAGAGTTTTCTGTGTCTTAGCATCCACTGAACCAAATCACAACCAGACCGCTTCATCTGGGGGTGTAGGCAGTGCCACCCAGGCAGGCAGCCCCTCTAGCTCTGGTCAGCCCTAAAGGAGGTTCATTCCAGCAGGTTGACCTCTCTTTCATCTGCTTGTGGGTCTGAGGTGTTCTCTCACACCCAGTAGTGCTGCAAGGCCAAGGTATTAGCTAGGTGAAGAGGTTGCCTGACAGCTGTTGCAACTGCAGTCTTGTTCTTTTTGCATTTTGTTATATAATTGTCTTAACTACTTTTTAAGTTGCTGTAAAAGTATTGTGTCAAAATATGCTTTGCTTTAAATTTTAGGATGTACCGGTGTGGATGGAATCCAAATTGGATTCAGATTAGTTTTACTACTGTGCATCTGTCAGTGGCCTGAGAATAGAGCCAAATATATCCTGTAAAATCCTGTAGCCAATTTGGCATCTTTTTCACATGATTTTCTGCTACTGTTTGCGCTCTCTGTTGTGTATTCTTCAGGGTCTCATGACTGCAATACACTCGTCTCTCTTTCCACCTATTCCCATGTCTTTCCATAGATACACTTTTCCCATTCCTCTGCCTTACCATGTATCCGTCTGTTAAGGCTGATGAACAGTATCAGCCAAGGGCGTAGACCTTCATATGAACACACACACATACACACACACACACACACACACACACACACACACACACACACACAAGACTCACTCACTCACAGAGACCCCCCCACCCCCACCCCCCTCTACTGACCTCTTCTTCATCTCCCACAAGGCCTTGGGGTGAGGCAGCCTGGCACCAGACAGTTATTCAAACCCTCAGGCAGCTTCACAACAGGTCAGAGACAGAAACAGAGAAAGCTGAAGAGAGAGGTAGTGAAAGAGACGCAGAGAGAGAGAGCAGCTGATTATTTACTGATTAACTACCGTCTTAACTTCAGATTGTGGGATGTGGGCTACTGCTTTTGAATAGAAAGAACTGAGACTTTGTGAAGTCTTTTTGGATAATATTCAGTGATTGTTGGGCATTGTTTGCTGGATTTGCATCAAAAAAATTCCTTTAAAAAACACAAAATACATTTTAAAGTCTAAGAAACTAATTTAGTCCTTTGACTACTATTATTTCCTTTGTAGATTCCCTCTCAGTCTTTAAACCCATCCCTTTAAAACAGAAAAATAAGTTATTCAGCCATAAATTAATTTAGCTTTTTATTATGTTTTATTTCATTTTAATCCCATGAAACAGGAAATAAAAGCACGGGGATGCTGTGGTTGGATTAAAAGTCGTCTTTGTAAACATTGTGACCCATGTCTTTGACATGCTTCCTTTCTCCTCTTGAAGAAAGTCTCTTCATAACAGGAACGGCAAGAGATGAAGGTCTCTTTTTAAAAGAGGACATGGGATTGGGAGGCAGACTTTGGAGTCTTTGTGAGGCATGTGGGTCTGTATTTTGTGTCTGTTTTGTTCTTCCAAATCCTCCTTGGTTTGTGTTTGTTTCCGAGCTCTGCTTTGAGCGATTAGGGACGAGGGTTTGAACAGCTCGGTTAAATGAAGACATAATTTCAGCCCTTTATTGTAGCTTTGAATAGTTGTACTTTATATCAATAAATGACACTGGTTTGCATATTAGATGTATTGAAGGTTTGTTCTTTAAAGAGAAAAAGTGTTTGAAAAATGTTTTTTGTCACGTTAGACTTGTGGCTGGTTTGCTCTTTATGGGATGTGAGTATATTGTATTGGACAACTGATGTCAGTAAACCATGCCACCAGAGATGAGCCATATCACAAGAGGCATCACTAGAAATCTGAGTTGTGCCATTAGACAGAGAGAAAGGCAGTATCTTGAGAGAGAGAGAGAGAGAGAAAGGGGAGAGACACAGAACGGATTGTTCCACAACAGACTGACGGACCTTTTAGCCTTATCTTCCTGAGCTACTCTTACAGAAAACCAAGGAGAGAAGGGAAAAGAATGCCCTGCTCTTTCTCTCTCTCCTTTTTCCCATTCTCTCATTTCTCCTGTCTGTCTCTCCCCTCCTTCTTCATTTCTTCTTCTGCTTTTGTCCATCAGTCTTAACCCAGCATTTCTTAAAAATCCTCTTAACCCTTGCACTCCTTCCATTGTCCCCTCTCCTCAGTATCTTACCTTGATGTTTTAATATCTTGTTTCTCTCCTCACCCACCACTATCTTATCCGTATTCAGCTCTTTGGAGCACTCTCAGAGCTCATTGCCCCTACAGATTGTTAAAAGGTTGATTTGTAAGCCACCTCAGAGTCTAAGCTGCAGTTGGCTGTTAGCGTTACACTCTGTAAAATAGATCCCTCTCTCCATCTCAGGCTCACACTGTATGCATGACAGCTTTTCAGGAGGGGTGCCATACAAACGTGGGCCCAGTTGCCTTTGCAAGAACATCTTATTTGCATTTGTTTACATGTGCCACTCTCTGCACATTTGGATGTGCTGCATGTCATGATGTTTTGGAGCAGCCCCTTGCCCAGATCCTGATACACATAGACACGCACACACGCAAGAGTATTTGCTTGCGATGACACTGTGAGTCGTCCCTCTCCTCCCTCTCTGACAGAATGAAACGGATGGATAATTAGATATCAAAGGGAGGCAGGCAGGGTGTGGCGAGGCGCGCGGGCCCCTGCAATGGTAAAGCACTTATTAATGAGATAGGGCTTATCTGCTCTCCTCCCAGGAATTCTGCCTTTGATCGGCCCGACTCCGGACTTAATACATTTTTGATTGATAGGCTGAGATGACAGAGAGAGGCGGCGTGGATGGGGTAGGTGGGTGGAGGGGCGTGTGTACGTGTGCATAGAAAGGGGGGGGGGGGCAATACTCAGATGCAACTGTAACGATGCCCTTCACATGATTAAATAACTTATGACAATAGTGTTTCACCTTATGGGATATAATACATTAAGATGAGCATACACAACTTGTTTGCATGTTAAATAAATCTCAGTTATGCAGACATGCACATACTGTATAAATGAGCACACATACATCCTCACATTCCTCTGCCCATACAGACATAGATTATCAAAGACAACCCAAACAGACAGGCGTATTCAGTCCCCTTAACCCCAACCATAACTCACACACCGGGGCACCAGAAAATCTTTTCCCTAAGACAGAGCAGGCGAGGGGCAGGCCTGTGGAGGGGGACTGAGATAAGGCCCTTTCCCCATCTGGAGATGAGTTATAGCCCACCCAGGAGGATGTGGCTAGAAACGATCCACCCGGACACGCTGCTCGGCTCCCTGGGATTGGTAGGGCTGGTGTACTCCCGTTAGTGAGGCAGCGGGCGACCTCATGGACAGAGATAACAGTCCCACTCTCAATAACACCTTGACCAGAGGGAGGAGAGGCAACATCAAATCAGTGAGCCTGTACACACACACACACACACACACACACACACACACACACCCACACACACACACACCCACCCACCCCAAAATCCACACATATCATACAGCTCCACCCCCACTCCCTCTCCCCGCCCGACAAGAGGTGACTGAGCGTAACCATTATAGCACCGTGTCACCTTGTTATGAGTCTCTGTCAGTGTGAGACGTTGGGTAAATTAAAGAAGCCATAACTGCTGCTCCGTCAACAGCCCGTCACCCCTCATTTATTACCATGCCAACGGGCGGAGGGATAAAGCCCCCCCAATCAAGCGGACAGATCGATCAATGTGACAGGCGCATTTCAGGTCTCCAAATCAATCACACTAACAAAGGCAGGTGAAAGAAGAGGTGTTTGTTGATTTTTATTTATTTATTTATTTATTTATTTTTGTAGGACTACAGCTGTTCCCGGATGAGTCAGGGGAAAAGGCCTGAACATACCCTCTGTCGCCCTGAACCAAAGACTCAAACTTTATCTGACTTCCAGTACGGTGGGCCGGTGTATGCATCACTGTCTCATTATTTGGTTTGACTGTAGTGTCTCTATTGTTCTGGCAAATGTTGCTGTTTCTTGATCACACAATAGTTTTGGAGTTTTAATTCAGATGGTATGTGGACTCAGATAATTCACTGTGGAAGGTGCTGTGTCAGTGGTCAAAGAAGAACCATAGGCAGATTTTAAACTCGCACATGAAAGTTTTGATTTAACATACAGACCAGGCTCTAATGCTGGACACAGCGTGAGAGTATGGCTGCATGGGAAACATGATGAAACGGAGGCAGCGCTGAACAGAGATGGGGAGGAAAGCGAGACAGCGCAAGGAGGGGGTTAGATGATAAGAGTGGGAAGAACTGATAGAGTGGAAGAAACCGTGTAGAGAAAGAAAATGATTAAAAACAGCAATCATCCGTCGGAGACTGATAAACCAACCAGTCGTTAATTGGAAGCGTGCAACTCGTGGGGATATGGTTGGATTAGGTTCACTTCTTCCCTCTGCTCTGTCTCTTCTTCCCCTCCTCTCTTTCTTGTCTTTCCTCCTCCGTGGACATAAATGTCTGGGAGACACGTTCCATTATCAACAGTTGAAATTATTACAATTAATGTAATATTTATTTTTCCACATCCACATTTTGTCCAACCAGTGGAGAGAAGTTGACAATTTTATAGCTCTTCTTTTCCTACTGTACAGCTGAAACAAACTTGGGGAGACAAAATGCCATTTGTAAGAGAGGAAAATGAAAAAGGAAGAGATTCAGAGATGGAGGGACAAAGAGCGGTGAAGTAGTAGCTATTTTTGAGTGATCTACGCTTTTGGGGCATATAGGAGATGGGAGATGGGTGGTGGTCCATAAACAAAGGGCTGACAGCCCACCCATCACCCCGGCAGGTCTGGCTTGTGCTGCCTAGATAAAGCAGGGCTGCTGCCTCCTGTATCAACACCATCCATCATCCATCTTTGCCTGCCTGCACGCTCATTCGCCCTCACATCGGCCCTCTCACTCACTACACCTGCCCCTCTGCCAGCCGTGTGCCCAGTTACTATCAGACCTTTCACAAAACTTTGAATTGAAAAAACATCAACAATCTGCATTTCTGTTTCTCCAGTGTCCCTCTTTATATATTGGCCTATGGTTTGTGAAGTTTTCCAGTTAACCATGAACATAGGTGCTTTTGATGTAGCTGTAGTTTCTTGGACTGTGAACTTTGTTTGTCCACTCTTTTGATGTGGCATGGGGGTTGTTTCTCGTAAGCAAATGATGCATCTCAAACTCAACTTTGTGAGGATGAACATTAATCATCGATATGTCCACCGTCCTCTGCATTTATCTGTTGCTGCTCATTTTTGGCTCACAGCGACACAAGTAAAATGAAAGGCATTGTTTTGTTTTTTTTCTTTTTTGATTATGTGAGAACTATTCGAATTGAATGTAGTTTGCTCATCAAATCAGACAAAGCAGAGGTCTGACTGAGCTTTGGCAAAATAGTGTTTTCCAAAACTGGCCTGACAAAATATTAAATGATGATTTAGGAAATTTAAGCCCCCCCTCAAAATGACCCTTCAGGCCACCATTGTTCCCTCGTCAATTCGGGTTTTGTATGAGTATCTCGTCCCTTTCTTTGTTGCTCGTGCGGAATGGAAATTATGCAAATGGAGATGGGCAGACTGAAGGAAAAATGTTGACATCTCCCATCCTTGCTGCCCCCTAAATACACACACATCATGCACACACCATTCAGAGAGCTCTCTTTTGGCCCAGTTTGGTGGGTCTGTCTCTTTTGGCTGTCTCTCAAGCATACTTTAACAATTGCAGCCATATTGCCTGTGTCCCATTCTTTCTTCTATCCATTCTGGCCCATTTGAGTCAGACTGGACAGGTGCTGAGACAGGAAGACAGAATGCTGTCAGCCATTGTAACAAACAATATTGGGTTATCTAACTTCAGAAGAAAGAGAGCAGAGGAGGTAAAAGTTGTCCTGAGTTTGAATAAAAACATGCTTTGATTAGCCGCCTTCATCAATGCCACCTCTCCATATGCATGCATTTTTAACATTATCTTGTCGCAGTACAGAATGAATACGATTTTTTGCTTCAAAGACACAGACATTTTAGTGGAGGAAACTTTGTCGATGCAGTTTTTTAATTCCTGTGTGCTTCTCAGTGCTTCATTCAGTTCCACCAAACAGAGGGGAATTAAGAGATAGAGTAGAGACCTGGAGACTGAGCAGAGCAGGACAGCTGGGGAAATGGCTCAACCAGAGGATGAATTAAAATGAATAAAAGCCAAGAAATGGGAAAATAGCCTATCACTTGTGCACCATAATGTACAAAGTGCAGATATCACTGTCCTTCTGTGCCGGGGGGCTGGAGGCTCCATGTTCTCACACTAGTGGAACAAATGAGAGTAAACGGAGCCAGAAAGCATAATGATTGTCCATTAGTCTGTCCCTAAACTCAGCTTCCTGTCGTAGCTTTAGGGAAGCAGAGTTTCTGAGCTGTGGGAACCCATCACGTGACCTCAGTCCACCCTTTGAATACCCCCAGTCTGCCCTAATGGGCCGACACACAACTCCCAGTGTATCCGCTGAGAGTTGAACACTGAGTCGGGGTTCACTGAGAGGTTCAAAGGCTTTCTGCGTGTCTGGGATCAGACTAAAATGCAACGTGGTTGAGATAATAAGAACCAACCGAAGTCACATGTTGACAGAAATAGATGATAAATAAACAAAGATTATTCATAGATGAATTACTCCGATCTAATGTAAGATAGTACGTCATCAAAGGTAGTGTGATAGAAGACTACAATGTTACTCTACTTTTTTGTTAGAAACAAAACTTTTGTCAGTTTTTCTTTCCCATATGTTGCTGTGACTGTATTATATTTGTTGTGATATTGAAATTATTTGCATTTATACACTTTTATTGAATTTTTTTTTTAATTAATTTAAGTTGTTAAAATTTTATTTCTATCTATTCTATTTCTAAACAGGGTAGCAACTAAACATTAATTAAATAATTATCCATTAATCTGCAGATTATTTTCTCCATTCTCAATAAAGCAATGAATGATTTTGTCTACAAAATGTAATAATAAGAGTTATCTATTACAGCCTTTATGTCTGACCCACAGTTCAAAAACACAGAAATATTAACTTTACTATGTAATAAAAGAGAGAATACAGTAAATCGTCACGTCAGAGGAGCTGCATTCACTGATTGGCTTGTGGCTTATTATTATAGCTGGGCAGTTTCGATGGCAATAATGGATTCACAGCATTTGAAGTGTGAAGCATGTGCAGTGTGAAGAAGTACCTTGAAGTACCTTGTTTTGTCAGATGTATTTCATGGAATGAGCTTAAAGCGAACATATGTTTTATCTCTAAACAAATTTTCAGTTGAATTTCCAGAAAATGTCCCACTGTATATCATAATGTAGAAAACTTTTATGATATAAAATTACATATAACTTGACAGAAGATTTTACACATATCGTGCATACTCAGAGTAGAAGAGCAAACTACTTTTTTCTACCTTTGAAGGAAAAAAGCATCCTCTGTATAAACACAGAATATCGACAACAACCTGATGTATTTCACAGCCTGACACTTTTCTAGAGTGAATGAGTTATTTCTCTTCATAGACATGACAAATGAGCATCATCATCTCTTCATGATGAGCTCATAGCTGCATCTCATCAGCTCTAATGATGATGATCTTCAGTCACGCGTGGCTGAAGAAAGAGCGCACTGCATTTAAGACTCTCTGTGCTCACCATCGTCTCCATTAACCCCCATGACTCAGCTGTTGACACTAACCCCACCCCAGTCTAATGTTCACACATCAAACAGCCACAAGCGACACTCTCTGTCTATGTGGTTGGACTGACATGATCGGATGTGATGTAAGCAGACTGTGAGTGGGCAAGTGTGGTATGTCAGTGTGACTATGAGAAAGAGATGGAAAGGAAGAGGGCTTCATGATATTAATGCTGAGGAATGTGTTGTGTTGGAGGTCATGTGAAACACCACTGGCACTCTGAACAACCTTCAGGAAGGCTATCGCGACATGACCCGGAAGAAGTCAGGTCATGTGTCAGGGCAAAAGGCTCGTCTCTGTTGACAGCACCCTTTCCAATCTATACACAACTCTCACTCCACAACCTCCTGGGAACCGCACTCCTTGGCTGCTCAGTTTAAAGCGCTCTATCCACACAGGAAGAGACACGTTGACATGACTGACCAAAGCATAGAGAGCCATTGTTGGCAGTTAGAATATCAAGGAGCTTTTCTCTAGGGGTGCGAGCTGAGGGGAAAACTTCCCCCAGGAAGTGCTGTGGTGGACTAATCGAAACCACATCTTGATGTACCTCACTGATTAAACCCCCTTAGGTTTACAATTTTAATCCCAGACAGGGAAAGGTGTCCCTGGCTTGAACCACGTGGACCAGGCTGATCAATGTCTGGGGATCTAAGAATAGAGAGGGATGGAGAAGGTGGGGGCGACGGGTGGAGGAAGGGTTGACATAAAAGTCACAGAGTTCAAGTTGCATGTTAAACAAACAGAAGTGCCTTTTGAATGGCTGGAGCCTGAAGTTGGCGCAAGTTAAGTAAATTAGTGTAAATTTGCAGAAGTAACCTAATTTTCAGAGAAAACAAATGGTGGAATTTTAATTGAACACAATAGTGGTCAACTCAGCAGGCAGAATGGGGAAAATGAAGCGAGAATGATGGAAAGACTAATGGCTTGTGTAGTCTGCTGCCTCAGGAATTATCACCGCCCTTTACTTTGTAAATAATGTGCGGTAGTATATAGGGCTCTCAACGAATAATAACGAAAAAAAAAACAAAACGACATTCAATCGTTAAAAAAAGAAAAAGCAGCACTCCTGCGGCTG
The DNA here is from genome assembly GCF_002260705.1 of Seriola dumerili. Taxonomy (NCBI): domain Eukaryota; kingdom Metazoa; phylum Chordata; class Actinopteri; order Carangiformes; family Carangidae; genus Seriola; species Seriola dumerili. The sequence goes on along the minus strand of NW_019174343.1, from coordinate 8,594,134 downwards.
GCTGTCCTGCGACTTCTTGCTTGAACCTGAGTTGCTGCACTGACGTCACTGCATGACGGACAGGGGTCACACCTCACTTTCATTGATTGAAAATGATAGAAAATGAAATGTAGTTAGTCAAGCTAAGACGAGCGAAAGATTCAACAACCATGTGATAATGGTGACAGAGACTTCACAACCCAACTCGGTAGCAAAGAGAGTGGTTGGCACACGCCCCATTTGAACATATCTTGGATTTTGGTCAGTAGATGGTAAGATTGTGGAGCATCGAGATAAAGTTGTGTGCAAACTATGTAAGTCTACCATTCCAACACTAGCAACTTTAGGACACGTCTCGAAAATATGCACCCAAATTAGCACCTATACAAGGAGTTACGTCTCGTTTTGTTTTTTCCTCTTATGAATATAAAGTGCAGAAATACATTTTCGAATGGTTTGAACTTACGGGTTTTTTACTTGGAATTATCAGTTTTGACAGTGCTGGTGGTATAATCAAATAAATATGCAAAATATTATAAAAGGTCTAACGATGGCACAGGGCTGCTCTTTGCCTTGAGGGCACATTGAGTAGTGTACGTCCTGAATGGGACAGATTCTTTAACTTAATGTGTAAATTAGATTGTAATTATGGAGGCCATGTACAAGCTTCATCAAGCTTCATCAAGCTTCTTCAGTGGACAGCAGTTGCAGCATGGCATTTGTCCAGACCTTGGCTGAATCTGTTGAACTACTTTGTAAAAATGACATCGATGATGGATATATATATACAGTATATGTACATATGTACAGTTTGTGAGACCATTTATTGCTGAAACAATCTAAAAGTTGATAAACTGATCAGTAAATCAGCAGGAAATAATCTATATATTAATGATCAAATTGTAAAGATTTTATATGATTAATCAGTGATGGAAATAGTTGTCAGTTGCAGTCTCTCTCCTGTTGCTACATTAATTGTTTGGATTGTTTATTAAGAGACACATAAATCATCATTAGTATTCAGCTGACCTGAGTAGGTGCTTTTGTAATTGTAATAACAGTTAATTTGCTGTCTCTCTTATCTTGTCATTTTAATTGTAAAGTTACATCATGCCCACATTGATAACAGCATTCTCATTTACAAGAAAGTTAAATGTTAGGTAGTGTAATTTTATTCTTTCTAAAATAAATGAGTAAATCAGTTAACTTGAAACCATTAATTTTCACATGAAAGCTTAATAAATCATGTTATTAATGTGTATGTCATGTAACCACAAATAACTTAAATGTGTGTGTGTTTAGTGTACTCCTTTTTGTTTCCTTGATAATATAAAAGTACAAGCCTTATTTAAACAAATCCACTGCAAGTCAGTTGCAAAGCTTTTTAGTTAGGTCAGAACAGCTCAACTTGTCAGTGTGTGCACATCTGTGTGCAGCATGTGTATGTGTGTGCATGCACTCTAATGTGTGTTTTAATGTTTTAACATATGCAACCCCTTATAAACAGTGTTTTATGCAAACAGTGGCAGCGCTCCCATCAGATAAGGCTCCAGAACAGGAGAAGGAGACTGTCTTGTGAGGCAGAGAGGGGTGGAGGAGAGACAGAATGAGTGAGGGGGTGAAAGCGGAGGCAATGTGAGAAATGAGCACAAAACATCGTGGCCAAGAAAATGTCTCTTTTGAATGTTTTGAGACAGCTAAATAAATAGCCACACATTTGTTTGAGGAGCATTTTTATTTGACCTTTTTTAGCAACATTTTAGCATAAAATTTCTGTTACTTTATACCAGTATTTTAGCTACAACTAGCGACATTTACAACAACAAGAAACATGTCAACACGATTTACAATTTTTTGCCTTACGGAAAGAGAACCATGTAGCTGCAGCCCTTCACACTGTTTTTTATTTTGGTGAGATCACACATTTTCCCTGCATGCTGAGCTCCAGAGGTGATATCAGCTGTCCACTGCAGTCCGGAGTGTAGCTGGGTTTTAGGTGTTTTTTTGACATAATCTGCTGTGTTGTGTGTGTGTATCTGATGGTAAGAGACGGCGTGGCATTGGTCACTTTATCATTGCTAATGTAATCTCTCGCTGCCCTCTACTTCCTCTACCAACACAACATAAATAAAAGACCACTGCTGGATAGAGAAAAATATAACACAACAACTTGGCCTAGTCTTTCGAGCCATCTATCTCCCTATCTTCTATCTCTCTATCTGTCTTTAACTTACTCTCTTTTACTTCTCAGCAGAGGAAAGAAAAATATTTCCAGTCCCCTCCGAGTTTTGATGTGCGTCTCGTCTTCCATTTTAACTTTCTCAGCATTTCTCCTTTCTGTATTATGATTTTCCTCTGTTTTTGAAGATTGAGGAAGCACTGTGGTGTTGACTGAACTACTACTCTGCCCTAGATCAGCTAAATCTCTCATTTTGAACACCCCCCGCCAATTTCTGTCACTCCGGGAGACAAATGTGCATCACTGAGTTCATTCCCCCCTCTCCCTGTGCCCACTGGCTCCCTGAAACTCAGTTCCTTTCGCCTTTGAAGTGCTGCGTGCAGAATGAAGATTCTTTGCATGGTAAATTCGCCCAGTTGCCCGCAGCGTATCCATTACACAAGTTTAAAGAATGCTTCAGAGTCGTTTTGGAAGGGCCCTTTTTTCTCACTTCACAACCAATTTCTCTGTGTTTTGAACTTCGGTAGTCATGAGCCATGTAATCTGTAAATTGGGCCCTTTCTTCCAAGCTTGCGCTCCACCATCGAGCAGCGTTTGATGTGCAATTATTTTGCTCATTACAAGTTAATTTTATTGTTATAGTTTGCAAATGTTTCTTGGGGTCATGATGTTAAAAGTTTCTGAAGAAGTGAGAAAGAGGGAGAATTAGCGAGTCGAGCGTATGTCACAGCGGCGTGGAGAGCTCATTTGAGATGCCAGAGCTGGCTATCTCTCTGCTCACTTTCAAGCCTTTTAGAAACAACCTGCTGGGTGGTTTGAATAGCTAAGGAGAAGATGATCTGGGATTTAGTGTGGAAAAGGGATCCAAGGCCCTTTATCTGCTGTAAAAGGTTGGGAAAATGGAGATTTGTCGTGTTTGTTAGAACGGAGCCATAATCTCTTCCACAGAGAAATCTTAGCAGTATGGGAATCATACGTCCCATTTATTTAGCCTTTTGTCCCCATTCACTTCTCCACACACGTCTTGGCAACCTGGTGTTATTACGTATGTTTGCAGACACACTGTTGATATGAGAAGGGAGCGATGGCGAGGAAGAAAATCTGTCATTTTTTCAGAAATACCGGATTTGAGTGTCTTGCTAATTTCATATAGAAGAGGATCAACACATTAATTATGTCTGGCTCTTGAACAAAGCAATTTTTTGGAGCTGCTAAATGTCATTGTTAGAGCTTGGCAGTACAAGCCTGAACATCATATAACCATGCCGCTAAGCATTAAATTCATGTTACTGAATTATGCTGTTATGCTTTGTTTATTTTATTTCAGTGGCTGCTAAATCCATTGATGGAAATAAGATTGTTTTTTACAGTGACATTTTACTTGTGAATTATTTCATTTTATGATATCCCAAATCATTTGGTAAAAAAAAACTGTTATTGTTTTCTCTCTCTTGCCTTAAATAAAGACAGCTGGTTTAATTTTATTGCTGTTTTATGTTTGATCCAGTCACCCTCACTCAAATAAATGTATAATTAGCCTTTAGCTGTGGGACAGAATAACACACACGTGCCCAAATTGTTTGTAGACTCTCCTTTTCATCTGAGTAGGAGATAGTGCTCCGTACGCTTTCTTTTACTTCTCTTTCATTTCTCCCTGTCTCATGGCAAAGGCAAATTCTGTGGGACTCTGCTCTTTAATAGCATCAACGCTACATAAACTTTGTTGACAACAATAGCTACTGGCAAAGCGCCTCCACAAACAAAGGAGAGCCAACAGGTTCAAAGGCAATGCATCACTCTGCTTCTGACTCTTCATTATTCATCCCTCTGTCTTTACTTTTCATCCCCCATTCTCCTCTATGCTTGTGTGTGTATGTGTGTTTTCTTTGTGGCTCTTTGTCTGTTAAACTGCTACATGGTCTGGATTCTGAGGCTTATTAGCTGTTGAGTTTAATTAAAAAAGGCCATTCATATGAAAATGGGAGTCTGATAGCGATTGCTGTCCCCAGCAGCTTCCTCCTGTTACTTTTAATTAGACACCCACTTGATTGACATCAAGCCTACTGGCTGGCTGAAGCCTAGTGTGTGTATGAAAGTGTGAGAGAGAGAGTGCTCATTCATGAGTGTCTGTGTACGTGTGCAGGCATTTTCTACACAAACATATACACAGACGTGCACAAATACCAGCTCTAAGGTCATTAAGGCATTACAGCAGGAGACTGTACATCAAAGTTCACTTTGTCGTCATGAGGTAATTAACCGCACAGTAGCACAGAGCCCGGCTGCCCACCTTGTCACTCATGTCCGCCAGGTCACGTTGAACAAAGAACAGTAACCTTGTGATTATGAACAGGGTGCGCAGTGTTACTGTGTTCAGTCACACCAGCACCACTCGCCCATGCTGATGGAAAAGGTGATGAGCTACTTTTCTCTTTCTATTTGTCCTCTCTTTCCTCGTCCGCTCTGTCTCTCCCTCTGTCTCTGGAGAGAAGTGACTCTCTTCATCTGTTTTCAGTGCACGCTCCAGCTCGCGCTACCTTATTATTATACTGTCAGTGGCACGTGCCTGGCTGATAGATGTTCCTCTCAACTGTTTACTACAAGCAGATGATTTAACTAAGGCTCTCTGTTCAACTTGACCTCTCCTCTTTTCTTCTTCTAAAACAAGATGACTTCATCTGTTGTTTACGACGACTCCATTTTATGGGAGCAGGCAGAGGAATAAGCTAGCTGTATTGCTGATGGGATTGGGCGTGTGCGTGTTTTAAGATGAAGGTGTTCGTGTGTGTGTCTGTGTGTTACAGTGGAAATTTAGGACGTCCATGTATATGTGCATTTTTTTCCCCTCACATTGCTGTTATCACAGGGCAGATTGCGTGCAGTGCAGATTCCTTTTGTGCAGCTTTTATTTCCTAACACAACAGCTCATGTGTGTTGGAGTAACAGTGCACCAATACACCGATACAGTGCACCTTCGCTGGCTCTAGCAGAATGTAGCCCAGAGTAACAGCCTGTTTCATGTTAGGGGCTGAGTAAGGCCCACCTCCATGCAGACTGGAGTCTCCAGCAGAAATGGCCCATCAGAAGTCACTGCTCTGTAAAGTTGTATTCCTTTCCCCCGTGTTTTGTTTTGATTTACCGGACGTTTGGGAATGATTTGGGAGAAGGGCCTGATGGCGGCAGGGATACCAGAGCGAGACATGCACAGTGGACCTGAAATGTTGTTCCAATTACCGCCTTCATTATGGGTTTGTCATCCGCTGTTTAGACGCACAGCGGCCCGCATTTCATGCTGGTGCAGGAGAGGCCGCTTGTTGTTTTTTTTTTTTTTATGTAGTCTGATATCCGCAGGAGGCAAATGCAGCTCAGTGTGGAAACGGCAACCAACAGGGGGCACTCCAGTTAAAAATGAATGAAAAGAAAGTAGAGAGGGACACAATGAAATGGTTTTGACATTTCATTTATGTTGTTTTGATGTTGTTTTTGGTCTGCCCACAGTATTTGAAATCTTAGGCCTTTGTTATCATCATGTTTTAGATGAAAATTTAATATGCTTAATGTTCGCCTTTTATTTCATGCATCTTTGAAAGAAAAAATTACTAAATTACCAGGTTGTTTTGTTTTGCCTCAGATGAGCTCCATTTAAAGGCCCACAAGCCGCTCTGTTTTGTTACTCTGTTACACTGTGTTCTCTCCTTCCTCTCAGACAGATTAAATCACTTGTGTGACTCGGAAATGCTCCAAGCAATAAGGCAGGATGGAGCACGTACAAAAGAACCTAACATGGTTTGAAAGAGCAAGACAGAGAGTGAGACGGAGGGGAGTGTGTTGATGTAATATATCATTGTGGCAACTCTCCTGAGTTAACACCATTAGCCAATCAGTGCAAGAGTCCAGCTGTCTCCCTGAGCCGTGGAGGTGAGTTACCTGGGCTGACTTACCTGGCCTCCCAATGCCCCGCAGGATACAGTGTTTCAGCCAGGCCCTGTGTCCTCCCCTCTCCACAGCACTTAGCAGTGATTAACCCCGGATTCGGCCGGCCCACCTGCCATCTGACTACCATTACAGTCCTGCTTATCTGCCTCTCCATCTCCCTACAATAGGGCCGGTGCCTGGGCTAGGCTGGGGGATCAGGCTGGGGAGGGCTGCCTGCTCTGTTTAATAATAAATCATTAGCTAAATACTTTTGTCCATTTGTGTCATGTTACATGTACTTCAATTTTCTGCTCTGTCTCTGACCATCACCCCCCTCCCGCTCTTTTCCTTCCCTTCTCATCACCGCCGCCGTCTCCTGCCACGGTTCGTCCACAGTCGCTGCCAGTGTCTGTCCACCAGGCTTCTCCTTGCTGTGTTTTTTATCCTCTTTCTCTCTCTGTCTCAGAGAGTCCTGACTGACGTCTAACTGATTCATATCAAAGCAAAAGTTGATAATCTTTCTTCACATAAGCAGCCACATAATTTTATGTATCCTATTCTTTGACCTAGTGGAAAAAAAGCTACATTTCTAAGGCTTTGGAGATCTTAGGGAAAAAAAGCTAAATTGATTTTCCACCTTGGGTTGATCATTCCATTTATTTGAATGTTAATCCAAACGGACGCACCGCTTCATGTCTTTGAGCCTGTTTCTGAGAATAGCTACATTCTGAATGGCACCATCTGAATTTCCCTGTTTTGGCTGCTACTATGTCAAAACCACCCATTCAAACATATCACTAACATTTGTGCTCCACTGTACACTTTTTTTGTTCAGTTCACCGTAAAAAGACACCACGGAGGTACGATGACTGCAGAGGATTTGTGTCAGAGAGGTTTCACAACACACACATACGCTTGACACCAGCAGCATACGCAATCTGGACAGCGAGAAAGAGATAAGTCTTTTTGTTCATCTAACTTGTATAAAGTGATTATGGACATACTGAGCCCTCCATATTTAGACTTCTTGACGCCCCCTCCTCAGTCACCCCCCTGGTCCGACTGTTGTAATCTAATTTTCCGCTGACAGAGGCCGTGGAGATCCTTGGGTCATGGTGCGAGTCCCTCCAGCCCGCCCACCCCCCCCTCCATCCTACCCTGTGCCCTCACGCTGTAACTAAGAAGTCGCCATGCAGCAGACAGCACACATTAGATCTGTCTACCAGTACGCCGGCTAACCCACCCAGTCCATAACCCTGCACTGCCTCGGTAATCAGAGAGAGAGATTAGAGAAGGAGACGGCAGAAAGGAATTGCATTTATCCTCGTATCCGCTTTTTGTTGTTCCTATCATTGCTCAGCACCTTACAATACCTGTCAGAGTCCCTGTCAGAGTGAAAGATGAACTGTATATTGCATATAATTTTAAACTGTCAGAGATCATTTAGGAGGATAAAAAGAGGGATGAAGAAAGTGTAGAAGGGTGCCTGAGCCTGTGTTAGAGCTGAGAGAGGAGGCCACACCTGGAGGGGTCACGCTCCTTGTTGATCTCTGGTGTGTCACCGACCTGACTCTCCCTTAGTTTCACTATACATCACTCTGCCTGTCAACACTTGCATATGGCCTCCGCTGCTACCGTTATCTGCAGTGTGTAACATGCCAGAGGGATAGTTTTGTCAGTGGAGAGCATTTGGGCTCTTTAACTTGATTCGCCCGTTGAGGGATTTATCGCAATCGTTTGAGTGTCATAGTAAAACGCTGTTGTCAATATTTCGCATACACAACTAGCAGGAAATGTTTATTTCCTGTGAGTGGTCTTAACCTGATACGGTCTTCAGAATTTTAGGCTGGTGTCTTTTTTTTTTTTTTTCGTTTTTGTTTCTGTCTTTAGTGAGCAATTACTTTTTAAAGATTTCCATGTTGATGTTGACTATATTTTCATTAAGCATTTTGTATTGTAGCCCTCTGTTTCCCTCTGTCTTTCTCTCTCTCTCTCTCTCTCTCTCTCCCTCTTTATATCACTCGCTCCCTCCCTCTCTCCTTCAGGCCGTAGCATAGCCAGTAGCTGATAGGCATCTCCTCTGGAGTCTGCTGTAGTCTGCCCCGGCTTCAGACAAAGTGCCTCCATCAGACCAGTGAGGCTCCCTGGGAACCTAGCAGCAGACCCCCTGGCCCCACCACCAGTCTGTGTGTGTGTGTGTGTGTGTGTGTGTGTGTGTGTGTGTGTGTGTGTGTGTGTGTGTGTGTTTGGATGGATGACGAGAGCTCAGACTGGAACCTTTGTGTTCCAGTCCCTGTGTTGTAAATGGGTTTTGTAAACTGGGAGATGTGGAGATGTGTAGCGTCCATGATATGTGGGCCACAGCATGAATGTCTGGTTTATTCTCAATGTTCATTTGGAAGCGGCGCACCATACTGTTACTGACTATTCATCATATATGTTTTTATTCATGCGGTTGTGTTGTAGTCCATGTCAAGCAGCCATATCAAGATTGACTGTTTCTCAAACCCTGAGACATTGAAGCACACTCATACAGCACACTCATACGTACAATACACACACATCATAAGTCATGCTCCCTCTTCAAATCTGCACTCGGCATCAGGGAACACTTGGGAACGCTTGGCTTTTTGACTTTCATCATAACTAGAAAGAGAGGGACCAAATGGACAAAAACAAAAACCAAAGGAGGAAATCAGAAGAACTGCTTTTATCAGGGGCCCAGTGTTCAGGGCCTGACACACTCATGTACACTCAGACAGACACACGCACATACTCTTCCTGTACCTGACCCCCATGTGACCCCCATAACTTTCCAACATTTAAAAATGCAGTCAAGGAGCCTATTCTCCCATTGGAGTTTATCCCACTGTGTGTGCATGCACACGTGTGTATGTATGTGTGTGTGTGTGTGTGTGTGTGTGTGTGTGTGTGTGTGTGTGTGTGTGTGTGTGTGTGTGTGTGTGTGTGTGTGTGCGTGCATTCCTCCTGTGCTATCGCCACCATCACTTGACAAGAATTATATAATTGCAGCCTGTGATCTCATTTTCCTCAAAGAGCATTTTGAAGTTTCCTTTCCTCTTTTGCTCTTTTTGTTTCCTCTGTCTCCCACTTGTTTTAATGTTAAAATGACTCGCATTAAATCACCCGGGTCTCCCCCACTCCGTAATGCCATTCTGCAACACATTAGCTCTCTGCTCACTGTTTGTGGAAACTTTTATAGGTAAAGAGAGTATGTTTAAATTTCTATTTCAATTGTGGAGATAGGCTTGTGCGTGTAAGTAAATAACATAATGTCAGTGATAGTAGAGAAACAGATACAGAAAGTCATGAACAGTCAACAAAAATGCAGGGGCTGATAGTGCACTTAAATATTTTGGTCCAGTATTCTTTTCGGCTACATGAAATTGAATCGACCCAATTAAAAATTTCATTGTAATTCCTGGAAGGTTTTAGAATTGCAATTTTAAATTTGTGATAAATTGACACAGCATCTCAACAAATTTGTATTTTATTTTATTTTAATTATTACAGTATTATTATCATCATCATCATCATCATTGTTATTATTATTATTATCAAAATTATTTTAATCTCTGTCTGAAAGTTTTCATTTCTTTGGAGGTAGTTCGTTATATTTTTAATATGGAAATCTTAAATTCAAACAATGGTGATGTGAGAGTTTATCTCATATGCTCTAATTTCTAATAATAGACCTAAATGCTTTAGTCATAGTTATGACTCAGAGAATGTTCTCTTTCTGTTCCTGTTTTACCATTGTCCCATTACCAGTCGTCCATTACTAATTAAACAGCTAATGACTTTGTATTTGGACTCAGTGAATACTCTACTCTACTATACAGCCACACCAAATGTTAAGTTAATTTTTACGTCTTGTTTAATTCCATCCTGTAACTCCATATCTCTGCAGCTGCAGTCCCATTCATAGTCAATAGAGGGCAGAAGTGATCTACAGAGGCTTGTCTGCATATGAAGGGAGACAGCCATTCAGAGACTGTTTATGGGAGTATAAATGTGAGTGTGTGTGAGTGTGTGTGTGTGTGCATGCACGACCATGTCAGTGTGAATGTATGCTCAACTGCCTGTGTGTTTAGGTTTTGATATGTTTGCTTGTTTGATTAATGTCTGTATATCACTGGTCCAGCTATTTGCACTGGACAGTTAAGTTTGATCATAGACATAGACATAATAGAAGCGATATTAGTCCATGATGATTTACAAGTAGAACAGCAAAACATATAGAAAATAAGTATTAAGATCATATGGGGCTATAGTTAGAATTATTGTGTCACTGTCAGAGATTTAACCACGACAAGGGCCTCATGAACTAATTATGAAATACTCCAAAAAAAAAGTATTACAGTGATTTTAATTAAAGTTTACTATTACTATTCTCCATGACATGCACAGTGTGTTTTTCCTCTGAAATCTAAGCTACGTTAAAGTTAACACTTCTGCCCAGCACAGTGACTGTCCTCATCATGTCTTTCTTTTCTTTAACAGTTTAATGGAAAAGAAAATGGCCGTCTTTCTTTCTGTTCCCATAAATCAAATCAAATAGCTTCGAATGTATGGGAGAGTTAAAGAGCAGTGCACCCCCCCCCCCCCCCCCTCCCGGGTTTGGTGGCTTTATTGTCACACAGGCCTTATCTCCGATTGACACCTCTGGAAACGTCCCAGGAGAGGGACAGATTTGCTGCAGGATTAAACTAATTTACCAGATGATTGAATGTGAGTCCAAAGCCACTCTTTTGGAAAAAATGCAAAAGGGGCTCATGGCCACCCCTCCACAAGACATGATACATGAATGACTTGGCAATCATGCTTACTGTGTGTACATGTGAGTGTGTGTTGTATGTAAATCTGCAGTATGTCTTCCCTCATAGGATGAACTGATTTGAAGGTATATTCCAACATATTGTAGTTCTGCAGTCTTGGGTGCATGTTTTAACAGTACTTTAAAATGCTTTTGCACTGTTAGCGTTTTGGAGATGTTCAGTTAAAAGCAGGCAGCCTGACACCCAACCCAACCACCATCTCTGGATTTGCAGCATTAGCAGCAGACGTGAATCATCGTTGGGATATAGAGCAGATGGAGACGGGGAGAGATGGCTTTGGGAATGACAGTTGGGGAGAAGGAGGCTACTCTGTAAGACTCAACAGGAACTAAACATCTTTTTCAACACTTGTACGGCATGTAAACTCTGCATTTTGTTCACGTTCTTCATGTTCTCCCAAATATGTAAAAATATGGGAACATTTTCAGTGTGTCCAAACCAATTTGTGCCTGAGGGATGTTTCTTAATTGGAACACATTCAAGAGAACACTTACACGCTCCCGAGTGGTGTACAAAATATTACATTAATTAACATGCAAAACAGTCCCGCTTGGCTCATGCACACACACACACACACTCACAATGCAGGCATGCAAAAAGATTGCAGCGACAGCACAAAACAGACATAGGCCATGAGGAAATAAGGGCAAAGAATAGGAAGGAAATTTGCTCGAAAATTTAGCTGTAAGCCTGCTGAAGATCTTATTACATAGGCTGAAGATAGAGATCTCAGCTGGAATAATACTTAGCACATGCTGCCCTTTTAATTAAGCAGTAATATCTGCAGAGAGGGGTGGAGAGCAAACTCTCTCTGTTTCTGTCTTCATCTTCCTCGCTCGCTCTCTTCCATATCACGGTTCCCCATCTTTACCCTCTGCTCCTCTCTCTCTCCCAATAATCTCCTATGAAAGGGATGGGCTGAGGTGTGGAATGGGGGGAGGAGCAGGGGACACACTCCTCTGTGAAGTCAGTGTCTTCTTTAAGGCCTTACACATGTTTCTGTGTTTCTGCCTCACTGGGGCTGTCTGAGCACCCCGCCGATGGCCCTGGGGCTCTTACTTTGAGGTGCCTTAAATGCGTATATGTGCAGGAGCGAGCCAACATGCATGTATCCACTGTTTATGCACACAGATTCTGCTCCTCTGTGTAGGTGAAGCCCACCTCTAAAAGCTGGTGGGTGGTACTTGGGCACCTCTCTTACCAGTGTGTTAGCACTGAGGCCCGGCCCCGGTGTGCCCTCGGGCTGCGGGGCTGTCCTCCTGTGGCCGTGATGCCTCTTGTGACTGCAGGATAGGAACCAGTTGTCCAAACAGGGTCGTCCAGTCTGGCGGGGTCTGAATATCAGGATCTCTCACCATGGGGCAGCTGTCAGGGACAGACCCTCGGCGTCAGGACCCCGGATCTCATTAAGTTTAGCCACCAAAGTGTTTGATGTCAAACTCAACAATATTAAAGTGTTCTTTGTTTAACCTACTGTGACACAATAACTGTTGGGTAATACAAGTTTTTGTGTTTGTTAAGTTGTGTAAAGAAGAAAAGTGCGAATTCACTGCGTCATGAACTCTTTATTATTTTAGTAATATGACTCATACTAAATACAGTAGGTGAGCTGAATGTGTGGTTGTTACTGTTCTTGGGTGTAAAGCCTGTAATCCTCTGAGTATGCTATTAAACCTAGTGGCTGAGTGACGCCTCTGTGCACTTCCTATTGTACGACATGTAGCACATAAAGCCTTTATTCAGATGTGTTAACCATTGCTCTCTGTTCCATACAAGTGCAAATCGAGTTAACACTCTCTGTTAGCCAGTGTCTACACACCCTGTGCCTGTGTCATTACTCTGCTCACACTGGCAGAGGAGCTCATTCTGTTATTCTGCACTGACACACACACACACACACACACACACACACACACACACACACACGGGGGAGCTCCAAAAGGCCACATGTTAATCAGCTGTGAGTTAAACTTGCAGTACAGAAAAGACAACAGATCAGCTCAATTAACACAAAAAAGAAAGTGCTCACTAGACACACACAGCCTTAGCGACTGCACCTGCAGCTGAAGGGGCATTGTTCCAAGAGCCCCCTCCTCACTCTCTCTCCCTCTGTGTGTGTGTGTGTGTGTCTCTCTCTCTCTCTCTCTCTCTCTCTCTCTCTGGAGGAAAGCTGTTTTGTGGCTGCTCCTTTCTCTTCTCTCTGGGCCTTGGCCTTTCCACAGAGCACCCCTCCTTTTTCCCATTTCACTGGGTCGCTACTCTCTTTCGGAGGTGCAGGGCGCCCCTCGCCTGCCTCACTGCAAACACAGCTGACAGAGGGCTGCTCACGTGCCGCTCCACAGGGCCCCAAAATCCCTTTGAGTGTGTGAGTGTTGAAGAGAAAGTGGGGGTTTGTGTGTTTGAGAAGGATCCGTGCTATTCATCCTATTTCTCTTGATGCTGCGGATGTCTGTTCATTTTCAATTGTGTGGCTGGATTGTTTGCTAAACTGAAAACCTATCATGTAATCTAATCTTATCTTTGTAAAATGAGATATATTAAGTAGCGCGAGTTAAAGTAGGTCTTTCTGTTGCAACCAGTGTTTTAGCTCATATTCTTTGACTTCTAACTTTATTATGTTGTAAGCCGTCCATGCAGGAAAACAGTAGCAAGCACCTGTGCTGCTGAATTTCAGTTTCAGTGTTAAACAGCACCTCATAGATGACTTGAAACTGAAAAATATGAAATAGAAAAAATGACTAAATGACTGATATCAGGAGGTTATTATTGACCTGTTTGTTCTAAGAAGGTATGCTTCATTTCCACTCCTCCTGGAAAATAATTCTGTCCTTGGCTCTGAAGCCGTTTTGCATTGCTCTCCTCTTTGGCTCTCTGTCCCATTTGTCACCGCAGCCCGTGTTGCTCATTCTCACTGATCATCCTATCACAGTGCTATTTTTCATATTTCTCATATCCGCTCCCCTTATCTCTCTTCCAGCGCCTGGGCCAGGCACACAAAGCTAATACAGGCTCCCAATACGTGCACAGAATTCAGTGAATAAAGATCACAGCAGTATGAAATACATATAGATTTCATACGTTATTCTGTGTTTGCTTGTAATAGAATCGGGCTTATCCCATTTCCAATAACTCAGGAGATAACATGAAAGTACACATCAATGTTGATCAATGAGAAAGTGGAATTCCTAACAAGCCCTCAGACATGAATTTACTCAACCCTCACAAATTAGGACAGTGGTGGAAATGGCAAACGTTACAATTATTTGCAGAATCAGTTACTCACTGAACACTTGACAGTCAATTTGTGCAGCTACTTTCTAACGCACAGAAAAACACAGACACGTGCGCAGAGATTATAGGGTTGTGTACGTGCGTGTCTCCGAGGCACATGCGCATATGCAAGTCTATGTTTGTGTCGAGGCTGTGATGGATGAGCCGCTGTAACTGTTGGTTGAGTGGTGGAGCTGGTATTCTAACCATGCTGCCTATGTGTTTTACTGCCCTGCTGGGGTGCTCTTTCATAAAGATCCTGCCTGGCTGCATCTATCTCCCCAGGTTAAAACAAACACAAACGCCCACCACCACTGTTCAGCCTCCCACCCCGGCCTGCTTGGCCTGCCCTCCTCCTTCCGTGGCTCCAACAGCCCTGTCCAGGGGGCAATAAACTCGTTATCTACCCGTCTCAGATCCTAATCTGACGGCCCGCCGCCCTGCACGCTGCCAGGTGACCTGGGGTGGGGTAGGGTGGAGGGAGGTATAGAAGCTCCCTCTCCAGCTCTTACAGACCCAACTCCAGCTCCCCTCTGCTCGCCTTTTAAATCCCTTCAGCTTTCCCTGCCTGTCAGCACCATCTTAACCCCCACCTTCTAAAACCCTCCCCTGCCTGGGGCTGTGACGACCTCCTACCTCCTCCTTCTCCTTGCTCTCCTCCTCCTCCTCCCCCCGCCTTTTCAGTAATTAATCCAGCTATTGATCACAGTGAAACTCTAAAGGCTGGGAGGCTGCAGGCTGACTGGTTAAGGTCTATTCAGACCGATGGCTGCACGAGGCCACACTGATGAAGCCAGAGCATCACGGCCTTGCTGTTCATTTTTGTGGTTTTTTCTTTGTTATATTTTATTTAAAATTCTGACTTAAATGTCTTTCTTAACAATATTGCAAATGTAAGCCTCTACGGGTCTTTATAGATAAATCTCCTAAATTGAAAACTTCCTGGAGAAAAGGAGAATCAAATATTGTTTTTCACTTCCATCACTTTCATGTGTGAGACCTGAGGGCTGAGTTTGCTGTATTGCAGTACAGTTGCTCTATGTATCAGTGAGGGCACGGGGCTTTTGACAGAGGGGAAGATTTTGGCAGAATTCCAGTTAGTCTTCAAGTCTTTTGAGGAATGTTTCAAGATACTGCTCCTCACTTTGCTTATTGTTCTTTGCAGGGTCAAGAGAGGCCCCCCAACATTTATAGTAAAGTAAAACCAGACAGATACACACAGACATGCTGTAGATATGCTGTGACACTCCTTTGGCGTGCACCACTTTAAAATACATTCATGTTGTTGACATAACCTGACTACAGTTAGTGTAGCTCAGACATCGTCCAGGGACTAGTTCATAAGCCAGACCACCGCCAGTGATAGCTGCTCAGGAACAATACTAATGTATGTAAGGTCTGTGTGACTGCTCAAGGTCTAGCTAATGGAAAATCCCCCCCACAATTCACACACTTCCTTTATGACTCATTGTGCAGGTCTATTTATTAAAGTCTGTTTGATAACGGCGTGTTTGTCTTCTAATGTGCATGTGCAGTAAGTGTGCTTCCATGTATGCGAGTGTGAGTTGAATTCTTTGAATCTCCCTCACTTTATCCCCAGAAGTGATTGTAAAAATGTCAGGGGGGTTTCCACGGTGACCACAACTGCATTGGCGAAGCACTGTGCTTTTCCCTGGCTGGTGACACAGTTGGCCTCTGTGCTGAGGCTGTAGTCTGGGTCCAGGTCTTTGATGTAAGGAGCGAGGCGAGATGTTTGGGTGTTTGGGCAGGAGCTGGGACAGATGGGGGCAGAGTGTGATGGAGTGATTACTCTCCTCGCTGCTCTCCTGTCTGCCCTGGCATGAATGCCCCTCTTCATCCACCCTAAAAGGCACATTATTGGCCTGAGGAGAGTGGGATATCCTGGCCACTGACCCCAGAGTAGGGGTCAAGGGGAACAGGGGGGCAGATGAAAGGGAGCGTAATTATGGGCAAAAGACAAAAAGAAACCTTGTCTCCAAATAACTATTTTGGTGGGAGGGGTGGGGGGGGGTGGTTGGGTTGAAGGGGATACAATTGAGATCAAGACGTTTTCCCTGGCAAGTTATGTCCTTATCGAGTTCCCTCTGCCCTCATGTGAAGCTGAGGACCAGCTCTGATTGGCAGAGTCCTGGCTCTTATCTGATGACGATTGGCTGAGGCCCGCGGGCACAGGAAGTGACAGCGTGGTTCCCACACACCCACCCCTGTGAGAAACAGACTCTGATCAACTGGGGGAATGATGACATCGGCTGGTGTGTACATGTGCGTGCGTAAGGTATCCATGTCCCCACGTTATTAGAAACCCATGTTACTCAGGCTGCATTTTCACTATATGTGGGAGTGTTTTCCTGCACACCACTGAGACTCTCATGCTTTAGCCTCTGACATTGTCGCAGCCTCGGGGCTCTGTGTTTGTCTGACCTAACATGTTCTAACTGGCCAAATGACCATCTGACTGTGTTTTTAAATATATGCTCCGGGGAACCATTCTTTCTTGAAAGCATCCTGTCAGGTCATGAGATATGTGGGGTTTTACAGTATAACTTATAACTGGTATCACAGTTTTGTGAAGTGAGGGGGTCTTTCAGAGCCTTTGAATCAGGGAAGTTCCCAGTTTTTGAAGAGTGACCAAGCGTGTTGTTGTGAGAGATCTGGTGCGATTCATTGAGAATTGTCTAATTTTATGTTACAGCGATAAGTTACAGATGTTATGACAGCAGATACAAATGCTCTCTCACAGGCTGCAGGATTTTAAAACATATTTTGCCAGCAAAGCCTCAATTAATGATCATCGTCAGTGTGAGAGTTGCTCACCCCTGCTTCTCACGGTGAATCCACTGATACATACAGTTTCATTAAACCTTTTATAACATACGACAGTAATGACAGGATGTTGGGACGTTTAAATCCTACTTGCTCACATGCTGTATGTGAAGTGTTTTGCTGATTTATTCATTTATTTATCCACATAGTTGGCATGAATGAAAATGAAAATATAGGGAGAGACCATGCATCACATTATTCCTGTGGTTGTACAAGGAGCCGTGCTGTGAAGGGAAAAATAGTTTTTATAGACGGATGTGATCTGAGAAAAATCTCAACAAGCTGAATTAAACAGTGTTTATTTTCTTTAAGCATAAGAGATTAAGATTATGATAATATGTTTATTACATTGCTTTTAGAAGGTAGTAATGTTGCAAGATGCCCCTTTAATCTCTCTCACTCTGCACGCTTCATCTTGTCTGCCTTAATCTGACAACAGTCAATTTCAGACAATTCCTGTTAAAAGGGAGTTTTTCCTCTCTCATGTCGCCAAGTGCTTGCTCTTTGTGGGAACAGTTGGGTTTCTCTCTATAGTAAGAGTCAGGGAACTGCCAATGAAGTAGCGTCTCTAAGAGTGCATCCACACCTTCGTGAAAAATTTCCTCTTCCTCTTTTGTCTATCAGCAACCTGCATGTGTGTGCATCACAGCCCACATCTGGTAAGTGCATAGATGCAACACAGTTACTCTGTTGAATCTCAGCTGGTTATAGCTTCTCTCTGTCCCCTTCCGCTCTCCATAATTACATACAGTGTGTTTTAACACCAGCTGTATTTGCATTGAACTTGTTCTCATTCACGTTTGTCTTTTGGCAGACAAGTTTGATAGTAACTCCTAAATGCTACCTGAAATTCAGGAGCAAAGTAACTCCTGTGCTCATGATCACAGAGTTTGTAAGACAGAAACAGAAAGTTGTCTTGTTAGCTTAACTGGCACATGGGCCTGGACCAAGCTTACACGATCGTTTTCCAAAAGCCGATATACACTCTTGTGCACTTTTTCTCAGTGACACAAAATTTAAGAAGATTACAAGGAACGCAAAGTGTGTTGATTTTAATAGAAAGACTGTAGCACTATACATTGGATTCAGACACTGTTTATGACAAATACTAAGAAAGAGTTTTCAGAACTTTGAATTCAGCGAACCCTCATCGGATTGTGGTTTTCTATGATTTACATGTTGAGATAATCTGGGGACCCGTTTCAGTTCCGCAAGACTTACCTGTGGGCGCTTACCCAGATCCCCTATCTCTCAACCAAAAGATACTGCTTCTGCATGCAGAGGCATGCCTGGGCATCTCAGGTCAAGAGCCAGAACTTTTTGTGCTAAATGTCAGTCTTTTTCTTGCTAGATGAGATAATTCTCATGCTGCTCTTGTGATCATCTTCCGGTTTTCCTAAATTAATGGCAGCCTTACCTGTTCACGAATATAAATGAGGAGTAGAGAAAGGATTTGTAAGTGATAAGTCAGGGGTTGGATAGTTTACCACTTGACAGCATTATCTAACAGTTGACTGATTAGATGGTTGTGGGCTGTATGCTTGGAGCTGTAAGTGCATGTTTTGACACCTGTGGGCCTTGAACAAGTTAGATGCTGCTCAGTGAGTCGGGTTTGTGTGCGTGTGAGTGTGTGTGTGTGTTTATGTGGTTTGTAGTGTGTGTGAAGGCTGGTGCAGCAGGCTGGCAGATGGATTAAGGATCCAGTCAGTGAGCAGAGGCGAGTACTCCCCCCTGGCTGATGGATGGAGGTCAGGGAGGTGTGGGGTTCTCCTGCCCATCGAGGGATGACTTTATTGGGGATAGGAGTGCTGCCACAGGCTGCTTTACCAGCACAGGACTCAGATTCCTGGCCAAGATTCATGATCGGCCTTTACAGGAATGTGGTCAGGCAGTGGAACTCTGTGTGTGTGTGTGTGTGTGTGTGTGTGTGTGTGTGTGTGTGTGTGTGTGTGTGTGCTGTGTGTGTGTGTTCTGTTAGAGGTGCGTTTGTGTGTAGGGCTATGCACATGAGTACATTCTGAATTTATATTTGTGTTCATAATGTTTGTTGCAACACTCGAGGATGTATATGAGTGTGGATCTCCCAGTACTCTTAAACCTGGATTGAGAGCTGACACTTGAGGGTGACTTAGTGGGACCATTGAAAGGCAGTCAGGGCTTGTCTTGTAAAACGTACAAATTTGTGATGAGGGAGAGACGAACCAGCATTAGGAAGGAACATAGGCCTGAGCAGCTTTATTACTGCCAGAGATTTACGCTCTTCTTTATTCCCAACTGTCACTCGTAAAACTAAAGGAGAGGAGAGGAGAGGAGAGGAGAGGGAGGGGAGTGTATACTAGCGTGGCCCTATATGATAATCAAACCAAAACAGGAAATCGGTCGTAGGACTTGGCAGGGAGAAGGATGTCATCGTGCAGCTGGATGCTCTGATGGGGAACGATATTTCTGTTATTTCTCATTTAACCTTCACTCAATCTGTCCCTGAGCCCTGTTACCAACTACACCTTTCTCTCTTTCAGTCTTTCACAAGGGGAAAGCAATAAAACACCTAATAATAATGATACTGACTGTGTTATGCAATACCATAATTGCTGTATCAATATTAATTCCTTTCTAACATAAACACCCTCTGTCACAGACACACACGACAGTGTCATCTTCAGGGGATATATCCTTGGGTGATCTTGCTAGGAAAAAAAAAAGAAGAAATGCTTTGATGACTTGAGGAGGAATTTTAAGAACTGTCCCGAGGAGTGTTTCTGAGAAAACAGATAAGATAAAGCGATGGAGGAGTTCAATGAGGTATTCAGAGAGATCAACCCCACTGATAAACTAAAGGAGGAAAGGGGAGAGATAGTACAGGTATGTGTGAGGTAGTCAGATTTAGGAGATGCAGTTGGCAGGTTTTGTGTACAAGATTGTTGTTAGATTACGGTATCTTATTTGAGCAAGCTAGATACACGGAGGTGGTAAGAGTCACTTATAGGCAGTGGTTGAGCATGTGGAAGGGCCTATGTGCTGTTGTTTAGCCACGCTTGGCTATACGGGCCCCTCTCTCGGACTGCATTGTAAAATCACATTGATCTGGCCTGACAAGGCGTTGAGTCTTATCCCCGCAGCGCAAGCTTAGGGGTTGACGCCACCGGCTGAGGAGGATAGCAGCAGCGGATAAGATGAGGGAGAGGCGAAGATCCTCTGCCTCATCGGCCGCATTAAGAGATGGGAGGAATCTAAAGTGTAAAATCGGCCTCTTTTGCGATCAGTTGGGATTTAGCGCTGGTTTGTGGCAGTCGGCGCCGGCGCTGAGTTTTCCCTCCTGACAGGGTAATCGCCCAGGGGCTTAGCGCCACAGGAAGAACAATACCTCCCACTTCCTCTCATCTCATCTCACGGATGATCTGGACAAAGTACACGTCCACATCGACCATATCTGCCGCAGTGAAGCAGCCGGGGAGAGACAGGAGGATGACAGGCCAAGGCCTCAGAGAACGCTTAGAAGTCCAACGTGCTGTCAGTGAGGGCAGGGATGAAGGAATGTTTGTGTTTGTCTTAAGTGTGTGTGTTGTTGTGTGTCTCCATCCGAGCATCTCTAAATATACTGTGTGTTTGTGTTTGAGCGTCACCTTGTGAGTTAGCACTCTTCTCAGTACGGTGTTTGTGTGCATGCAGCGTTATTAGATTATGTGTTTTTGTGCACTTTACTCATGCTTATGTGTGTGTGTGTATTTTCAGTATTATAGGATGTGAGTGTGCACCTGCACACATAGATAATATTCTCATAAATGTATGTGAAGAAACAGAATGTGAGATCCAGGGGGGTCAGTGCTAATCTGCTTCAGGTTTTAGTATCTAGAATCCCTCCTGTTCCCATTAATAAGCGCCCTAAATAAAGCTGTATCTCTGACACATGCAAATGAACCGACGCAGCAGTAAAAAAGATCAAAAGATGAGAAAGGCTGCTATTACAGTAATCTACCTCGGCGGAGATGAGAGGCTTTTATCTGGCCTAAATTAACTGGCTGATCCGCAGTCCATCATCAGCCACAGGATCAGAAGGCGTCAGGTAGCGCAGCGCTGCGCAAATGTGTTTCCAACATAAAACACTAAAAAACAGCCGGTGGTCTGCTTTTATCAGCTTGCAGAGTTACGCAGGAGTAAACTCATTTTAAATCTTTCCATCTACATCTACTTTTTTGAGGCATATGGCATATGTTCCCAAAAGCTACTAAAGGGGCTCATTTGACTAAACTGTGGAACTGCTGAAGTTGTTGAATGCAAAGGGATCATTGAAATGATCTGAATCAAAAAAAACAAAAAAAAAAAAAACAGCTCAGGTCAGTCTGCCTTCTTTCTAAAAATGTTACCACTGGTGACCTGGCGAGGTTTTTCTGTATCCTCTGTATTTAGGCTGGGCTGGCTGCACCGTAACCTGAGATACGGCTCTCCTCCCATTTTTCACTCTGTCCAGGTGCTGGGCTTCACTGACCGTCTAAATCTGTTAAGTACAGTCTCACTCCTCTCTGTCTAGCTCCGTGATAAGGAGCAGAGTTTCCAGTCTCTACCTCACACATGCATTCTCATATAACCCAGCCATTACTTTGCATCATTGAGGTTTATTTTACCTGATAAGCACACTGAGGGACCATTCTCTGTGCTGCGACTCCTGTTTAGGAGAGGCTGCCCTGAAAGTGGGTTTAGCTATCTGAGGTATGGCAACCATTTTTATGACACTGCCTGTTGCACTTAGCAGCTTGTTGCCAGGTTCTCATGTCAGGCACACACACAGCGAAAAAAGTACCCCATTGTGTACATAAAAACAATCAGGCGTAATTATATGACCGTAAAAGGCTGGTCCTCAAAGCAGGGGAGCCATTAGAGGGAGAGAGTCGTTTTTACATGCATAAATCACACACACAAACAACCATACACACATCTGTACACACACAGGCACATACCGTAGCCTTGGGGGTATGACCTCTGCCCTGAAGGAGCTGCTAATACACCCAAATGACTGCCGAACATCAAGTGGCTGACTGCTCAACAATAATCACATCTGCCTCAGACCATCCAATTAGCACCACAAATGGCTGCAAGAGGTGCTGCCTTTATGTGTCAGTGTGTATGTGTGTGTGATGCCAAATCGTTTTCTTACCATTTTTTTATTTATTTTTTTTGCAAACTTGAGATTATACCTGTTATTGTCTGTGAGCTTCGATTATATTTTAACTCTGGTAAATGTAATCTTTGCTCTGTGTGTGTGTGTGTGTGTGTGTGTGTGTGTGTGTGTGTGTGTGTTACCTGCCTCTTTTGGCTGGAAACTGTCACTGTCTCTGTCTAATCGGATTGGGAGAACACCAGCGGCTAATGCAGCCTGCTGCCATCAAGTCGTCCATTTAAAGCAGCGCTGATCTGATTGCGGGAGTTTATTGGAAAATGGAAAAATGGAGCGAGCAGGGGCAGGGCCGAGCTCCCCCGCGTCCCCTTCACTGCAGCTTTTTTCATTGAGCGAACACTGGGAAGTGCTTCAGCCTTTACCTAGTTAGCACCCTTATCAGTCACTGTGAGTTTGGGGTCACTTTGGACAAGGACCTAAAGGGAGATGTTTAATGTAATTTCATTGACAGGAAATGGGACTTTGGATGCGATTAGGTACTTGCGGGACAGGTAGGGGAGGAGAGAAGTGGTGTTTGGAGTTTGTTTAAAAGCCATATGAATGTGCAGCTTGTAGCCCTGGTATCATTCATGGAATCAGACTGAAAGCACAGCATTTGCTGCAAATTCAAAGTTGCATAGGTCACTTAACATCAACCTCTCTGTGGGATTAACAGGCTGCGCCGCTACATCCGTTTGTTTCTATTTTGACTCTCCCAGAAGATGGGGGAAGAGTCAAAGGTGCTCTGTTGTCACTCAGTACGAATGTTCAGGACACATTCTCATTCAGAAAACAAACAGAACGTGATTGTTTGGTTTTGAGTGAGTGAAAACTGGTGCCATTTTTACATGCCACAACAGAAAGACAAAGATTACACAGACTGAAAATGGAAATGTTTGGGTGAAAAAATAGCACTCCCCAGTGAATTGCATTCAAGTGCATGAATGTGTGTGCAAACCTCTTACTAAAGCCCACCTTCCCCCTTTTTCTATGACTTCCTATGACCCCCCCCCCACCGCTTCCACCCCCTCCTGCTCGCGGCCACCACTCTCCTAGTCTCTGTCGCCCCGCGATCTTATCACACCTCTTCTGATTTCATTTGACCGTCGCCAGCTAATCAGAGGCCAACATCTGGATGGTTCCCATGGCAACCGGCAGAACCAAATATTCCAGGCCTTAAAAGGTGGGTCGAGGTCTGGGGGGGTGGGGGGGAGAAGTAATGAGACATGCCTGAAGATTGACAGCTTTGATGGACAGAGGAGAACAGAGCCTGAATGGTGCTACACTGCCACTGTGTTTTCTATGTGTCTGTGTGTGTATGGGTGTGGGTGTGTTACCTCATTTCCCCTGAGCCCACTGCCCATCCCATGGACCCAGTGGGAAAGGGTGGAGCAGAGGGCTGTTTGTTTGTGAGTCTCTGTGTATGTGTGAGGCAAAGAAAGTGCAGGGGTATAGATGGAGCTATTTTCTAACTGTACCAAAGGGCTCCAAGCAGTGGCAGCGGCTGCAGCTTATAAATACATTCATACGCACAATAGTGTTCTAGCAGTAGTGGGAGAGAGGAAGTGCACTGACCAGTGTATAGACCCCTGCTGCCTCCATGTAGAGTCACTAAGAGCTTTACAGCATTATAACAGCCTTATTTAACTTATTTAATGTCATGGCTGCCACTAGACATTAAACATTTGTTTGTTACTCGTCCTTAAGATGCAGTTTTGTCAATGATTATCAGAGAGAGATAGATTTGTATTTGATTGATCAGTGGACTGACTGATTACTTCACCTGTTAATTACTGTCACTGTCCTTCCTTTGCTGATACGAGCAGCCTTCCGTGCACTGGTCTGCCTCTTCTTTATGTATTCATTTGAAAGGGTCCATTAAAGTTGGGCTCCCCAGGGCAAGTAAAAACCTCATTTAGTACAGCCTGTTCAGCCAAGACGGGAAACGCCAGACCCTCTCAGCCCTAACTGGATTAGGAACCAGCCGACGGATGGGCCGCAGGACAGAACCCCCTGGTACAACCACTTTAGACCACACCACACCAAACCAAACAGACCCGGGATGAATGTGAGGAAACCAGTAGGCAGTAGACGTTTACATAAAAGAAAGTGAATCAATTTTGTACCATGAGTCATCACCAACTCATACATCACCCTGGAGTTCATAGAAATATTGGGTATCTTCTGGGACTTTTGGTAAAATTCCTCTCGCACAAAGTCAAAGCTGCTATATTATTTTGTTGTTCTCTATTTAAATTTTTTTGTTTTCCTTCTTCCTTATTTTTAATTTGAATCTGCAGAGACATCTTGTGTGTTATTGTGCACCAAGTAAATACTGACAAACACAGGGGGGAACTTAAATGATCTGAAAACTTGGTCTCAATTGAGTGTTTCTCTTTAACATAAAATTGTCATGACTAAATGAACGAAAATCAAAGGTTAAGTTAGAGAAAAATAATCCTTTTTAATTATAATTTATTTAGAGTTTAATACGCAATAAATCCGGACTGTGTGGGTGTGGCTTGATAAGATTTGATTGACAGCATTAGCAACATAAACAATCTCACAACTGTGGAGAGTATCAGATTCTAATTCAAATGATAAATCCTAAATCCTGATTGGTGCACAGAAGAATGTGACATAATTCCAACTGAGCCACACCCACTTCAAACCAGCCACAAGAGCTCAGAAAAAATAGGCCCACACAAATCTTTAACATGAAATAATCAATTCTCCTCATAATCCAGCAGGACATGAACATTCATGTACGACAACCGTTACCCATTTAAGATAAAGATTGAGCCTTTGAAAAAACTTTTTTTTTTTTTTCTTTTTTGATGTACTCATCTGCTGACTGAACAAAAGTAAGTAGCACCAGCAACTAAGACAGACACAAGAGTTGTGATATTACTGGACAAACTGATTTAATGGCACTTGATTTCTGGGAAGTGCAGTGCAATAACCGCACAGAAATGAACACCTGGCCCACATTGTTCTTCCTCAATGACAAAACAATAACAAAGTTATGACAAAATTTATAGTCATTTCAACTTAGATGATAACATTTGTAGATATAAAACATACAAGTTTATTTTGAAATGTAAAAAGAATAATCAGCCTTGTACTTTACTAAACAGTGGTCACATTTCAGTGTGATCTTGATATTTCTTAATTTAGTTAATTTGTAATTTAGTTATTCTGCGTGTGATGAAAATCATAGTAATACTTTAGGACTTTTAGTTATTACAAGGACTTTATTATTTAGTACCAGCAGAATCATACATTTTCCACAAGAATAAAAAAAGTGTCAGGTTAAGTGTTTGAATGATCACTGTCATAAACAGCGTGGTATGTAAGCACTCCTCTCATTGTCCCAGCCCTCCCTCCCTGCTTTGCTTATCTGGCTCTCTCTTGTGTCAGATTTTAAGACTATTCTCTGATGATTTACATGTCTTTTCTAAACAGGCAGACAAAGACCACAGATCTACCCGGCACAACCCCTAACACCATTATCTCCCTGTTAGATATTAGTCACATGGGACATTAATGTGTTTTATTACATGGAAAGAAACTTGGTTTGTTTTTATCCACAATGATTCATTTGTTATTGCTCTTAGTCATCTGAATTTGTGCTATTGGTTTCATAAGCAGAGCAAATTTAAACTATCAGGCTTTTTTTCTCTAAGTGTACCTGATGTTTTCCTTTTTGCTGAGTTAGCTACACACAGTAAAAACACTGCGTTGCTCCTATGATTTGCCTTTTTAAAGAACGAGGGGACGGGAGTTAACACAAGGTCATTGCAGTGCAGAAATTTAAGAATAAATTTAAGTTGAAGGCAAAGTTTTGAGGAGGTAAAGGTGGGGTTAAGAGACTGAGACAGAGACAGGGTGGGACGTTCCTCAGAGATCACAGCATACCAAGAGAGAGCAAGACAGGGATGGAGGGAGGGAGAAGGAAGACACGTTTTGGTCCTACACTAACAGAAATGTTGTTTGATCTGTCAGATGCAGTAATTCACAACAATAAAATTAAACACTGTTTCATCTCCGTTGCTTTTAGCTTGAGCCCTAAATCAATCTCCCCACTTCCTTGTTGAGCTCCAACGTTCTTTTAGAGGTCAACAGCCTGTAAATTTATGTACAGTATAGTCCCAGAATGTCTCTGTGAGGACAATCTGTGGTTAGCACTGTCCACTCACAGCAACAAGTTTCTGGGTCCAAACCTGCCGGCCGGCTGGAGCCTTTCTGTGTGGAGTTTTCATGTTCTCCTCGTGCTTGCGTGGGTTTCTTGCGGGTACTCTGGTTTCCTCCCATAGTCAAAAGACATTCAGCTTTATTGATGACAATAAAGTTGCCCATAGACGTGAATGTGAGTGTGAATTGTTGGTTGTCTCTATAAATTAGCCCTATCATAGACTGGAACCCAGTGTCAGCTTGGATTGGCTCCAGCGCCCCTGCGACCCTCAAAAGGATAAGCGGTATAGCTAATGGAGGGATGGATTATTAAACTCACTTATCTTGCATTTACATGATTTTTTTTAATATAAATATATATAAATAATATGGGTGATATTCTTGTGCAATCTGAATTGCTCTATTCTTTTATATGAATTCAGTTATCTAATGTTGTTAATTTAATACCATGTAAAAGCAACATGACGCTTCACTTGACAATTGTGGGTGTTTCCTTATTGTTGTCATGCACTATTGGTTAATTTGAATTATTTTAAAAGATAACATCATTGCACACCAAAATACATCAGCCATGTCAACACCAGACTGGCCTTACAAACACTGCCGTTAGAGATAATACCCCAGGGATCCCAGAGGACAGAGAGGCAGAGGGCAGGAGAAAAAATGGGAAAAGAAGGGGGGAAATGGGGAGAATAGGATGGGTTAAAAAAAAAGGGAGAGAAAGTCATTGAGTATCAGGGGAGTTGTATGGATCCGTTATGGTGTAGTTGTAATTAAGAGGAACAAACAGAATGTGTAGAGGGAATATGGCAGGGTGTAAATGCATTAGGGCCTGCAAACCACAGCCTGCTGGGATCAATAAGTCTCCATTCACATCAGGCTGGACAGGAGCTGTCCAGCTCTCTGAGTGCTGAGCCTCAGTTTCTGCTGCATTAAATCTGACTCTGACTCAGACTGAGACACCAGGGAGTTGGTAAAAATGAGTAAAGTAGTGTATACTGCGATATATAATACACTGTACAAGCCGCTCTCTGAAGGAATCTCATGTCAGACACCTGTTGAAGGCAGTAAAGAGTAGATTAGAACAAGAAAAGACAAAGGAACCAGCTGGGAAAGATAATAAAATAAAAGTGATCACAAGAGCAAAGGAAAGCGGGAGCCCACATTGAGAAGATGATGACAGGCAGAGGGAGGAGCACTGATAACCTTGCTGACTTAAAAGCTTCCTCCGGAGCCTAATCAGGCGTCCCAATTACACAGACAAGCTCCCAATGTCCCCCCTCCCCCAAGCGTCTGATGTCCCCCCGATAAACGGCATTATTAATTAAAAGGCTCCAATTGAATCTGTGTCTGATGGACGAGCCTCGGGACGATTAGCTACAAGACCTGGCAGAGCTCGTTTGTGCATGATGGAATCTGTCGATAAAGGGAAGGAGACAATCAACACACAAATACATTGTCATAAACACAGAGAGGGAGACAAACACACTGACAAAGCACTCTTAGGTGAATGCTTAGTTCTAATGGTACTTGTGATATCATGAAGACTGTCAGTATCATAAGAAAATCTTTTTATGAGGAAATAAAGAAGTATCTATTTTCACTTGTCACCTCAGAGGTCCGTACCATTTATAGACCAGTACTTTTGTTTTTATTTTAAAGATAATTTTTTTGTGCATTCTTGCCTTTGTTTGATAGCTGAAGAAAGACAAGAAATGCGTGGAGAGAAAGCACTCTGGTTCAAGATATACATCATCCAAATATCTCAAATCTGTATAACAAACACATCTGTATAACACGTAATTTCATGGATTCCTTATTGAATTAGCATGGGCTATAAATGCTGTGGTTTGTGGCATTGGTTCATGCTATTTACTTAAAAATACAGTGCAAGCGAATATAACCTACATGCAGTCAACATGAACAGAAGTCGAGGGTCGGTTGTTTCATCCAATGCGGAAATTACATCGCCATTGGTGCTGACGACGTGTCCCCCTAGTGCAGTGAACGTTTGCCATACTTCTCAATATGTTCTGTGTGAGATCTCCAAAACAGCTACTACTTGTGGTGAGATTTTTTTTCTCAAAGTGTACCTTGTGACTGATGGCTAGTAACGAAAATATGAATTCCCTTTCAAATCCAAGCTGTCATGTCTTGATAATTTAACCAATCTGAAGTCACTGATTCAAGTGTCAGAATGATTGAATGTTTGTTTTTTTTATCATCAGCCTCTTACACTGTCAAAAAGAAAAAAAATAACTGTTATTTTTACCATTGAAAACTAGATTTTCACTTTTGAAGCACAGCTACAATAAACGTAAGTCATGTAGGTACAGTCTGTACCAGTTTCCAGTTGTTTCCTAAGTTCTACTCACATTATCACCACAATGGAAATAGGTCCAGGATGTTATCGTTCTCACCTTCATCTAGACTAGATGTCTACTCGCCTTTACTTCAGATATTTTGATTGATTAAACAACACAACGACATGTAAAGTAGCTAAAACTGGCTCCACCTTGAGCAGCTGCAAAATTGAAATGCGGCTTACATGTAAGTGTTGGCGGACTGACCGGAAGATCCGGTTCAGTGAACCAGGTCACTTCTGTGTGGCATCAGAAAAGGAGTCGGTTATTGTCAAATTTATATTGTTTTCTGTCATCGTCTATGGCGCATACGAAAAATACATAACCTAAGCCTGGTAAAGTCTTGCTGGCGTTATAGCCTATAATGAGTGTAACTCTCAAAACACTCTATGCAGCGAACCGTGTGAACCATGAGACCACAACAGCCGTCCACAATGGTCAGGGCCGACAGCGACACTTGGTGACAAGTAGCTCACCAGCTGAAATGCTGATATCGGCAGGTTTTGAGCAGATCCCATTAGGCATTACAATGTTTTATTACATCGAGAAGATTCTGCCCATAAAAGGCTGTGGCCCACAGATAGACTGGACCAAATCAATAACCTTGTTGTTACGGCCTACACTGATCCAGTACACCACACTGAACTGGAAATTCCATCACTATTACATGTTCATGCATCAATTATAATAATCTAATATTAACAAGGGAATTCTTTCCACTTAAAAGATTTTAGGATTTAAATACTTCTTCCACTACTGTGTTTTTTTTCTTCTTTTCTCTTCATGGTATAAACAATCCTAAAACAGGTGTATTATGTTAATTTATGGTTAATAGACAACTTGCTAATGGATAATAGATTTTTACCCTCATTCAAATGCAATTTACACATCTCTTCTATTAAAAAATATATTCTCACCACAGTTACGTTGCATCTACTGGGTTAAAGTTTGGCTGTAGCTGTTCATGGGGAGGTATGTAGACATGGCTTGGCTTGGCTTGGCTTGGCTGGGACGCCCCACCACCTCTACCCCTCCATCCTCCAGGGAGCTCTGAGGGATCAGATAAGACTGGGTTCCCAGATCAGGGTCAGATTGACAGTTGAGTGCCTGAGGAAGAGTGATGGGCTTGGGATTGAGATTGGGAGGAGGATCCCTTACTCTGGAGGTCCCTTATGGGCCCTCCAGAGCCAACAAAATATGTTGACCCTAATGATACTGATTACTTGATTAGGCAGAAATCGCTCTGGTGATGATTCAACTGGATTTTGGACTGGATTGTGGAGCTGAACTATAGGCTCTTGTTTGCTAATTAGTTTGATTGTATCCAACTGGCTCAAGCTTGTGCATGAGGAATAAGATATTTGTAGCTGATGAGATTGGAACTTGACAAGAAAACTGATTGTAATTAAGGTCTCCTGGGACCCCTCTTCCTCCTCCTCCTGTTCCATGATAGAACAAGATAGTTTAATAATGAGAGCTTTAGTTGTGGTTGATTCCCACATATACACCAACCATGGCTACACCAACATGTCAAGGGTCAAAGGGTAGTTGCAAGGATTTTATCTAGAGAAAACCACCCCATGTGAGAAGTGACAATCTCCCCCAGGGAAAAAACAAGATGGCTGAATTATCTTTTTTAAAAACACTGTAATTGTAGATTTTGATCAGCAATGGGTAATTTAGCACTTTGTCTTAAGTAAACCTAAGCAATCTATTTCCTGGTTATAAATTGTGGCTTTGTAATTAACTGCTTGTGTTTGGTAATTAGCTCATAGTTAAAATGAACTGTTTTACATATTAAATATTTTTGAAATTAAAGGGGCGAAGTAGCTTTCACCAACTTGCAAATTTCGTATGTATCTCTTCTGAGAGGGGATTGTATTCTGTGTTATATTTAAAAAAAAAAAAAGAAAAAAGGATATTCAGGGTTGCGGAAAAAAAGGCAATGCCCTCTCAAGGCCATTGAGGACTCCTCCAGGGCTACCGACTTAACCAGAGAAATAATGTTGCTGCAGACACAGACTGCATTATTGTCCTTAGCCTGCAGACAACCTTTCACATTTTTTCCCTTTTGGTTGATGGAGCTTTGAGACTTCATGTCTCTGCTAGACACACAGACACAGTCACACACACACACACACACACACACACACACACGCACCCTCAGTTATATACACATGCTCATGCCCCTTATAACCGTGAACTGACCTATTAACCCAGTACACAGCACCATTTACATTCACTCACACACACTCACATATGATTACACACTCATGTATTGCACTGTGTACACAGACAACGTTATGGACGTGCACATACACTCACTGGCTCTTTCCGTCTGGCACGCACACAAGTAAAAACGCACACGGTGTTGGTCAGACAGACTAACTGGCTCTCTGGCTAATTGAGTAGAGTGTGTGGCCCTGTGTGGCCCCGGTCTGACCCCTCTGTAGCCAGGGACACCACTGAGCCTCCGCTTTGATACATTTGATACGGTTTAAGTGAGGAATGAAGACCTAAGCCTGTTTACATTTGAACTGGATTAGTGTTGGGATGACAGTGCAGTAACGAGAGAGAGAGTGACTGAAAGTAAGAGTCAGGCAAAGCAGAAGTATTGGAGGACATGAAAAGAGGAATCTGGACTTCCGGTTGAGCAACGTACTTCTAAAGTCGTTAAATGTGGTAGCTGCGCTATTTCTCTTGAACATAGAATTAAATTACGATTAAACCCATAGTACTCAAACCTCTTTAAGAACACCAATGTCTCTTGTAATCTGCAAATCCGATCTAAAAATTAGCCCGAAAATTTAAAATAAAGAAAGACCTTACTAAAGAAGTGGACCCGCACGAAGCCCTGGTATCACCTGGAAATTCACTCCCACAGGCAGACACACAGACTTGGTCCTACAAGCCATCGGGTCGCTCCACGTAGAGCTTTACAAGACGAGGCAAGAAAATTCTTGATTCGTAATTTAAAGAAGTTACGATCACTTAGAGATAGACTTAAACCTGAACCTTAAACCTGAACGTGGAAGCAACTCTGGCGACTTCCTTGGCCAACACTGTGGCTGTATCATAGCTCATATTAACAGTAGCAGCTAACGAGTTTGAAAACAAGCATCTCTCAACTTTATTCTCAATATCTCAGATGAATGTCTAGTTTTGGAAGGTTGTTCGAAGGGACAGGATTTACGGATTGCGGGGGTCAACGAGGGGAAAGAACACAGCCAAAACACTCTGGACTATGTGGCTAACTGAAGATCGACATAGCACACCTTGCACTGCAGTCACGTCCAGGGAACAAAGGAACACCATGGCATGGTAGCTAGATACCTCAGAGTGAAAAAACTATATATTCACACTTGCCCAACTTGGCCACTTCTGAACCAGATAAAATGGATCTTTGTGTAAAGTCTATTTCTACCACTAAAGACATCATGTCTTCCTTATTTGATAGACTATAAAGTCTGAAGGGGGTTTCCGTGGAAAAATTAAGCTACAGAATTGTATGAATTTAGGATTTTGACAGTACTTCAAAAAATGACAATTACATTTTTAAAGACTGTGAACATATTTTTAGTTTCGTACGTATGCATGCTTATACATTTGCAAGTCCTACCAACAGTACACAGTGTTCACAGTGCGGTGACCCTTTTGGTCAGTGATTTAGTTTACTCGTTATTATGGGGGATCATTCCAGTATGTATTAGTGAAATAGGTCCCTACACATTATTCTAGTGGAGTGACTGAAAACAGGAGAAATCTGATATATCTCTCTGATTCTGTGTCTCTTGTTCTTACTCTTGTCTTTTCCTCTTTCTTTACCGCTCCACCCCCCACGCATGGCTCTCTCCCTTTTCCTGAAGTAATGATTTGATGTTGCTAATGGCTTCCTAAATTTTGTAGAAAGGGCAGAACCAGCGCCGTCTAGAGTTTCAGACATTGGAGGTCTGCCAGACAAGGAGAGAAAGTGAGGAGGGGGGATTCGAGGGAGCCGAGGCTTGGTTGGACACTGTAGGTAAGGAGGGCGAGTAATGAGTATAGGGATCAACAGGGTGTTATCCTCATAATGGCTTCTTTTCAAGATATCAATATTTCCTGTTGTTGTAACATCCATACATCACAAAATTGAGAAATCCCCCAAATAAATTAAAACGCTTGAAGCCTGAACTGTCTTCTTTCTCAGAAATATTAATGGCAACGGAGTCGTCAAGGACAAACCATATAAATACTTTGGAAACACTGATTCATAACCAGCGTAAATTAACTTGTCACATAAAAAAACAAGTAACAAATCCTAGATTTGGCAAGGCTGTAACTACAGTAAGTAACTGATAACATTTTGCCTCAAGGTGTGTCTGGCCACTGCTGGGACTAACACACATGGACACAGCCTCGATGCTGACAGTAGAATGGATTCTATTGTTGGAGCGCTCTACTGCTCATTCAAGTTCGCCCACATGAAAGAAGTCAATGGAAGGGAGAATGACGAATGTGTTGGTGCTTCTAGTTTACATGCTTACATGTCTGCTGCTGTGTGTGTGTGTGCGTGCCTGTGTGCGTGTGCACATGGCATCGTGTTTGTGTGTGTTTGCTTGTTTGTCACATGATGTCCTGTGGCAATCCCTAACTAACCGTACAGGCGCCAGTAGAAGGTGGGGGTGTGGGGGTAAGAGACGGGCATGAGAAGACGCAGATGTCACGGTTCTCAGAAAAGGGACCCAAGAGCACGACTCAGAAGGCAGATGTAAAAGTAAAGAGTCTTTACTTATGAAAAAAACAAGGATACAAACATCCAACCAGGCAAACAAAGTACAAAGGATCGGTCTGAGGCAATATCCAAAAAACACAGACAAGGTCAAAAACACAATGAGGATCAAAACAGGCAGGCAAAGAACAGAGTTGTGGACAGCTATGGAACAAAGACAATCTGGCACAGAGCAAGAGGAAATGGACCAGTTAATATACCACGGAGCTAATGAGGGAATGGGGAACAGGTGAGCAGGTGAGCGGGAAGCAGGAGCGGGTCATGTGATTCTCCTGGCAGGAAAGGCAGGAGAGGTGTGAGTGGCAGGGTCTGAAATGACGGCAGAGTTAGAATTGAGCACAAACAACTGGACTGAATGAATCAAAGGATGAATAAGCAGACTGAAATTCAAAACCATGACAGTAGAGGAGGGAAGAGGAGCTATGGAGCCGTGGAGGGGGGCACTCTGGCTGACTGCTGTCACATGATGGGCATATAATGAAGCCAAACTACATTCGAACTGTTGAATAACTGCACAAATGACTCATGACCTGAATTATCCTTGTGTAAACATGGGGCTTCTGTTCAGTCTTCTGCTATAACTGCCGTATCAGAGGATACACTTCTGTCAGCATGGAGAGCGGAATTAATTTGTGAGTTTCACATTTACACCATGAAAAATCTAATGCCCACTGGGAACCATGGACTTGAGATTTTTGGACTTGCTAATGTTATCACTGTCCTTTGATACTGTGCATGTGTCCTCAAAACTTGGATCTGTTGCCAGTATTCAGTATGGAGCCTGTAAAGTATAATGGAGGTATTAAAAATACTTTACCGAGGCAGAGCATTTCATCACTATCAAATTAAAAAACGAAAAAATTATGCCAAGGTAGTATTTCGGAGCAAAATGTCCTAGCTGGCTTGACAAGAGTCCAGAGTCAGTGGACAAAGGATGGACACAAGCAATGGACCCAAAACCGGCTGAAAGAAAACAGAGTGGCTGTGTGTGGCTCTTTATCACAGAGGCTTAGTAATGCTGTCATATCTAATGCTCACACTCCATTAATCACAGCCTGTATGTGAGGTTGCGTGTTGGATGGCACTCTGGGAGAGTGTGTGAGACTCCATGTGGACGAGGTGGTAATGTTTACCCAGTGCATAAGCAGTGGTTGGCCGCAGGCCGGGTACACCAGGCCATGATAGGCCACTGTGAAATGTGGCTGACAGGCAGCCCGTTGCCCGCTGCACTGTAATTTTGTGTGTGTGTATGTGTGTGTAGTCTGCTGTGTCTGTGATTGAGCGTGCATGTTTGTATGTCAATTAATTGTTGTTTTTATTGAATTTACTGCTTAGTTGCGATGTACTGACTGCTTGTGTCTTCAGTGTACAGATCATTATGTGTGAATATACAGAGAGCAACCACTCACCTTCATTTTATTCATTCCATGGAGCCACAAAGATGGCCTTTAAATACTGAAGCGGACAGCAGGCATGTAGCTAATGGGTGTGCAGAAGACAGTGGGAGAGAGAATGGTAATAGGGTGGGAAAGGGGAAATGAATCAATGGAAGGCCCTGCCATCCTGGCTTATTCAGAAGGCCTCTCTCCCCTCGTCTGTCGTCTATTTTTTCCCCCCTCTTCTCGTTCTTGAGCTCTTGATCACTTCTCTTTCCCCTCTCCACTGCATTCCGCACAGTTTTGTCATCCTGCCAAGGAAACGAATCAGAGAGCCCTCTCTCAGCCACCACACTTTTCCTTTGTCTCACTTTGCCTTTCTCAGCCTCTGTCCGCTCGTAGTTCGGTCTGCACCCTACTGTCTCAGCACACTTCACTTTGACCTGTGCAGCCTATGATGTCACACCAGAAGCAAGGGCTGTTGGGAAGTGACCTGCGGTCGTTCGAGCTTGTGTCCAGTGACCATTTTCTGATGTTTGAAAGGGTGTCGTAAAATGCTCATTCTTTCCTTTCAGGAGAGTGCTTCCCTTGTTTGGAGAAAGTATCTCCTGTTTCAAGAAGTCTGTCCTGCCCTTTTAAAGAGTTTCAAAGTGGCTCCCTGATTACCTATTTTTCTTCTGAGCTAATTTGATGTGTCTGTACGTGCCAGTTATCATGCTACAAAGCTTGTTATTTGCACCAATATTGAATGAAGCCGTTTACACCACTGACTTTTAATTAATTTTCATGTGTTGTTTTCATTCTTTTGAGATGATCTCCAGTGAACCATGGCAGTGGTGACATGTTTTAATCAGACGGGTAAATGGAATAATTCTATCAGTCAATTTGGTCTTGTCTTTATTTTTACATGGGTGATTAACCATGTTACCAGTTGTTCAACTGGCAGGGTGGATTAGCTGGATTAGATGCCCTGTATTTGTGTGTGCATGCATCAGTGCGTGTGTGTGTGTATATATTGAGTATGTGTGTGTGTGTGTGTGTGTGTGTGTGTGTGTGTGTGTGTGTGTGTGTGTGTGTGTGTGTGTGTGTGTGTGTGTGTGTTTGTGTGATGCCAATTAATGATGGTTTGGCAAGCTAAAAGTCAATCAGTGGCATAGACGTAGCACAGGGAAAGACACTCGACTCGGGCAAGATTATACCGACACACATGACCTTTGGCCCCTTTAACAACCTGACCCAGCAGGATGACGAGGTGGGGTGTATTAGATGTTTGAGAGAATCACTTTCAGCATTATTTTGTTGTTTGCCCGCACATGCACTTGTATACATGGCTCGATACGGGTGTGTTTGTGTCAGTAGCAGTGTACAAGTATAGAGAAGTTGTCTATGACCCTTTTACTACTGACTCTGTTTATATTTTTTTATATATAGCAGCTTGGTGGTGAACGTGTCCCTCTGCTGTCTTTCTCCCAGCTCTTATCAGGCCAGATAGCCCTCAGATAGACACTCATACCCGCACAGTCAGAGGCTCAGCTAGCCACAGCAGCTGATGGAGCTGATGCAAGGCCGCTATGACGACAAGAGGACAGGGCCTTATCTGTCGTCATGGTGATGGCCACGATGGAATGATGACAATCTGTTCTTGGCTTCGTGTTTTCTTACAGGACGGCACGACTGCCAAAATGTACACCTGTGCAGGCATGTAAGCACAGTCAGTCATCAGGTGTAGTACGATATCCAAATGCATGAAAACTGTGAATACAAGTGCTTAATATCATGTATCCGTAACTGTGTTGGATGTGTTTGTGTTGAGCGTCTTCTCAACCAGGGAGTCATCGCAGACAAGAAATGATCGCGATCATGCAGAAACCGCAGGGAAGTGAGTTTATGTCACTGGCCCGTTTTTTTGACTCATCATGCTCTCACCGTGGTGTCTTTCTTTCCGACAAATATGACAGATGCATATCAAGCTGTGCAGTCTGCTCAGGGGAGATAAGGACCAGTTAGGTGCTGGGGTTGCAACATCCCACTGAGCCAATGAGTGAGCACAACGCCTTTTCATACCGATCCTCAACAGATAGGCCTGTAGTGCATGTGTGAGTTTGTGCGTGTGTGATGCCGCTGATAATTTCTGTCTCCACTGACTTCTGGCATCTACTGTGTAATGGTTACAGGTCTGCACACATCTATCCAGAAACTGGTTTAAAGTAAAACAAAAGTTGAGTAAGGAGAGACAGTTGAAGAGCAAGTTGTCTGCCCAATCTGCGGATGTTAAGGTTATGGAGGTAAAACACACTACAAACTAAAGTCTTATTGACAGTGCCAATCAAAAATAAGAGGTGTCAATTACAAAGTGCTGAACTTCAGTTTATTCCTAGAAAAGAATAAAGCATTGGTGCAGTGATAAATATCAAAACTTTCTTTCTTCTTGTTTTATCAGCTGTTTGGATCTACTAAACTCTGAACGCATCCACAATTTTGCCCCTTAGAAATAACACTTTCATCTTTTTCATCTCTCTCCGAAATGTCCCTGTGGTCCTTTAATGGTTTAATCATATCATGCTTTTTTAAAACGAAGCACACTGTGTTTCATTGATCATTCACTCATAAAACTGACCTGTTTATTTGACTGTGTGTGTTTGTGTCGTCCTATCAGTATTAACCAGACAAGTATTGGGTGAAAACAAAACCAGAGATACAACAAAATCTTGTACTGAAGAGAAGCAATGAAAAAAAATAATTGAGGAATGCCCTCACATCGTGCACTGTTTGTGCATGAGAGCCAAGATGAGCCGGGCTGACATGAGGCCTAGCCGACCGACTTCTCCTGTGAGATTGAGCAATCATGTCTGCATTTCTCTGGTGTACCTCTGCATACAGGCAAACTCGTCTTCAGCACAAGTGTATTATTCAAGCGGGCAATCTAGAAACACCTGAATACCTCAGTACATGAGCTACGCTGTGTTGTGAGGACAGATCGGTCCATGAGAAGGAAGTAGGCTTTAAAGTGAATTCAGATCAGCCACAGAGCAGCTCTGTCACTTAATCCACCACACAAGCAACCATCGTTAGTCCACAATAGCAAACTGAACAGCTTGGGAGTCTGAGCAGGCGGGGGAGGTCTCTGTGGGCTTCTACTGTCCTCCACTGTCCTCCCATTCTCTGTCTGGTCATCAGTCCCTGTGGGAGTGTCCAGAGGATCCATCCAGGGGTAGGCACCTGGGTCCCTTCCTCTCACTCCTGGCCATCAGCCAAGGTGCCCTCAGCTCCCCTACTCATGCCTTTCTCCAGTTACCTGCCAGTGAAAGCAAAAACGCGAGTGGAGCGGGGGCGAGGGCTGGGAATGGCGAGGGACATTATATGGGTGCGGAAGAGGATGGCAGGTCCAGACGCCCACTCCCCTGAGCCCTCCTAGGCATTAGTACTGTACTTGCCCCCCTGTTTGTCAATGGGAGCCTCCAGATGAATGGGCTCATTTGTCCTCAGACAGTGGGGATGAATTTGTCTGTCGGAGCAAGCGAGCAGGATGGCCTCAGCGCAGCAGAATACGGCATGAATGAGACCTGAACACTACCTGTCCCAGGTGAACATCCTGAATGCTCCCTGTCCCAGGTGAGAGGAGACTGACCTCATTTTCAGGGTGAGTCGTGGGAGGGGTGCTCTGCATGTCCACACCCTACCTCTGACAGCTACTTTTTTTTTTTACACTTGACTGCCGCAGAAAAAAATGTGTGAAGCAGCAGATGCCAATTCATAAATGTTGTAGTTTCAGTTGCAGCAAGTTCATGTGGTTAGAGGAACTGAATGGGGCCAGGATTTTGTATCAAGCCTCATTTCAGCAGGGATTGTGAGCAAACAGAAGAACCCTTGCACATTAGCATGACAGCAACATCCCCGACAGCAGAGGGAGGCAAGGGGATACAGAGTTAGAGAGGGGATAATCATTGAGAAATGCAACATAGCAGCCACAAAGACCTGTGACTCTATTACCTACTCATGAAGCCCTCTCAGTGTGCTTTATTCAGAAACCTTTTTAAAACCACAAACTATGGCAATAAGGTACCTCCAGCCGCCGACGAATGATATGAAACACTCTCCCTCTTTCTTTCTGTCTTTCACTTCTCTACTTTCATATTAACAAGCTATCCCACCGATGCTGGTAAAAAGCTGATACAGTAGTCTTTCGGAGGGTAAACATATTCACATGAATTCTACATTTTATTGGACAATTAACGTTTTTTAAAGTTTGACTATTAGATGGTAAAAAAAAATGTGTTTGATGCTCCAAATACATAACAGTTACAGGCACAAAACTCTCATCTCGAGCGAGCGTAATAAAGGTTAGCACTGTCAAAGGGTTAGCTCTTGTGTCCTAGCATAGTCTGTGAGGAAAACTGTTTAATAGGCCAAATAATTCAACAGATAATTAACAAATATAGCCAGATATAGACTGATTTTAGTCATGGGTGCTCATACTGCGCACAGAACGTTAAACTGGAGGATAAAAATTTGGCAGAGAATTACAAAACCAGTGCCCCTCATAAACAGTCTCTTTTTACTGTCTCTGTCAGACCTCTATGGTCTTAATTGGTCCTAATAGTACAACATAAGTATTTCCTGTTTGAACTTCTCACTTCCTGTTTTTCTTTTTTTTCCTCTTCTTTGAAAAGTCATGCTCGGTATGCAGCTGTAAGTAGCTGGCAGCCATTAAATTTTGGGCCTGAAGTGGGAAAAAAATGTATGACAGGCAATGGAGGTCATGGAGGTGACAAAAATGATGCAAGATCAAAACAGTTTTGAATTTTTATGACTAATTACTGACATTTGGAGAGATTCTCTGTGAGATTTGATGTTCTGGCAGGTCAGGATGCGGTTGTTTCCTGTCAACAGAGGTCATCAGTGATTATCTGCTGTCAGCTCTGTTCCTCTGCAAATGACAGTTACTCCTGTCAAAGCTTTGCCGATCACATCATCGCTATATGGTATGGTTGATGAATTTTAGAAGTGTTCAAGTGTCAAATGGTGTGTCTGTTCAGGTTTCCATGAATAGTGTTCACCAGGTGTTTCACCGAACGCACCCACCTTTTTCCTGTCAGGCTCTGTCAGAGGGGGTATTTCTATGAATTTCTGTTGATCCGTGAAAAGAGGAAGTTCACATGTAGGTCTCCTCATAGCACAATCACTATGACTTGGTAGCAATTACATGTAAGGTTAGGAGCTTAGTTAATGCTTCATCATAGCAAAGCATAACTTCTCTTTTTGCTCAAGGACAACAAACAAGTCCTACTCACTTAGGAAACTTTATGACAAATAAAGGCAGGAATACATGTCCCATGTTTGTATTATCTAAATACTGTCCCGTCTTGAAGCCTTAATATCCTTCTAGGGGTTTGAGGAAGGAGGGATGCTTTTTTAGTTAGGCCCAGGCAAAGGTCAACCCCCACTGCAACACACACACTAAGAGACCTGCATCTGAACTGCGGTCCACTTCCTTTCATCTTCTACGTGTCTCTCTCCCTAACTCAACTTTGTGAGGGGATGGTCGGGATACCTTTTGATTCTGCTAATTCAATTTGATGGAAAAACAAATACACTGGGGGAGTGGGAGACAAGAAGAGAGTGGGAGTAGTAGTGGGGGTGGGGGGCTGGAGAGGGGGAAAAGGGAAGAGATGGAGCTCTGAGAGGGACTGAGCAGTGGTGGAGGTGGAGATAGTGGGGGAGGACGAACGGAAGAGCGGAGGGGAGAAAGAAAAGGAGGTAGGGAGTCGAGATGAGTTGAAACATCCAGTTCCAGGTTGAAGTCGTAAACTTCTCTGTGCTCTGATCTAGGTGGTCACGACGTTCACCCCGCCAACGCATCTGAGATCTCCCCTCTTCATCTCGTCCATGCAACGCCACTCTGATAGTGAAGATAAGTAACATCCTGTTTTATGGCTCTTTTCGCGTCACATAATTCATGATGTGAGTTAGGAGGGGACGTCTTGTTCAGTGTAGCCGTTGGTGAGTAAGAAGAATACAAAACCCTCACATTGCAGAGTCTGCATGAATTTAATGTTGCAGAAAATGGAGAGACGGTGGCACATGATGTCGACCAAAACACTTAGCCAAGCATTCATTACAAGAGCAAGTGTGCATGTCATGTGCCTGCTACTCAATGTCTTCTCAGGCCTAGGAGTTGAAATGTGGCCCGGCTCCCCACGAACACAAACACTGCATCTGAGTCCG
The DNA here is from genome assembly GCF_002260705.1 of Seriola dumerili. Taxonomy (NCBI): domain Eukaryota; kingdom Metazoa; phylum Chordata; class Actinopteri; order Carangiformes; family Carangidae; genus Seriola; species Seriola dumerili. The sequence goes on along the minus strand of NW_019174343.1, from coordinate 8,553,010 downwards.
AGGCCTTGTCACACACCGTCCTTGTATGTATGTTCACATACGTGTTCGTGTCAGTGTGTGTGTGTGGATATGTGTGTTCAAGCGAGGGCAGCTCTGGGAGTCGCTGGCCTGGCAGACTGCTGTATTATTTTTGGGAGGGCTGCTCCTTCCCTCTGGAGGGCCTCATTGAAGAGTGCTGGCTCTCTCCGTCTCCCCCTCTCAGGCTCCGGGACTGTGGCCAAGCCCGGCCGAGCAGGCTCGCCGGCTGCAGCAGCACACAACTCGCTGGAGCCGTGGCCTGTACACGGCCCAGCACCCACAGCACTGCGCTGCACGCAGATGGCTAGACTGCTTATTGGCAGTCAGGCATTACATTTTCACTGATGTTCAGCAAGTGGATCAGGGGGATCCCACCCCCGCTCTGAAAATAGACACCCAGACTCCAGTCCTGTATCCATGTGTGTACAGCCAGTCAGTGTTGTGGGTGCTGTGATGTAGCATAAGCTGACAACTGACTGCTCCAGCAACACTGGATAACAAAACAGCACCTACATGATAAATATTATTTCCAATTTGACCTGATCAAACCGCCGGGGGAAACCCCAGCGGATCAACGTTCACAGCAGTCCAGCAGATGTGAGCAGGGCGGAGGGTTCAGGGAGGGGTAGTAGTCCACTTTTAGCCCTGGACTGTTTAATCGGATGGTTTGTGCTGTGGGTGTGTGAGGGCATGCTGAACTCAGTGATGATGACCTGAAATTGGCCCTAATCGAGCAGACTCATTAGTGGCTGGCTCTGTTCAAAGTTTCTTCAACCCTTTTATTTTACTGTAATCGTCCAAATGGGAGGGAAAGACAGAATAACTTACATAGAAAGAGAGAGTAAAGGAGAGTAAAGGACAAACAGAATAAATGGGAGAGCAAAAAGAGAGAGAATGAAAAAAGATAAACAAAACAAAGAGAAAGAAAAAGAGGACGAGATAAGGGAGAAACCGAGTCGACGCCTGCTTCCTGGCAGCCTCAGCTGCGTGCACATCTGTGTGCAAAGGGTTTAAGCAGACCCCCACGTGTTTGCTCAGGTCGCCTGATTGCCTTTCCTTCCTCTTCTCTCTCCCACTAAAGACCCGCTGTCCTTCCTCTCACTCCAATCACTGCAGCCAAGAGAGAGGGCCACTCCGACAGACACAGGGAGCGAGAACGGCTCCCACTGAACCAGACTCATGACTCAGTATTTGTCACATACGAATTTGGAAAAAAACTGACTGCTGGAGCTAAATAAGAGACCTTGCATAAGTTATTTGGTCAAACAAGGGTGTGAATTAGGGTTTGTGTTTGTTTTTTTTTTTTTTCTATGTGTGTGCGTGAGCATGTGATAATGTGCATATGTATGACTGTGTGTGACTCCGGAGCCCTTCGCTGGAGCCTGCTGTCTGGGTACAATGGTCCAGCCTGGGGCCTCAGCTCCACAAAGAGGCCTTCTCTTAACAACGCGCCATCACAGATAGAGGAGGAGCCTGACCAAAGCATTACCACGCTTAAGGGATCACAGAGCTTTCCTTGATACATCTGATATCACTTATGATTTTAATAATCAAGCACTCTTCATTAAAAGGAGAGTTTAGGTTAATGCTGTATGTTTGTGTATATGTATATAAGAGTGACAGAGACAGACTAAACTGAAGAGGCAGTACTTCCGTATTAAACTTTATTTCCTTTACTTTTGTGAGATGGAAAAATGATAAAAACATACAGCTCAGGGACTTTTTATCTAAGATAGGTCAGTGTTTTTCTTTACGTAATAACCATGAAATTAAAATCATAAAAGTTTCCATGTGTCTTTGACGAAAGCTTAAAGAGTGAAAATAAATTATCGTAGCAATAATTATAACATCAAATATAACAACAATAATAGCAATTAAGCATTTATAAACACTTTATTTACTGTGTCTTTTTTCCATAAAAGTCCATTATTAAAAACAGGTGAGCGTTGTGGTGGTGTACAATCCAGCATGTGAGGAGAGCACTGGTTTATGGGTATTGTAGTCTGGGCCTGACTGGTTGATAACAGGCGTACGGGTGTTGTAGCTGTCAGCCAGTCTTTAGACCTCCAGCACTGAAGAGTCTGTCCGTCCACAGCAGTTGCGGACGACAGCCTGGGGATGGACGGGGTGCACGTATCTCAGTTATATAATGAGATGGTCGTGAGGTGGAAACAGCGGTTCTTTTTAAGACCTCTCGTGAGTCTCCTGTTACAGGGTCATGGAGAGGTGGGTACCAAAGTGACTTAGTAAAAATAAGCAAAAAGAATGACAAGCATCTCCATTCACTCCATTCCTTTAAGCCTCAGTCACCCAGGGACTTAAGAGCCCCTCGTCACATTAGCTCTTCACAGAGTCCGCTAAAGTCCTGCTCTCTGCAGCGTCCCATCAGTGAGGTCAGGCATGACGTGACCTTCAGTCATTAAGTCCAACTGAAAGTCCTTCCCCTCCAACCACTGTACATGACGCAACAAGTCTGCTCAGCTTTCGACGTGATGTGAAGGCCATTTAGTGTTGATGGCGATGTGGTGGTGGCTCCTACAGGCAGAGGAGTTCTGGGTCTGGAGGGGCCTCAGTGAGGCTCGGCCCAGACCGGCGAGCGATTGGAATGGTGGGGGTGACCGAATGAAGGGTGAATGGGTGTGGGAGTAGGCAGCATGTGTCCCGAGTGGCTGAACGGGGGCAGGTGACCCATGTGGGCCATGTGACTGGTGAGGCCGGGTGCGCTGCCGAAGGGAGAGGCCTTGTCGTGCATGCACTTGGACAGCTCGTCAAAGCCATCCCCTGCTCGTTTGTTCCTCTTAGACTTGCTAGACATCTTGCGGTTGCGTGTCTGGATCCCTTCTTTCTTCATGGTCAGGGGTCTGTTAACCTGTGGAGAGCAGCACGTTAGCTCAAGGCAAACCAGACAAAAGCTGCACTGATAGTGTGAGTGCTACACTATAGTGGTTGTTTTACTACATTATGAGCTTGTTTATCAGCTCATAATTTAAAATGTTACCAGGAATATGTCACATATTGCATTGCATATTAGGATTTACATGCATTTCTTTCATGGTAGCCTAATATTATGTGTTACACCAGTGTGAAATAGATGCTGTAAATAATGAGCAGCTGTTTTGCATACATAGCTCCATTATCGGGCGAGTCAGGGGCGTTTTTTGGCTTTTGTCTAATTTAAAACCAAACAGAACCGTCCTGGTCAATATGAATACATGGGGATGAGGACGGGGCTTGGGCTGAAAAGAGCAGCCTCAGACAAATCCTCATCAGTGTAACCGACGCCGTTACACTGAATGACAGTCCCACCCTGCAGCCTCTCCTGGGAGTAACGCCCCCCATTGAAACAACGATGGATTAATAAAAAAAGACGACCGGTGGGTTCTGCTCGACAGGGTGAGCAGGCTTCGCCTCCACACTCTCACAGTTTCTCTGCTCCTAAATCGATACAAACTGTCCGCCCACTTGACCAGTTAACGACCAGCTCCCCCTCTTACCCTCCTCCTCCCCCCATAACCCGCACTTGAGTTCAGTTTCTTCTTTTTTTTTTCCAGACTACTTACATTGTGCAGTTTAAAGTAAAGGCCGCAGGCGTTACACACCGGGTCTCCGTTCCCGTTGCGCCTCCACAGGGTGGTGGTGGTGGTCTGGCAGTTTGCACAGCAGGTGCCTGCACGTCGAGCAGCGGACTGAAGGAAGCAGAGAAAACACATCATGAATAATGAGCCATTCACATGTTGTAGTGGTCCTACAGAGGTCAGCGCGGACACCGAGCTGCACAAAACCACTGAATATCACGGTTCTTTAGACACCTATAGAAGGCTTATCATTTATCAATTCTCCTATTAAAGCCACAGCAGTGACATCGCATGCAACGAATTTGTGATTTCTGCCTCAGCACAAAATCAATAAGAGACAGAAAGTTTTTCTTAAGTTAAACGGCGGCACGTGGACTTTCGTGAGGTTTCAACTTTAACCGCAGAACCATGTGCAGAAAAGCATCAAAAGAAGCGACACTCAGACTGGAAAAAATACTTAATCCTCTATTTAAAAAAATTGCATGTATGCAGACCGCTGCAACCATGATCAAATTTTCTAATTTGCGCAATAAGATATGGAGACATTTTTCTAGAGAATGCCTTATTCTGTACACGCCTGTCGGTAATTATCATATTTATGGAATTAAAAATAAGTATGCTGGTATTAACAGGTTATAATAGAGGCCTTGTGTAAACCCTCTCTTTATTCCTGATCCAGGGAAACTGGGCTACAAGTCGTGTAAGACCCGGTGTCCTGTCTGGCAATGTGCTCCTGCGTCCATTGCGGATCAATTCTTCACACATAATAAGAAACATTAGCTTTACACGCAAGAACCCTGCGGCACTTTGCTTCACGAGCAGCATCCAGGGTTTTCTTTTAATTAATTTCAGGTGGACTCTTTGCTATTGACCTGGAGAGCAACAATAACTCTGGTCATTTCATACGAAATGAAATATGTAACCTATATTTAAAAAAAAAAATTAAAAAAAAAGCCGCTGCGCAATAAGACTGTTCACTGCCCACTGAGAAAGACAAACAAGAGACGGACATAAATCCATTTATTTTCCAATCCCCGCCCCTCACGGTCTGTCTCTTCACACATAAGCGGCTCCTCCAGTGTTGTGATAATCTCTTTACAGTATATGTCAGTCTGGCCATAGAGAATGCAGCGCGCTGGTTGAGGGCGGAAACAGCCGGGAGCCTGACTTCCTTATCTGGGCCGGGCAGATATCCGGATAGGAAACAACTGGATGCCCCTTTGAACACAACTCTGAAAAACACTTGAGCTGAAAATGCAAAAGCTACAGCCACATGGGCCGACCCAGTGGAAAATGTAATGGACTTTTCACGAGGAGGAACGAAGTGGAGGTGGTCAAGGAACAACACGAAAAAATATAATAATAAAAAAAAAACTCTGTTTTTTTCATCGAAATATCTTTACCGATCGATTGATAGCGGCCAATTTACTGACAAGTGGAATGACCAGCTAATGTTAATGAAGACCATTAGACCCAGGCTACAGCCTCCGCAATAATAATTGCCTGGGTAGATGAAAAAGCCCAGATCTCTTTTTAATTAAAGTTAAAAGGTTAAACCAGTGCTAAACTTTATATTATTTAATTTTTCTAACATTGATTTACATTATTTCCCCATTGTTGTTGTCATTTTGATCATTATTATTATTAGAACTAGTATTTACTGTGTACCTATCTAATTTTTTCCATCACTAATATTTATTAATTTATTAATAGGTGGTATACTTATCTTTATTTCTACTAACCAAATAACAGAGGAAATAGTCTTCATTCATAAAAAAACGTATTGTTGTTTGTGGCGTTTTCTGATTTTCTAGACAACAAAGTGGCTGGATTTGTTTGTTTGTTGACAAAACAACACTTCCGTAAAAACATAAAAATAAAAATATTTTTTCTGCTGAGCAATAAAGGACTCAGTTACTGTGAACCTTCCACCTTTAAAATGATCAAAATTAGAGGCTATAAAACGATTAGATAGATAGATAGATAGATAGATAGATAGATAGATAGATAGATAGATAGATAGATAGATAGATTAATAAAAAATAATTAAAATATGTGGATTTCAGAACAGTTTGGAAACCATAAAATATATAAATCATGTCACATAGAAATGTATCCAGCTTCAGTAAGTGGTTAATGCCAGAAGTGGATGTGCAGCTGTGGAGCAGTGGTACATCAACAACAAGAACGTTCTGTGTCCATGCTGCTTTTCATTTACTCGAGCATGGTGTTAACTAAAGCAGCATGGGCATTGGTATCAGTAACAGTATCAGAAGTACCAGCAATAATGATAGCAGGAACAATGGCAATAGTAGCAGTATTGTAACAGGCCATGAAGGCGGATCATCGGGGGGTGAGAGGGACACACAATTCCAGGAAGATCATAGGGAAAATATAACTTTCCTGGAATTGTGCTGCCGGCATCTGCTTTGTGCTCATATTTGGGTGCCTTCTCTCAGAGTGAAGCAGTGGAGTGAGAACTTACCAGTCTACGTTTGGGCTTGATAAGTGGTCGGTTCTGGCCGTTCATCTTGTGGTACAGTCCACAGGCGTTGCACAGGTAGTGGCCGGTACCATCCCGTCGCCACAGAGGGGTGGAGGTGGCACCACAGTTTACACATTCACGGCCCTCTGCATATAGTTCAAGAGAAAGAGACAAAAAGAAAATTTATATAATTAAAAAATTCACCCTCTGTCAGAAGCAACAGCTGTCCAGCCCAACCGGGCAACTGTACAGCGCCGAATGACCCTAGATGGCCCTGTAATATGAAGTCCAAATCTGTCTCATGACGGTGACGATGTTCATATGAGCGTGGAGCTGTACCAAGTGTGCATGGCTGTCATGGACACAGACACTTCTATGTAAACCGATCCAGAGTGGGGAGGTCACAGACAGCCAGAACATGTCCAGAGGTGTCCAACAAGAAGAATGAGACACACCATCAAATTAGGACTACATTATTCATCAGCTCAGTGGGCACCCATGAGTGGAAACATAAGTGTGTGGAGGTGGTATTAAATGTGCCGGACAGTGTTGCAGTCTTTAATGAAAAGCTTGCATGCCAATTGTTTGCAATTAATAATATAGAAATGGGGTTCAGTCCAACATCGTTTTGGTGAAGTTTGTATTATTCTCAAACTGTGACTGGATCAGAAATAGACCTCCTGTGCATTCCTCCATAGAAAACCCTGCTTTTTTAGTTATTCCCACATGTTCTCCTCTCCCATACAGGTTTGACTGACTTCAAACAGCCTGTTGCTAAAGAGACCGATTCATTTAATTCAAGTATCCCTCTCTCCCTAGAGCATCCTCTCATTATTCTTGTTATAATGCTAGCGACACCCAAAGTCCCACCCTCGCTCGACAATGGAATCTGACCTTAGCAAAAAGCTATGTTCCTTTTGAAATGCATCTCGGTGCTTTTTTGTACCTCCCTTTTCTTCCTCTTAAGTGTTTCGTAAGTCCAACGACCACATTAAAGCGGGATCATTAATGCTTAAAAAATTCACCAGCAATGACTGATCTATTATGTCTTATGCAATGTATAGTGTTGAAATAAGACCAAAAAAAGGAAGATGAAAGCTACATAAGAAAAGTTAAGGTGGAGAGGAGGGGTAGTTTGAGTCTGAGGCTAGTTCAACAGGAAGCCACACTACTGTAAGGTGTATGTGCTGACAGCTGAAATGTCATTGTGGCATTTTGCACAACAGTCAATCACCATTACTGGCACTGGACATCGACTTTGATAGATAAGAGTCTTTTTAATGCCGTGGCTGATATGTTTGTGTTACTGATTCAGGCACAGTCTGGCCAACTTCTTTTAAATGTCACAGTATAACATTTCTCTGCAACAACAGCTCACATTCACTCGGATTAACAGCCAGTGAGCATTCCCCAGGTGTATTAAAAAGCACGGGGACAATGGATGACAATATTGATAATTACACAACTACATTTAGAGCAACTTGTCAACAGTCTAAGATGTCTGTTGTTACTTTTTGTCCATTAATCCAAAGTACAACAGCTGGAACAATGTAGGGAAATTACAGAGCCATTACCAGACTGAGTTGTTTTTCAAATGTCTGCACATTAATGTCAGGCATAAAGTCTAAATATTACTCCCAACACATGCAGTATATTGAATCAGGTGCTTGTCCAGACAGTCAGAAAATAGGCTGTGTTTTATTATAAACAATTCCACTGGCTTTGAGGATTTTAGGTAAGAGGAACACCAATTATGTGCATGCTTAATCAGGATTACTCAATGCACTGATCTCCAGACCTACAGTGACAGTGTTATTAAATATGCTCTCATCTACACATAAAAGCAGATCAACTGTGGACTTGGTTGCCTGCACTTTGTGTCAGTGCACTGGGCCAAGGCCATGCTTAAAAACACAAACAGCAGGGCTCTGTCGCCTGTGCTTTGTTAGTACTGGGGAGAGCGGTGGGCGGGGTGGAGGTCGTGATTTGTTCACTTGGAGGTATACAGGATATGGCAGGAGCCAGGGCGTCGTGACTACTTCATTTTCTAAGTGCAATAAACGCTACATTTAAAAGAAAACAAGCCAACAGCACGATGAAGAGGCCATTTGACTGTCAAGTCAGAGTATAATTGAATAAGTTGATGTAAAGTTCTTGTGAAATGTAAAAAAAAAAAAAGTAATTTTCCCCTTGTGTTGGTCTTTAATCTCTGTTTAAACACAAATATTACGTTTATTTTGTCATCAGACCAACATATTTAGCATAAATGAATTAATCTAATTAGGTACAGTCCCACTTTCTTTCCTTTCAAGCGACCTTCGTACTCCAGAAACCTTTAATCGTGCGCGTAATGACCTTAACTGGACATTTAGTAAACAGTTGACCTCGGTTAGTCTGAGGTGTTTCATCTATGGTTAATTCTTCCCAAAAGGGAACCTGTGTCAGTGGACGGATGGGATAACGATAAGATTGTGCAGGGCAGGTTTTCAGTGGAGAGAATGTTCAAAATGGAAATGATCTCTATCTTTGATCATTGAACTACGAGAGCAACAATGCACAAGTGGCGTCAGCATAAGTGCAAGAAAGAACTGACAACTACAAAAATAAATAACATTTAAAACCAATACTGGGGTGAATTCCTGCCTGACAATGCCCACACACTTATACAAACAAAATATATGACCGTAGCAGGCTGTAATAATATTACTACACGGTGACAAATAACACATTCATCTCCTGATGATTGATAGAGAGTGTAACGCTTCAGCTCTCAGCAGAATAAACCATAACCAATTAATAAGGCCTTATCTGTTTGATCTTTCATCTGAGGTGAGGGGGAAACTCAAACACACGTGAGACTCACCTGAGCTCGATCTGGCTTTGCTTTTGCATTTGGGCGTAAAGCTGGAGGAGGACCCGCCGAGCAGGCTGCCGGGGTGGAAGAGACTGCCGCTGTACTCGTGAGGTGTATGCAGAGGGTAGGCCGGGTAGGTTGGGATGGGGTGATGCGTGGCCGCAGCCTGGCTGTTCATCGAGGCCAGGCCGCTGCGGAGGGGACTACAGCTCTCCATTTTCATGCCGTCCGTCAGCGGCACCTGGTACTTGATCGACTCCTTCTCGTCCATCCTGGTCGAGGTAGAGGTCGGAGAGGTAGGGCCGGGGTCCGGGGACACGTCTTTCGGAGGGGTAGGGGGGAAACTATAGAGGTGCGGGCTGGAGTGGGACGCTGGAGTGAGCGACGACACCGGAGCCGTACCAGTGTTGCTGCTGCAGGGGTAGCCGGAGCTGGTGGGATGCAGGCCGGGTTTGCTGAAGTGGCTGACCGCCCATGCGTTATGGTGGTGGGCGGCGGACAGGGCTGCTTTCCCGGGGTCCAGCCAGGGAATACCGGGACTGTGGATGAGGTGTGGTCGGCAAACCTGGTTCCCAGTGAGACGAGCTGAAATCCAAAAGAGCCTATTTAATGTTGCCTAAGTTTTTATTTTAATGCCTCTGTAACACACCAATCTTGCTATTAGTTTGCAAAGCACAACAGAAAGCTCTCACCTGATAAATATTCACAATTACTCAAGTCCGACATTTAGTTTCAGTTGTAGATAAAATACTGATTGATTAGATAATTAAAAATTAAAGATTTTTCTCACGACCGGTCAATTATCCAAAATATTTTCCGTTAGATGACAGTCAGATACTCATCTCGCCTATTAAAGATAGAGGCAATAAAGGCCTGCTGACTGCAGAAAAACACAGTAAAAGTGTGTCCTGTTCAGGACACTATCTTTTCATCGGCTGCAGCGCGCGGACTAAAGATTGTTATAAGTAAATTTGCGGTTTTTATTTTATATCCGGGAAGTGCTTTTCTCTCTCTCTCTCTCTCTCTCTCTCACTCCAGAACCCCTGCCCCAACAGAGAGGGGTTAAATGACATACTTCCCTTTCCTCTCGCTGTCATTCGCTAGAAATTCCTTTTATGTTGGTGAATCGGCCCAGAAATGCCAAGAAAGACTTTTTAAGCAAATAACTGGACACTGCATGAATTGTTAAGCTCACATTTACTGTACTAAATGAATAGACAATTTCCACAGACACACACACACATATAGCCTACATAATATAGAGCAAGCTGTGTTTGGTCACTGATATATATATATACATATATATATTTTTTATATATACATATATATATATATATATATATACACACACACACACACACACACAGAAAACTTCAACAATGCTTCAATAGAATATGTTATTTTTTTCAAGCATGTTTCTGATTTTTCTCATCATACCCAAACACCCCGTCAGATTTAATGTTCACTGTGAACTCCAGCGCATCTTACCGTGTGCTTGGCTGTAGGTGACCCTTGCCCGGGAGTTGGTGTAGTAGGGGTTCCCTTGAGAGTCCAAGTGGTTCAGAAACATGTCAACTTCGTCCTGGGGCAGTAAAGGCGCCATGGGCTCCATGTAGTTGTGGCTCAGACTGTGATGGTGAGAGTCCGGGTGCTGGCCGTTCAGCACCGCGTGATGGTGCGCCATCCACCGAGACTGATCGGCCGCTGCGACCTCCATGGCTGAGCTGGCCGTTTCCTCTCCTCTGAATGCGTCTCTGTGTGTTGGGCTACTTTTAGGCTATGTTTGCCTCCAAGTGGAAGTTAAATCCTCCTTACAATATAGTTCCTGAGCTGTGAAAGTCTCGGCTGTGTTTCTGTGTTTATTTACTTCAGAAATAGAATCCTTAAATAACCCGGTCTCCTTCTTTCTCCTCAGGGATAGCCTACCTGCAATGAGACGAAAACAAAATGTTAATTCATAGACACACGATGGCCGCTCCACTTCTTCCCCCTTGCAAAGAATAAGCTTACTTATATGTTTTATCTAACCATAGCGGTTAACAAGTGAAATAAACTTTGCACACTGAAGGGTCCTTGTGATTACAGGTCGAAAACAAAGTGAGTGTCGAAGCAATTCATCCCGTCTCCGCACACAGAAAAAAAGACATGTTTCCTCTGGATACCTGTTGCAATTTCGATCAGCTGACGGAAAATACAGCTTGGATGTGTAAACCTCCTGATCCGTGCAATGCTCAGGCTCATTAATGAGATGTGGCGCAGACTGATGGGGCTGGCGCCAGTAAATTCCCATATCAAGCCCCATGAGGCGGGGCCTCGGTTTGAGCCAATCACAGTCAACCCTGCCACAATTGGCTCGCTGCATCCCTGCTCTCCTTCTTTCAATTTCCATTTCCCTACACCGAAAAACTAAAAGACTTATCAATCAGCGGTGTAATTTCTCGGGGGTCTTTTTCTCTCATGAAGATCACACTGAATGCACAATCGGCCCCTGATAATCTGCTTTTTTAGCGGCAGTTATAGGCATAAAGACAGACACTTAACATGGGGGGAAATTCATTTTGCACAATGTACGACTTACTGTTATAATGATTTGAAATGTAATCATGTAGTAGGTCGCCTCCACCTGTATGAGCTCTGCAAAATGACCACGAAGGTATAAACTATCAGATAATTTTTATGGCTTTGAAATGATTTTTAATTCTCGCTCCCAGTTCAACATTGTTTTTTTCTTTTAACATTTAAAGTCGCTGGTGGAGGTTCACATCACTAACAATAATTGTAAGTGTTGTTTTTCGCATACTGCTGTTATGTAAATAAACAGCGTTTTCAGCACCTCTAAAACCAACAGAGGAGGAGTCGATTTATGACCCCGAAGATGGCCCCATTGTTGGGAGAGCCTAATTGTCTTTAATTAGTAGCAAAGCATTCCTCCTGTGAAAACAGAGGTTTTGTCTCGGGGGCCGGGCAGTTTGCATACTAACGGCGCCTTTTTCTCTAATGGTGGCACCAGGGACAGGCGCGAGGCCTAACCTATGAAAAGCAATTGGTGATCATCAAAGTGGCCGTTAACGCCCTCATTCAAACCTCACAATGCAAATCAAAACAGAAATCAAAACCATTAATATAGGCGTATTAATTTACTCAATTTTTGTTATCATTACCATTATTTGCTGTAAGGACATAGCCACATTTTTAAATTAAAGGCTATGCTCATACGCCTGCGTGCATCGTTTTTGTTACTGTTATTGTTTTGTGTGTGTGTGTGTGTGTGTGTGTGTGTGTGTGTGTGTGTGTGTGTGTGTGTGTGTGTGTTAGTGCGTGTGCGTGTGTGTGTGATTGACAGGGAATAATTGGAGGGTGCTCGGGGCCTAGACTGGCCGCCACGCCGACGCCGAGAACTGACGTCACAGAATCACAGTGGGTGGTAGTTTGCAGGGGTCCTCACGTGAGGCTTCTGATACCTGGACAAATTCTCCAGGTAAAAAACTTCATAACTCCACCTTGCAGGTTATCAGGGCGACAATTCACGCTCCGATCCGGTGTAACTACAGAGTGAATGTGTGTGCATCTCTGTGCCTGTGTGTGTCAGTCATAAGTCATTAAATCACTGGCGTGTTGCCAGGGGGTGAGTTGATGAGCTGAGCCCTTTGAGCTTGTCAACTCCTTAAATCAACAAATTAGTGCATGTGGGGCAGCAGAGGGCTGGATACCTGAATAACTGACATTCCAGTGGAACTGCAGTGGGCAGGTGGAGAGAGAACATGCTTACCTTAATATAGTATTAATATGCTACTCATGGCCCTTTAATAACTATTGTATAATAACTCACAATCATCAATAATACACAATATGTCTAATAAAAACATGCAATTTTATGCTACAGAATAATTGCTGTCACACATACTTGAACCTGAAGCAACAACGACTCCCTCTGTTTGAGCTTGAATGGATTACCAGTGATGCTCTTGATCTTGAGGCTAGTATTGAAAGGGCTTTTTTTTTCTTAGCACTGTAACATGTCACTGTAGCCCACAGTGGTCAGCCTGTGTTGCATTCTGTGTTAACCATTGGGCCTCAGAGAGTGGGTCAGGCTCTGGCTAGCTGCTGCAGCATGCCCATTGTTGTTTGCATGTTTGCCAAATGGATTACTCAGCATGATTTAGCCCTCTGTAATTTATACCTTCATTAATCCCATTTGTATCTGCACTGGAACAAAAGATGGGAAAGGGTCTCGGAGGGTTAGTGGAGAGGCTTTTGTGGGGGGGTGCTGTTGCATTCCCTCTGTCTTTCTCAAGGACACAGCAGTATTGTTTCACACAGGGATGCTTTCCTGGACTGGAGAACACTATCCCTCTCACAACACCTCCTGTACCGGGTGAGAACTGTGTGCTACAACCGCATCGCTGTGCAGCCACAGTGGCTAATGAACAACAAGATTATCATTCCGATCCATGCTGTTATTAAATGGGATTGGCTTTATCTACCTGTTTGTTCCCATTGGGCACGGTCATCCATCATTATCCAGAGTGGAGGTGTGTGGCTATGTGAATGTGTGTGCGTGCTTGACTCTGTGTTTGTGTGTGTGTGTGTGTGTGTGTGTGTGTGTGTGTGTGTGTGTGTGTGTGTGTGTGTGTGTGTGTGTGCTTGTCTGTGTGTGTGTGTGTGTGTGTGTGTGTGTGTGTGTGTGCGTGTTTGTCTCTGTGTGTGTGTGTGTGTGTGTGTGTGTGTGTTTGGGGGGGAGTGTGAAGAGCCACAGTGGGGCTTGTGAAGATAAGCAGAGCCAGAGAGAAGAGAATGACACAAACCAGCTGAAGCATTATTGTCCCCTTTACTCACGGCTAATTAGTTCAAGTCAGGGCACCGGGGGGCTTTATAGACACAAGCACCCAGACACAAAACCATATAACTGCTCAGAGAGGGGCCTGGATGCTGCTATGAGAGCAGCACTCACTCCCATTTAAGCAGTTAGAGCTCAGAATAATAACATTTCAGAATAGGGCAGGACATAACACATGGTCTGCACACTCAACAAAAGAGATTATGGTGCATAAGATGATTCTTAGGTTCATAGCCTTAACCCCTTTCTGTGCTATAAATACAGAACATTTATGGAGGAGTTCTCTACAGTACAATGCTATGACGGTTCTACACAGAAACTGTTTGATGAAAACTGTCAGATGCATCAACAGCTCTTCAACAGCAGTGTTAAAATTAATTCATCAATTCACTATTTAATTTATTAATAAATAAATATTATTTAAATATGGCTTTGAGTTGCTCATGTGCTCATAGCTTCAACCTAAAGCTGTCTGTTGGCTGCACCCTCCTGTCAGTCACAGAGCTCCACACCATCACTTGAATCATGTACATAGTCCATAAAGGCTCGTGCAGGGGACAGCACAGGTAAGCGAGAGAAGTTGGTATAAAAAGGTGCCATATATTGACTCCAGCTCCTTCATGCCTGTGGAGACCCCAGCCCGCCCCTGTCTGTGCTCCACCATTGTGGTGATGTGATTGCTCTTTCTGCAGATGAAAGAGGATTGCTCCAGTCATTATGCATTTTAAAGCCGTGACAATTGAATACTTTTGTCGTCACTAATATCATGCTGATGATACACTAATCCATTTCGTGATCGAGGGTTTATTCCAGGAATACAGCACCTTGCCCACGGCAACATAAAGTGGGCCACATAAAAACTGATTGTAGATAGTATTTACGTGACCGCGTGAAAATCTTTTAAAAGAGCTACTCTACATCTGGTGGGCGCAGATTATCGTTATTAGTTGGTGCATTAATTCTTCATTTTGGACTCATTTTTATTTTTGACATTTAGAAAATAATGTAAGCTACTAATCTAAAAACATAAAAAGAAGAGCAGACTGTGTTAGTAAATATAACAAAAGTAGCATAGCCTAATACTGTCTGTTTACAATGGATAAGACTGGTTACTGATGTGCTTCACGCCGTTTATTCAATATTGTGCCGCTATACAGATGCTATGGAGTTTAGACAGTTAATATCCGCAGAACATGAAGGGAACTATTATTAACAACGCGTAAAACCAACGTATTTCCTTAACATTCATGGGAACAATATATAAGTAATGTTACAGAAAAATAAAAATATCAATCGTTTGTTTGTTGTTGCTACAATAATGTTGATAATGAGGAGCTATAAAAAAAAACAATTATTATCGCCCTACGTCCTTAGCTTTGAGTGTAAGTAGATTTTTTAAATTTTAAACGTCAAAAATATTTTCTACATAAGATTTTAAAATGACAAACGCGTAAAAAACAAACAAAAAAATGACTGACCTGCTCCGGTCTTACATGTGAGAAGAGTGGCTGCGCTTTCAGAGTCAAACCGGTGAAAGTGGATCCATTTGACTCACTGCGCAGGTTAGGCTCTTCTCTCCAAAATAACGGCGCAAAAATAAAGGACCGATGCGGAAAATGTGTCCAGACAGACGAGACTTGCGTTTTAAAGACACTGTGGAGGCAACATGAAACAGCCGGTGGCTCTCAGTGTCATCACCTGGCAGGGAGCGGAGTGTGTCTGCGCTCAGTCTCTGTCTCCCCTCTCGCTGTATCCGAACCTCCCTGAATATGAGCAAAAACTTCTGTGGCCGTATGAGAGGCTGCAGCCGCACAGCAACGTAATGGCACGTCAGCCAGCAGCAGCCTGTCTTCCGGGTCCCGGTTAAATAGACAGAAACTGGGCAGCAATACCTGTTCCCAAGAGGTGATCAATAGAGTTTCACTTGCCCCTCACAAGGGGTCCCGGTATTTTATCGTGTTTCTTTTTTTTCTCTTTTCTTTTTTCTTTTTTCTTTTTTCATTTTTTTTTTTTTTGGATCAAGGTCCCTCACGTCTACTTTCAGCTGCACAACCATCTGACAGACTTTCTGGTGTTGATTATTATTTAATGCAAAATTGTAGCCTAGGCCATACACGTTAATGGTGGTGGCATAAAAAGAACTTAACTAATTTTTTTTTCTTCTTCAGGCAGTAAACTAATATAGAAGCTGAATATTTTAAAGTCCACTTGGTCCCTGCTTGTCTTAGGTGCATGATAACACACGCTCAATCAATATGGACTTACTTTATATTATTAGCCTGGTAAATGGGTAAATGCGCATTTGTAGACAATGCTATTTGTCCACTCCCTCGTGTGTAGGTGAAATGGACCATATAGGCTGCGCTGTATTTTATCTTTTTAAATATTTCTTTTTTTCTGTCTCACTTTTGTTTGTAAAATTTGGGAAAGACTGACGGACTCGGTCCTAATTGACTTACCGGGGTTTTGCCCCACCCCCGTTCTTGTGCTTTATATCCCACACAGCAACAACAACTTTGTAAAACATGCAAAGCCCCTGAAATCTCCTGCACGCGACCTGGGCTCGTGCGCGGCGCAGGATCCAGGCAGGTGCAAGAGGCGCGAGGACCTCTGCAACTCGGGGCTCGTGCTCCCCAGAGTGCACACGCACACAAAAAGAAGAGAAAGAAAAGAGAAAAAGAAAAAGAAACGTGAAGTCTGACTGAATTAATACCATTTGTTTCAGTGTTTGAAATCACCAGAGCAAAGATGTGAGAGCTCCAAATCTGATATTTGGCACAAAATAGTCGTCCACGGAAATATAGATTAACTTTGTTTAGTGGACATAAGGAATAACATATAGGCTAAATACTAAGTTATGCTAAAAACATTTTGACTCATACAGCCTACAGTTAGAGATTTTTTTAGATAAAAATCTCTTCTTCTTCTTCTTTTTTTGGGGAGGGGGGGGGGGTTGTTTGTTTGTCCAGGCTGTAATTTTATTGTCTGGACGGTGAAAGAAATGTAGGCCTATTCTTCGAAAAACAGCATCAGCCTATTATTAGTCTGACTTTTGAATATTATCATTCACACTAGTGTATGTAACAGTATTAAAATAATTAGGCTATGCAAGCAAAATGCATTTGAGTCAAGATTTATGCCGTTTAAAATTAGTCGTTAACAAGAATATAATTAGTTGAGAATTATGACAATGTGGTCTTTGTGATCTGTCTGTCAAATATGACATCATCTCCAGATTATATTATTACTCAGGTTAAAAGCAGATGGTCAAATAAATAAATAAATAATACAAAATTTGTAAAATAGTTTTAACATTTTTAACAGGGAATAATTATTGAAATGACAACCACTTAGGCTATTATTATTATTATTGTTATTATTATTATTGTTATTATTATTATGTTAAAATTGATGAATCAATCAATGAATCAAATTCACAACGGTGTAGCTTAATGTTATATTTGTGTCCACTTGCACTTGTTTTGTTAATCAATTTTCTATATGTTCTGCACGAGACTGTGTGTGTGCGTGTGTGTGTGCACGGTTTTCGTCAGGGACGATATTATATGCACACTGCATTAGATGCCAGGGCCCTTCTCCTTCTGATTATTACCAGGGGTAATATTTCATCGGCACCACGCAATCTTTGTTCTCTGTGAAGATAATAAATGGCCTAATCGTTATCAGCAAACTGCTGGGGGTGTCAGCACCGACCGAGGCTGGAAGCGGGGTCCAAAGTGCTGCTGAATAAATTGGTGTTCCTTATCTCTCACTCCCAGATTATCGCCGCCTTTTCAAACTTGCACAACAAATACATTCAATGCATCTAATGCATCATTTGTGGGGGGAGTGGAGGGGGGAGATCCCGCAGGTTGATAGAGACAGATAGGCGCAGGGAATGAGAAATATTTACACGTTTTACGCGCTGCAGCGGTGCAGCCAATATAGGCTCTATTTGGCACTGGAGGGAGTCTACTGGCCAGACCACTGGTACACACACTTTACATATCAATACAAGCTATATTAAACATATATCACTGTGATGTGATGCCTATCTGTCTGATTAGTCCTCTTTACTGCTTTAGGATAGATGAAGCCAGTTTTAAATTTAGGCCGCCTTTTGGGAACTCGTGTGTTGTGATATATAAGATAAAGACACTGCACTGTCACCCATTTACAAACTTGTAAAACTTTCAGTTGGTTTGGAGATGATTTTTTCTAGTATGATTTTAATAATTTTAGGTTATCTCTATCTTAACGGCGTAAAATGCAGATAACGAGATAAGCTCAATTTCCAGCTATAATTGTACATGTGAAAGTGTTTCCCTCCTAATAAATACATCGAAACATGATACCATTATCTTCAGTTTTTCAACAGGATAAACCGCTTAACATGCACCGTTAGTTTTCTCTGATTTCGTTTTGTCTGGTCAGTATAGGCCCGCAGGACTTCCCTCAAGACCAAACAGGCCTCACGCTATAGGCCCGTGTTATCATTAGAACAGACTGCTGTGGCATTTGGTCTAATGGTCTATGTCAGCTATAATTTAGTACATGGAGCAGCTACTAAATTTTATAATTGATGTCAGGCCAGTGCAGTTTAATTTAACGAATAAGCCGAGCGAACGAGCATGACACCCTCATTCACCTTTCTCTTAACTGACCTTTTCCTGTGTCTTCAAAATGGAATTTATAAATTCAACAGGCCCAAAAAGGTAATGATGCTGCGGGACAAACGTGGCAGAAAAACGGCTGTACGTCCATAATCGAGCATGAGATATAATGCAGTATATATGAGTGACACTTATGACAAAAAAGAAAACATTTTCCAATACACACACACGCGCGCACACACACACACACACACACGCACGCACGCACACGCACACGCTGTGTGTGTGTACCTCCCCTTTTAATACCGTGGCATCTCCACCGGCCCCGGTGCTCTGATGGTCTCCTAGACAACCGAGATAACGGTGCAGCAGTTTTCCATATCGGTCCCGGAGTCTATTATAGCTCGGGATTAGCTCTCTTTCCGAAAAGGTCATATACAAAGTCACCAAACCTGCTTTTTTCCACTCCACCCCTCCACCCCCTACCCATGAAGGCAGATCATAAACATGCATGCGCTGTTTCATTTAATGCCATTAGACTAATAGCACTCTGC
This sequence comes from Seriola dumerili, assembly GCF_002260705.1. Lineage (NCBI taxonomy): Eukaryota > Metazoa > Chordata > Actinopteri > Carangiformes > Carangidae > Seriola > Seriola dumerili. The sequence continues at coordinate 8,534,074 of NW_019174343.1, read as the reverse complement.
ATTTTCCTGCGCAAAAAACTAGTAATATAAACGAGCGCCTTCTGACGATTTAGAGGAGCCCAGTATCCCCAGGACTGAGAGAGAGTTTCACACTGCAGGATAGCCGCATTCAAGAAAATCTGCTGTTATGTAGCGACCCCTGGCGAGGAGGAGATGCAGTAGCACTACAAGAGCAGTCCTGTTGTGTGTGAGTGTGTATGTGTGTGTGCATGATATCTTTGCACGAGGGTCTCTTAAGGATTCAGTAACTAAGAAACTGTAATAATCAAGCAGCTCAGAGAGGGAGGGAGACTAAGTGCACAGCTGGAATGTTCCAGCTGGGATTCCCAGTGGCTGGACAGGAAGTTAGAGGAGCTCTGACAGGAAGTGTGTCCTCGGCGAGGGCCAGCATCGGGTGGAGAGAGAGAGGGAGATGTTTCCTGTTGGCCCTCTACACATGTTTAGACGCCTCGATTATTCTGACTGCCCCCCCTCTTTCTCCTTTCACGTCACACCCAACTCGAGCACATACCAGTTTACAAATGCTTTTTGCAGCATCCGCCTGTGCTCACAGTATCAAATTATAGGAATGCTATTAGAGGACAGTGGTAAGCCAAGACAGTAGATCGTGTACACAGGGCAGGATTTTGTCACAGGATGCAGATGTCACCACATAAAGTGAAACTTCCTGCCCATCAAAGCAGTCAGTGCCACTTTAATGGACTCACCATCTGCAGCCCACAACAGAAAGTGAGTATGGGTTCATGGAAATAAGGCAAGAAAATTCAAGAGGGAGAGATGGTAGAGGAGAGAGGGAGAAGAGAGGGAGATTGTAGGTAGAGATGTGATTTAGCGATATGTGGATTGCAGGAGGAAAAATCTCTTTGTCTCTCCTGAGCTCAGTGGACAATCAAAGTTTCCTATCAGCTCTGGAGTAGGGGAAATTGGCTGCCCTGGGAAGGAGAGGGCCACTCTCACAGCCAATGGGAAGTGCCCCTGTCACTCTAATCAGGTCCGACAGAGAAAGTAGGAAACGTGTGTGTGTGTGTGTGTGTGTGTGTGTGTGTGTGTGTGTACGCTCAGAGGAGAGTGCTTTTTAACAGAGAGCAGCTTTGTTTCACTCGCCTTCATGTGATCCAAGATGATACAAAGTCTAAAGTAGTGTTAGACCTTCATCTGCTGCTTATCCTCTGCACTGAGGGACATATATGAGCCACGCGGGCGCGTTTTTTGGCAAAACTTGCCCTGAGAGGCATGACCATCGGTGCTTTGATGGAGCGCCATGTGGCAGAGATCAGTGGGTCTTAGTGGGAGCTGTGGACAGTTGCACACAAGAGCGGCAAGGGAAGAGGATTACTGTCTCATCGATACAAATCCATACAGAGAGGGAGGTTGACATCAATATGCACAGATATAGGCAGAGCACAGAGGCTTCGAGCAAGAGTGTGTGTGATGTAAACATCCACACAACACGAGCATGACAGTGGACTTTGATGCTCGCCTTCTTTTATGCCATCCGTCTTTCCTGCTCTCCCTCCATCCCCACCTCCTCCATGCCAGACAAGAATGCGTCTCTCTGCACCCAGGGCCCACTCCCCTGTTTGAAGTCCCATCAGCATCTCTGCTCTCCCTACACCGTCCTTCCCTTCCTCCATCTGTCCGTCTGTCTGACTGTCTTATCTGTCAGCCCCGCTCCTCTCCGCCTCCTGCAGCTGCAGCAAGGGCCACAGACGCCTTCATTGTCCTCTTCTTCCTCACCCTCACGCGCCTGCACCCGGCCAGATCACACCTGCCACCTGCACAGGACGGAGGGTCCCGGGACCTGAGCCTCGGGGCTTTCATCCACCCCTCACCTCGCCCCTTCAGAGCCTCTCATCCCGGCACCCTGTCATTGAGGAATGGCTGGTGCAGAGGGCTGGGGCAGAGAGGGACACAGAGCTGCTGTTGTAGAGATATGTGTTTTAAGCAGAGCCAGAGGGAATCAGTGCAGGTGAGGTTTGTGTTTGAGGGCGAGTTTTGAGTTTAGATTCGCCTCATATTTCTTCTTTTCGATGACAACCTTTTATGGCTGGGTAGCAGGATTGACTGAATTGAATGAATGTATGTTGTGAGGAACGTGGACCTGAGTTTGTGTGTCTGTGTGTGTGTGTGTGTGTGTGTGTGTGTGTGCGCATAATAACATGCTGACAGTGAGGGTGGTGGCTCTGTCTCAGTGATTTATGAGAGTGTGCTGTGAAGGGTCTTCTGAGCAGGATATTGTTCCCTGACTGGTGACTTCTGCCTCTCTCTTTGTGTGTGTGTGTGTGTATTTTAGAGCGAGAAAGATTAAGAGGAAGAGCGCTGCAGGTGAGCCCTCAATGTAATCAATCACCACCACGTCACAGGGCCCAGGGCTTGTGGATTACCCCTTCAACTGATACCTAGTTTGACTCCACATTTTTTTGCATATTCATTATTTTTCTGGCAGATAAAGAAAGAACACCCTCTGCATCATAACTATACTTCAGGAAAGGAAGATAATAATCAACTTCATGCCTTAGGGAGGGGGGGGGTACCATGACAGCATAACCACATGGCTCAACCAGTCCAACACCCTGCACATACCCCACCATCCACCTCAAGCACACACACACGGTTCGCCACATCAGGATACAGTGCTGCACATGAATTCCGGTTTAAACAGTATTCTGCTCGGCTTACACCAACAGATAAACCGCAGTTCTTCTGCGACCGGTAATCACATCCTGGGCCAGAGGGCAGGGCTGGAACTGAAAAGACTGAAAGGCCTCCAATACCACACAAGACAATGTCCTCGCAGTGAAACAGCAGCCACATAGGGAAACATATGCATCAACAAACTAATGAGGGATGACACAACCGGTAAGGTCCAGCCATATTCATTGATGTCTCCTTATGATGCAGGTGATAGTCCTGCAGTGTGATACTTGCTAACAAACATACACTCACCGAGAACTTTACTAAAAACACCAGCTTATTCATGCAGTTAATCAATCAGCCAATCATGTGGCAGCACTGCAGTGCATAAAATCATGAAGATACAGGTCAGGGGCTTCAGTTAATGTTCACATCAAACCTCAGAATGGGGGGAAAAAAATGTGATTTTCACACACAGCAGTCTGTAGAGTTCACCCAGAAAAGCCAAAAAAAAACCATCCAGTGAGTGACTTTTCTGTGGATGGAAACGGCTTGTTGATGACAGAGGTCAGAGGAGAATGACCAGACTGGTTGGAGCTGACACAAAGGCTACAACAACAAAGATAACCACTCTTTACAACTGTGGGGAGCAGAAAAGCATCTCAGAATGAACAACATGCAGCAGAAGGCTACGTCAGATTCCTTTCATGTCAGCCATGAACAGAAATCTGAGGCTGCAGTGGACACAAGCTCAGGCTGGAAAAATGTAGCCAGGTCTGATTAATCTGGATTTCTGCTGAGGCAGCATATGGTAGATGGTCCACAGATTCATGCTGTTGACCATAAACTCTGAGCGAGTTTGGGGTCAACAGCATGAATCCGTGAACCCACCCTTGTGTCAACAGGCCAGGCTGCTGGTGGTGTAATGGTGTAGGCAATGTTTTCTTGGCACACTTACGATTCAGTCATTGTTTGAATGCCACAGCCTATCTGAGTATTGTTGCTGACCACGTGCATCCCTTTACGGCCACAATTTACCATCCTCTACGTCAAGCATGATAATGCACCGTCTGCTCGGTCAACAGATCTGAATCCAGTGCAACTCCTTTCGGATTGTGGTAGAACAGGAGATTGGCAGCATGAATGGGCAGAAATTAAATGATGTAATCATGTCAACATGGAGCAGAGTCTCAAAGGAAAGTTTCCAACATCTTGTGGAATCTATGACATTAAGAACTGAGGCTGTTGTGAGAACAAAGGAAGGCCCTGCCCAGTATTAGTAAGGTGTTCCTAATAACGTGCTCTATGACTCTATTAGCATTTTAAAGGCTTCATGAAGTGTAACGGGTCAAATGTGTCCTATTTTGGGGTGAGTCTTGACATTGGCATATCAAAGGCTCAAGGAATTAGACATAAAAGTACTCTAAACTAAAAACTCTTCTCTGGAAGTTAAGAATAAGACACATTAGTTAAGCGATGTATTCCTACTTACAGATGATGATCCCATGATTAATCACATCCCCCTGAGCAGGAGTACCCAATCTCAGAGGCAGCAGCCTTATACAGTGCTGCACAAAGCCAAAACACAATAACAACATGCAGTTGAAGTCAGACGTTTATATACATTTAAGTTGAGGTCGTCAAAACTAATTTTTTAACCACTCCACAGATGATCATGTTATCAAACTATAGTTTTGGCGAGTCGGTAAGGTTATCTGTTTTGTGACACAATTGTTTACCGATAGATTTGTTGATGATGTTTCGCTTGTAGTTCACTTTATCAATTCCAGTGGGTCAGAAATTTACATTCACTAAGTTGACTGTTTGGAAAATTCCAGCAAATTAAGTCACAGCTTTAGAAGCTTCTGATAAAAAAATGTCCTGTGAAATGTCCTGTGGTCTGATGCAACAAAAATGTAACTGTTTGGCCATAATGACTATTGTATGTTTGGAGAAGGATTAGGATTGTAAGCTGAAGAACACCTTCCCATGAAGCACAGGGGTGGTGCTGGAGGAACTGGTGCACTTTGAAAATTAGATGGCGTCACGTGGAAAGAAATTATATGGATATGTTGAAGCAATATCTCAACACATCGGCCATGAAGTTGATGCTTGACTGCAAATGGGTTTTCCAAATGGACAATGACCCCAACATACTTCCAAAGTTGTGGCTAAATGGCATTTGCGAGCAAGGAGGCCGACAAACCTGACTCAGCGACAGCAGTTTGGTCAGGAGGAAGGATTCCAGCAACTTATTGTGAGAAGTTTGTGGAAGGCGGAGACGGAAACGTTTAACCTGAGTTAAACAATTGAAAGGCAATGCTACCAAATACTAACAGTGAATGTAAACGTCTGACACATCGGGAACGCAATGAAAGAAATAAAAACTGAAATAAATAACTCTCTACTATTATTCTGATATTTCATATTCTTAAAAATGAAGTAGTGATCCTAACATTGAATTGTGCAAAACTGAGTTTAAATGTATTTTGCCTCTGACTTCAGCTGTATTTGGTTAAAACTGAGTTAAGACCAGAATCAGACTTTTTGACATCTGTTATACCATATAAACAAAATCATTTTAAAACTGCTGCTGTATTATCATGAACCTCCATCACAGAGTTTTTACCCTGAAATGGAGAGCAGGCCGGAGAGCTGAAGCTTACTGACAAAATGCAGGTTCAAGAAAAAGTATTTCCAAGTGCATCAATTTATTTCCAAAAACCTTTAAAGGTCTGATTCAATTTGATCAAATCCACTAATTTAATCTTTCTATCTTGCCGGTCTAATATTGAAACTCGCAGAGCGGAGAGCAGTCGTGAGCTCAGTGGTTTGCTCGACACAGTCAGTGGCGATGAGGTGGATGTGTGCGGGCAGCAGCAGTCCGCCCGCTGTGCCCCACTGTGAGAATGAGACTCGGCGGCTCTCCACTGCTCCAAGTCTCCTCAAGTACAAACACACAAACAAAAAAAGTCATTGTGTGGCCTTTCGGCAGCATTGAGCATCAGCGCTAACAGACATTGTCTTTGCTTTCCCCCTGCTGTGTATTTTCAGAATGATTATTGTATGGTACATACAATATGTTAACATTATCATTGTGAGGGGAACGAGGCCTGTTATTATGGAGCAGGAAATGACCTGCCAGGACCCCTGGTGACCTCAGAGGGAAAGCGATGACCTCAGCCTGACCCATATGTTTGTCCTGGGCTCAGACTGTAATCGAGGCAGGTCGGCTGGTGATAGGTGGGGTTACTCTGAAACAAGGCAGGCAACAATGTGCTGGAAATTCCCTGTGAGGTGCCAGTTTTAAAAGGGACACCAGTCACAACGCACATGTGGCTTATTTTTATTTCCGGATGTTAGGATGACATATACAAAATTTTTTATCTGTGTGTCAGCAAAGTATTCAATGGCATTGACAAAGAGTCCAAATGCAGGGTAGCATTGTTAATGGGGGGGGGGGGCTCCAATATAATTAAGTGGTGTTTTTTTGACACGTGCGCCCTCTTTTGACTAACCAAGGGTACTGCTTCTCTAAACTAAATAATACACCAGTCAAAGGCCAGACACAAAACTCCATCATCAATCTTTATACACCGGCTGTATGATCTGAATAACCATTAAAAACCATGAGTTTCTCCACATTTTATTTCAAATTTGACAGCTTTCCATATCATTGCCCATTTCACAAACATTTGTGTCCCATTTCTCATGTCTTTTCTCACATATAACCTAATCTCATGTATTCACTAATCTCATGGTGTAAAAAAAAATACCACTTACAAAACAAAGTGATACAAAATATAGAAAATATGACCGAGGGACATCAAAAACAAGCATTTGGGATGACACAGAATCAGAGCTTCAACTTTTTTCAATATAAACATCAGTCAGGGGCGAGTAGAAAAAAAGTAAGTGCAAGAGAGCTAAGATTGGAAAAGACTATCACCTTCATTCTTAAGAGCTAAAAATTATTCAATCTTAGAATACGGCATATCTGAGTAAAGACATGAGACTGCAAACACTTGGGCCCCTCAGCTATTCATAGAAATAAAAATAAAAATCCCTTAACCGCACATACTTAGGAATGAAAAAAAAAAATTGAGTCCAGATTTGAAAATGAAGAGTCAAGTCTGAGCAAAGTGTGACAAAGTGTAGCTCATCAAAATCAAAAACAGAAACAAAAAAGCCAAACGTTGTGATGTAGCTGCTGTAGAGCTGAACATGCAGTGACCTCAAGTTTATCACAAGGCACAAAGGCACAAGTGTTTGGATAAACCCTTCACTACTGTAAGATGAGATGTTAATAGTCCATGTCTGGGAACAATGATGGTAAAAAAAAAAAAATGTTTAAGAATTGTGTCACATTTCTTTTAATTCTCATACATACAGACAGTCGGTTGTATGTTGTAGCAGGGGTGCTGAATGTGTGTGTTTTTGTGTGCTAGTGTGGCAGGAGTAGTTTAGAGGGCATCCAGCAGACTGTCGATGCGGCTGACAAGCTCCTGTCTCCTGCTGGTCAGAGTCTTCTCACTCTCGATGTAAGCCTCCTTCTTGACCTTACCCGCCACCAGACGCTCCGCCTCCAGGCAAGAACGACACACCAGCTCCTTCACCTGGCCGTCCAGCTTCTGCACCTCCCCGACCTGAGGAGACAGAAGAGGGGGGTAAACCTCACTGCACACATACATTTTATTTAAGTTACAATACTTCAGACGCTCATGTCACTCACCTTATCAGCCAAGTCAGAGCCCTCAGCTTTGAGGCGGGCCTGAAGGGAGCTGATTTCATTGGTCAGAGTGCGGTGGTCAGCCTCAAGCGTCTTCCGGCCACTGTTGAGCGCACCAGTGTCCCGGGACTGCTTGTAGCGGTTGACCACCTCGTCCATGTGTCTGTACAGACCCAGACGTTTGTTAACCAGAGTCAGGACCTGTTCTGTGATGGAGGCCACTTTCATACGAACCTCAGCAGCAGGGTCCTGAGCAAAGAAGACAAACATAACAGATTTAAAACTGACTGAAAACTCATTTGAGGGAAGTGAAAAGAACCGAGTTAAGATAGAAATATACAGTATAGCAGCCGGGAAAGGGAGCACGAAGATAAACATGCCAACAGAAAACAGGCTTTGTAGAAACATGAACGCTGTCCTACCTTTGTGATGGCAAAGTCAAGACGAACATAGATGATGACAGTGAAGAAAAGAATGTAGAAGGCCCCTACAACCAACAGAGGCTCCTGCAGCATCAGGATCTTATTGAAGTTATAATGAACCTGAATACAAGAGGAGGAGGACATTAATTTAGGTGTGACAACTTTTTTCACAGTTCATATTAAATTCACACACATGTAAAGTGAATTTAGTGAGGCTGACATTTGTTTTTTGTCATTTTTCAAATCACCTTAGGTTGAAGAAAAAAAACAAAAAAACAGAAACATACACTGTGACAGCATTTTGAGACAGCTTGATAACCAACTTTCTAGTGCTGAAACAAATTGTTCCTTATCTGAATCAAAGCTCTAAGGATGTAGGGATTGGCTGTATGCTGTACAAATTTGTAAAGCCCTTCAGGCACATTTTTTGAATAAAATTGAGTTGTAGAAACTGAAACTGACTTTCATCAAGTAGGAAAAAAAAACAAAATATTGTTGGTTGCAGCTGGTTGAAGCTTATCAAATGTGAGGAGTGGGCTACATTTTACTATGAGAGTACAGTCTAGCCATGTAGGTAATCCTAACATTAACAGCATCAGAATTCCTATGAGCCGCCCGTGCCTGTACTTCTGCTGTTGACAGAGGCCTCCCTGAGCCCTGTTCCACAAAGCAGGTCTACTGATTTATCTGGACATCTTTTCAGAGTAAAACCCAGAGACCCCGCAGTTCTGTGGCTGATGTTAAAGGACCTGCTCTTAATGCCTGGACGTGTTGTTAATAACCCTGCACACAAGTGAGCTTTGTCAGAGCACATCTGCCACATTTTGCAAACTTAGGTTAAAAAAATCTTTCTGCACAGAATTCACATGCATTGTGTATCATTCGCCTTACCACAACATCCTGAATGTGCTGCTCAACCAGGTTGTTCTTGGTGGCGACCAGCACAGGTCGGCCAAAGGTATCCAGATATGTGTAGTGCAGCTGGTTTGGCATACGATCAATTTTGTACGGTGTGTCCACATGGATGTGTCTGAGTGGAAAAGGCAGAAGAAATTGGGAGGAATTAGTATCAACTACATAAAAAATGTACTACTCAACCTGATATAGCTCTCTTTACAAACACTGACCTGGCCCCCTCTGGCAGGATAATTTTCACAGTCAAGGAGTCAATGACCTGGTCATCATACACATGGTCAACTAGTCTCATCTTCAGTGCATATTGGTCACCTAGGAGATAAAATGAATTAACACATTAGCAACACACTCTGGGATTCAGTGGTTAGGAGGGATGTGTTGGTTCAAATCATGATGTTGTCAAGCGTCTGCCCTGCAGAGGTATCTCTGCCGTGAGACACCAGAAAATGTAACCTAACCCTCACCCAGGAACAAAGTTTTCTCCTTTGTTTGGGTTATTTAGGGTTATTAGCCATCGACTCACCCAGGGTGTAGAGGTACTCGTAGCTGGGCAGATTGTAGCCAATGATGTAGTGGGTCTTCCAGCCTCCAAACAAGGGGAAGCGGGGCCTGACTTCCACCTCCACTGAGTCATCCAGGATCTGAAGGTGGGAGGTGGAGATGTTCCCGATCTCATCTCTGTAGTAGACATCCTGGGCTGAGGCAGGAAGGATAGTCTGTTGAGGAGAAAAGACATAAATTCAGCATCAGCATCTTATCACCAAAAACATGTCGGACAACATGGTTTGTGTTTTATAGCACACCTTGAAGGATTTGACAGATGAGATGCCGCTGTCTGACTGACGCTGGTAATCGTAACGTGAAAAGGGGCCCTTAAGGATGGCTCCCGTGTGCCTCAGGTCGATGGTCTCTTCCACAGCAATGTTGCCCCAGTGAGACACCTCAATGGTGCGAGTGATGCTACTGATGGTGAGGAAGGGTGTGTTGTTTTCATAATGGATCTTCATTGTGTCCTGAACAGTAGAGAACACAAACAACATAGAATATTTCAGCAACTTCCTCACGATTTCATCTGAAGCTCATGAAATCTGGTCAGAGCTGTACCTCACTGAATGGGGCCACGTCACGGAAGGGTCCGTACTCAATGATCTCATCTGCCTTGGTGGGGTTGCCCAGCTTGGTGTAGCTCTCAACAGTCTTGGAGGCCAGGCGGACACGTGTGGTCTGGCTGCGGGTCGGGTATGGTGAGTACAGGTAGTGGTTTCCCTGAAATACCACCAGCTGGCGCTCGGCCTGGGTGATGTGTGTGGGGAATGGCTTCAGGACGTGGCTGAAAGTCATCTCCACCTTCGCTTTCAGCTGAGCACCAGCTGCCAGACTGGAGGGCAGCTGCACTTTATAAAAGTCCCCACTGTATGAGAACAGATGACAGGAGCGTGGATTAGATACATTTGCAATTTTATCTTAAGTCTTAAGAAAAGGAGTGGTTCTAGCACTAAAACATTATTAACGTTTATATCAATAATTATTAATAAGTTGGTTTTGTCATCAAAAAAGTTGTAATTTTACAGTCAAATCGATTTGTTTTTATATTAAAAGTCACTGGACTGATAGAAAGCAGTTTGACAGGAAGATTTCTGTTGTGAGATTTGATCGGTGAAGAAAGGAACCGTGGGACAACAATGTGTACTTTTATAAAAGTATGATTTTGTGTATCCCAGGCTAAAGGCAATAGGAGAGGGAACACTCATCAAAAATATGATTCAACTTGATTGATAATACACATAGTTTTCATCAGTTTAGTCATGAATCTGGTTAGATGACTATTTAAGAGTGATCTCTTACCTTTGGCCCGGGATTGTTGTCTGTTGGAGTTCAAGTGTGCCATCCTCCTCCTCCTCGCCCTTCACCTGTGAAAATATGTTTATTAGAGCGTTATGTCTTTGAAATGAATTTACTCATGATGTTGGCGCTCGGCCTGCATCATTAGAAGTGAAAATACAGGAAATTTGAGTGCTTTGTAATGCAATGCATAACAGACCGTTTATGTAAGAATACGTAGCTCAATATTCTGTCTGCAAACAGATCATTGCTACAGTTTCATTCATAAAGGAAGGGGGCAGGTCTGCGCAGTCACACAAGGAAGTGAGCTGCCCAGCGCATACGTGTCATTCAGCCACTGAGAGAGCGTGGAGCGCTGCGGAAGTTAACGTTTTCTTACCTACATCCTCAGCGATTCAAATGAATTTCTCTCATCTGAGCTTTTCGGTACATGCATTTCTTCTCACAACACCTGAGACGATGTAAAAGCATTGCACTTAACAATAAACGCCCCGAGACAGCAGCTACCGTTGCTTAACTGTAGCCTTTTTGCTTTCAGAGTTCACTCACTGTCCGCAGTGTCACACTGAATCACACTTCAAGTACCTGTGATTTAATGCCTTCACCAAGCACGTTGTCACATCGTATGGTAGCGTACTTATATTAACCTGAGCACCATTGCTGTTGTCACTTAAATGCAAAACAAATAAACGTGAAAGCTGCAGGATTTAGCAAAGCTAAGGTACGTGTAGCCTGCTATAGAGTAGCTAACAGGCTACAGCTGGCTAGCCGGCTACAACCTGAAGTGCTGGCGTTGTTTCATTCACTGATGTTTAGCTCACCGAGGCTCCAATGTAAGCCAGGTTTGGGGCCAGATCAGCCTCTACCGCGAGTATGAAGCTCTGGACGGCAGAGTGTCCCTGGTTGGACAACACGATCTCCGCGGTGATTTTAGCCAGATGAGTGCTCAGGTCCACTGTCCTCTTCACCTCCTCGTTCACCAAACCGTCCGCTGAAACCTTCGAGCCCAGAGCAGCTACAAGGAGCAGGAAAGCTGCGAGAAGTGGCGCCTTCAGAGCCATGGTTCAAGAAATTAAGAGCTGAAATACCGGGATAAGGGCGGAAAAACTGGGGGAAATGTAGAGCAGCAAAGAAAGGCCGCCGTGCCGCTCTACATCAGAAAGGATGACGCTTCATTCAGTCCTACGCGATTACGTCACGGCGCGCTCCTTACAACGTGCTGTGCGTCTGAAACGACTGTAAAATCAGACAGAAAAACAATCACTAGAGAGTTTTTTTCGATAGACAAAACTATTTGAAATAATATCCCATTAAACGTTTTATATCTGTGTTTTGGTCCATATTGGACCGGCTTACCGTGAAGTGTCTGTGAAAGTGACCTTTGATGGCCTGCTGATGGCACCCGTGTCAGTTTACCGTCGATAATAATATACAACCGTTATATTGACCAGTTCACTTGTCTTACACCAGGCTTCTGAGAAACTATAAATAAGATGTTGTGTGATGATTTTGACAGGGCATCCAGCCGAAATAGCTCAGTTGGGAGAGCGTTAGACTGAAGATCTAAAGGTCCCTGGTTCGATCCCGGGTTTCGGCAGTGGTCCTTCGCTTTTAAGCCTTCACGAGTGTTTTTATATCCGGATTATATTATAATCGCAGGGGTTTTATACTCAGTTGATTGTCCACCATGACTTTTTTGCCAAAATCACATTACTAAATCACCTATGGCAAAAATTAATTGTCCAAGTCATATTTGAAAACCAAAGCTCACAGTCAATAAATCAAGATGTAGCCAAGGGGTCTCCAACCTTTTTTTTTTACTCTGAGAGCTACTTTGACAGAATAAATTGGGCTGAGAGCTACTCATTTCTTGTATTATTGGTTACATTTATTCAAATACTGTATCAAAACACTCAAACTGATCTCCAAAACAAATCAGATGAATAAGATAATTTAACATCATCAAATAACAATATACCAAAAACATATGAAACTCAGACATCACACCAGAATCATGGTTCAGTAAAACCTGAACACACACATGATAACACCATGTAAATGAATATCCATAAATCTGCTTAGAAATCAGAGAAGAAATTAATTTCTTAGTCATTAATGTGATAGTTAACAGTACATCCAATGGTACACAACAAACAGGAATTTATAAAAAGCTAATTCGGTACACCTAATTTTCCAATATGTAGACAAACATGAGCTGAAAAAAAAACAAAAGAGAAGTTGCTACCACTGCATGTCACTTATTGCATGTCTGATGTAAACAAACTTGACATGGAAACTCATCTGATTGACAACTGACAAATAATTATTTGGTGTTGGGGGGGGTGTCTGTGTATTTAATTTAGTTGCATTTGGAGTAGATTTACTGAGTGAAGTTGTGTTGCTTAAAATTTGTACTATGCATCCATGGTTTGTACATACATTATCAGAACCTTTTGGTGAGCTACTCTAAAACAGGGTGAGCTGCTGGTAGCTCGTGAGCCACATGTTGTAGACCCCTGATCTAGCCCATAGGCGTTCCCAAAAAACATTGACTTTCAGGTGCTTTAAAGGATCCCTGAATGTTAATTTTTCTGAAGGTTCCCTCATGTTATTTTAAGGGAACCTTCAGAGAAGATTCCCTGAAGGTCCCCTGAATTTTAGATGTTTTGCAAACTTTAAAAAAAAATTCCAGGAATGTTAAGAAAACTTTCCTGAATTACCATAGGGGAAAGTTAAGTACGGGGGTCCAGCAGACGTTCCTGATAAATAATACTTTGCTGGGTATGGCTGCAATCAGTGATACTGATCATGCATTATAGGTCGAGTAAACAATTCTGATCTGCACCCTGAATAACAGGCACACAGAGAGGGAAGGTAAAGACACTGACAGGGCCAGTAAAAACTTCAAAAACTTTATGGATGTTTTGATGGTCCACCGGCCGACTGCTACAGTGGCCAACCAGAATTTGTCCCAGTATGTGCCCAAGGCTAATTCGACTATAGTGGAGGTACCTCAGAGAATTGAAAGACATGCAGAGGGTGCTCTGTTTCTGCTTTACAGGTGGGTAACATTAGTTGCTATGTTTCACAAAGACAGTTGTTCAGTATTGTTTTGTTCCGTTTGCTAATGTTTTTAATTGCTAATCTAAACAGGTTAGTTAGCACGCAGGTACTATAGTCACAAATTGTCTGGTAACGTTGAATTGCTTGCCCACAGATGTTAAGCTTACTTTCTAGTTTACTTGTGTTTACTTTCTAGTTTTCTAGTGGTTCTACCTTCCTTGTTAGCTTAGCTACCTATGGTTTTCTCTTCTGTCACTGTAGATTTGTAAAAACTCTAAAGAACTAACTCACTAGTTTTTACTCTGTTGTGTTTTGGATATTTGTGTACAAGTCGTTTGTTTGATTATGTTACATTTATAAGGTTTACTTCGCTTCAGCTATGAGAAAGAGTATCCATTTCCATGCCATATAAGATGCTCAGGATTCCACCATGGGGTTGTTGCCTTTGGGGGAGCGGAACTTCTAATGGAGCAGTGAGGGAAGGGGTGTATTTCTTTTGCTGTTGAGTCAAAATATCAACAGTCTTTCTCCAGCATCTCATACACCTTTTATTAGCTGTCACCCATAGCAGTGAGTGGGTACAGTACTTCATAAAAGGGGGCAGGAACTTGATTTTTAGGTGATAGATTTGCATTTTATTTGCAGTAAAATAGAAATGTGATTACCTGAGATGTGGCTGACAATCAGATGTAAATGAAATGTGATACAGAACAAAAAAACATTCAGTGTCAGAATACAGTCTGGGTCCAGAGGATGTAGTTTAGAACATAATTTAATAAATTAGGTAATTATGAGAAGTAGTTGAAAAAAATCTGTAAAATGCCTTGAATGTAACAGGATTTCCATAAAAACCACAAGGAGGCATGAAAGGTTTTCAGCATCAAATTACCTACATAGAATAAAATAAAAATGGAAAAATTCATTTTGATAGAAAGATCAAAATCAATTTTATCAATAATTTTGCCACAATGGTCATCATCAAATACCCAACTAGTATTATAAACTGACAAAAGAGGACATGAAAGATGCTGATACACCCCTGGATACCTGAGTAAACTGGCTCTTTGAGATCAGCTGCTAATAGAATACCACAGCTGCAGACCAGACATGCAGTGCGAAATGAGAGCAAGAGGAGGTGCCATGGCAAGCCAACACCTCTCCTTGGGTGGCACCACTGGCACTGGCAGACAGCAAATATGGCTGACATAAGGATATTCTAATAGTGATTGTAAAAGTGTAGAGTGAAGGACAGCAGTGACGCACCAATCACAGCAGCAAGTGGGAGCAAGTCACATTATGCTGGCCAACCACACAATGCTCACACATTTTACTTGCAACAGGCCTGGATCTATCAATTTGATGATTACATTATATAATGTGATTATCAAATTGATAGATTTTATTTCTAAATTATAGCAGTATTGTTGTTGATTGTAGAGCAATAATTACAAAAAATAACAGATAATACAAAGTGGAACTGAGAGCTGTATGTACATACTGTTATACCATGTATATAATCTGCTATAAAGAGAAATGTTAACGTTTAATTGGTGACAGTTGTGTTTGTGTGACTTCTCAGGTCCTGTGCAGCCAGGCGTGCCCTGCGCGTGACGTCAGTGCTCACCAACAGAGCTTGTTTTGGAGGAAGTGGACAGAGCTCGGCTAGCTGTTAGCACGGTAGCTTAACGGAAAAAGCGAGCGTCAACGGTAACAGGGCGACACAGACCGTTGTACGGAATCGCCTCTGTTACACAAAGGGAGATACACGTCGACAGTGGCAGTGTTGATTTTGATAAGCAGAGTTAGCTGCGAGGCTAGCTGTCTGAGATAATTTAGCTGTCGACGCTTGAAACGTGTTTTGTTAACGGCAGACATTTATAGGAGCTGTTAGCCTGGTAGCTAGCCTGCGCGTTAGCTAACGCTCCCAACCAAGACAGAGGAAAAGTCCACTTTTGAGATTTTTTACCACAGGATCATCGCCCAGGTTGGTTTGTGGTGACTTTACGTTGTTGGTTTTTACTAACGATATATGTTAATGATATAGTTGTCGTTAACGGAGTTTCACATTTGTTAATACACCCTGCTTAGCTAAATGTTAGCTTAAATTAAGAAGTGCCATTGTATATAGTGAGTGTTAGTAGGCACGGTATTTATAACGATGGTTTTTAAAAGATTTTGTATTTAACAATGATACTGTTTACCCCAACTATCTTCCACTGTTTTCTGGTTTTTGCTTACCACCTATCTTAGCATTGATCTCCAGATGTAATGCTCATTCTCCTTTGCTAACCCTTTGCGAGTGTTTTTGATGTCTATATGGTCGTTGGGTAAACTGTTGAGACAGGACTCTCTATACATCATTTTGTCGACCTATACATTTTGTAGTTCGACAAATTGATCCCAACTATGGATTATACCGGTATGTGTGTTGAATCCAACTATTGTGGTCGCTGTGCTAATCATGCTTGCCAAGTCATGGTTCCGTTAGTCCTGTGTTTTTAAACCATGTGATCGGTCCCTGACACAGTGTCATGGGGTGCAGATTATGAGAGCCGCACCAATAGCCCTATGCCTCATAATAATACTGATACGTTTTCAAGCTGTGGCTTTTTGTTCACATTAGAGGTTGTACACTTTTAAGTGATGAGTGGATAAGACTGTTTTTTTGTTCTTTTTTCAGTAATGCTTTCTCTGAGGTCTAACCTGATTGGAATGATGATTTAGAGCTCTTCAGTTATAGAGTTTGGACTTTGGTCATTACAGCTGTATGAGGTGGTTTATTATTACAAAGTTCACTCAGCTAAAGTCAGAAATGCTTAGTGATGTCTTGAGCAGGCGCAAAGATGCGAGTGTTTGATCAGCCATGGATTTTTGGCCAAAAAAATTCTGTGCAGTGATAATTAATTTACAAAATGTGATTTCAGTTTCAACTGGTTTGCATTGATGAGCAAAGACACATTTCTGCATGGCATTCTGTGAAAACACAATCGAAAAGTTGGGGGGGGGGCTTAATTTTTAGATATTTATTAGGGATATTTTATATTAAGGACTTAGAATTAGTCAAGTGGGGGAAGTAGATATTAAATTTGCAGAGGAAGAGTTGAGGATAGCTAAGGTCTATAATGAGAGCATCCAGTATTCCACATTTAACAAATAAGATGTTGCAGCTGTTTATTTGTAGTTTTACTAAAAATCTGTAAGTCTATGTAAATGATTAAAGTGCAACCCCTGCCTGTTTGATAGGACAAATACAGATCTCAGAGGGTAAATCATCATGATGCATTACCATATAGATTTGTAATCATTAACACAATCCACGGGTCAATTCTGTATGTTATAGAATAAGTTGGTGTGTGTTCCATTTTATAATCTACTGTTGTTCATCTTTATAGATCTACAAGAACTGCAACTTGGTAATGAAAGAATATAGTTTCAACTATGTCAGAAGCATGAATATCACCAAATCAGTGCTTTACAGTAAAACAAAGCAACCAGCTGGTGTGGCAAAAATAGCAGACGCCATATTAGTTCAGCAGCCCCAGCGATGCATTGTTCCACATATTTTGAAAAATAAAGTCATGCATTGTTTGCCTCAAGAATTGTATTTAGTGTGTCATGGTACAATGCAATGCAGCATATTGTTAAAACCCAGTTACTGTATTTTTTTTTTTTGTTTTAGAAGTTAAGGAGACTTTTAAAATTGCAGAATTGGCATATTCCCAAAATTTGCCCATTTATTTGGAGTGTATTTTGAGATGCTCACAGACCTCATCATCTGTCAGTGACAGCTGTTGATCCATATCAAAAGAGTCAAAATCAGGGCAAGGCTTTACCTGTTCCCATCTTCTTTGAGCAATTCCAGCGTTAGTGTGCTTCTATCAGGAGTTTTTGTATCCCTTCTAATCTACGTTTTTTTGTTTTCCAGCTGTGGCACAATGACGTCAAGGAAGAAAGTACTACTCAAAGTTATCATCCTTGGAGACTCTGGGTGAGTGATCAAAGCTAAATGGGTGAGATAACAAGAAGTGATGCCTGGTTGCTCATTTTAAAGAAGATACCTTAGTTAGGGTATTGAATCTTGTCTGATAGTAATATGCTTACTCTAATACAGCAAGCCAGGAACCTTTGCTGGGCGTCACCAATCAATTCATCACAGTGACATTTTCTGTTTCGCTTGTTTCTGCCCAGTGAATATTCTGAATATTGTCTTGTGATTTTTTTTTTTCTTTTAGAGTTGGGAAGACCTCATTGATGAACCAGTATGTGAATAAGAAGTTCAGTAACCAGTACAAAGCCACAATAGGTGCAGATTTCCTGACAAAAGAAGTCATGGTTGATGACAGACTTGTCACAATGCAGGTACTGAGGAAACAATTCTCTCAACACTATTATATTGTTATTCTTATCTAAAACATTCACACTGTGCAAAGAGAGGATAATAAAATTGTGTGATACCTAAAAAAGATGTATATTTTCATAACCTCAGTCGTTATGTAATCACAGATGTATTTAACTCAATCAGAGGTATGGAGGATAGCAAGTCTGTCAATGCATTTACATTCATACTGTAATCATGTAAATGCTGGAGAAGTTGAGTGAAGGTCAAAATCAGTGAAGTGTATGTTGATTAACTGATCTGGATAAGTCATCAGTCTTTATAGTATTACTTTGGCTTACAAATAGAGTTTTTTTTACTGTACACATAGAGCACTAAGATGACAGAATGAGTGGCTGCTAAAATGGGTTGTTTTTCTATTCTTCCTGAAAACAGCACCATTACCAGTGATGTCAGATAAGAAATGATATAAAAAATGCAACAAAACTCACCCAGTGGTAAATTAACTGTTCACTCCACACACATAACTTCAGGCTCCAAATCAAGTGGTGTAAACGTGGTTAATGAGGAAAATGTGGTTAATGTGAGGCATGTAAGCACTGAAGTCAAAGGTGATTAGATTATTTTGTGCATGTAAACGTAGCATGTCTTCCTTACTGCTTACTTTTCTCCAATCTGTCTCTTTCTCTATTTGCATCTTAGATTTGGGACACAGCAGGTCAGGAGAGATTCCAGTCCTTAGGTGTTGCGTTCTATCGTGGAGCAGACTGCTGCGTCCTGGTGTTTGATGTGACAGCACCCAACACCTTCAAGACTCTAGACAGCTGGAGGGACGAGTTCTTGATCCAGGCCAGCCCTCGAGACCCTGAGAATTTCCCCTTTGTGGTGCTGGGAAACAAGATTGACTTGGAGAACAGACAGGTGGGTCCGGATGATCAGTTTTACGTTTATTTGCACCATTTGATTTTTCTTGGAAATGTATGGTTTTTGTAAGCAATTCTTCAGGCTTTAAAAAATTAGTTTAGATTTTATAATGAAACAATTCTAAAATTAGCTAGATTTAAAACACCTATTCTCATCTGTCTCATGTTTCTAAGTGTAACGTCAGCTCTTTTGTGTTCCAGGTAACAACCAAGCGAGCACAGGCTTGGTGTCAGAGCAAGAACAACATCCCATATTTCGAAACCAGCGCCAAGGAGGCAATCAATGTGGAGCAGGCCTTCCAGACTATTGCACGCAACGCTCTTAAACAGGTAACAGGGGGCCAACAAGAAAATGACAGGCAGTCTGACCAATTCTCCTTAGTGTTGAGAAATAACATTTTTTAACATCTGTTGTCATGGAAGCTGGGCGGTGCTGAGTCAGGCACTCACTCAACTATATTGTCTGATTTCAGGAGACTGAAGTGGAGTTGTACAACGAGTTCCCTGAGCCGATAAAACTGGACAGGAACGAGCGAGCCAAGCTCGTTCCTGCAGAGACCTGCAGCTGCTGAGGACTCTGAGGATCATCCGGGGGGAACGGGGGGTGGGGGGGACACAATCCTGTCTTGCCTTGTCTATATATCCCTAAAACCCCTTTCCCATGGCCCACTGTGTTAATCCCTGATGCCCAATAAACAAGCAGCACCCCACTCATAGAGTATACTACTACACACACAAACATGCTGCGCTCACCTCTTTATGTATACAAAACACACACATTTTCTATAAAATATGAGTCTGCTAGCCCAAAGAACACCTGAAGGAAACATGGCATTTACTTGTATGATGCTTATTACTTCCCAGTGTTTCTCCATGTACTTTTTCATAGCGGTGGTGGTTTGGGCTTATCTCATTTTCGGTTTCATGTATAATCGCTGCTTTCACACCCAGTTTTGCTTTTATTTGGATACTTTAAGTGGTAAATCAAAGCATTATCTCTATACATGTTTGTGTTTGAGTAAAGTTGGACAAACTTTTTCTTTTTTTTTTTTAATCAGTTTCTTAAGCAGTGGTGGTTGTTTTCTTTCTGTCACAGCCCGCCACTGCTGCATGAAAAGAGGAAACACTGCTCCCCCATTTTACTACTTTGTGTTGAGCTTAAATTTGTAAACTTGTACCCTGGTTTCCCTTTACCTCATGCAACCTTAAAAATAAATTCTGATACATAAACAGGGAGTCAGAGGTTAAATAGTGAAGGATCAGAATGTGTGAAGGTGCATGTGTGGATCACATTAATATGCTGCCTGCTGGTTCTCCTTAATTGGCATAGAACTGAAAACCCATTTCAATGAAAAGGCCACCAGAGAGTGTACAGATTTTTTGTTTTTTTTGTTTTTGGAAAAATAACAACTTGCTCAGACATCTCATTTTGGAGCCACAATAAATGCAGTTGTAGCTCAGGTTGAGGACATCATATGAATCCAGACTCAGCTCCTTGATATAAGTGCTGTCCCTAGCATATTGATTCCTGTTCCTATATTGGAGAAATGGAGGCTTGTCTTGTATTCCATTACTCTTGGTACAACAGTTGACATGGGATTTTCTCAAGTATAAATATCACTCAGAACCGAGTACTATTAGCTAGTACATTTCTTTTTACTGTCAACTATTGCAAGGCATTTGCAAACCTCTCAATCATTGTGTGGGGAAGGCAAAAAGTTGTGTTGTAAATCTCCATATCTGACTGCCAGTTGCTCGTGTTGGCAAACAGTTTAAGTGCTTGACATTTCTTTTAATCGATCAGATTTTTAACTGTCTGTTCGTATTATGTTAAATCTTTGAAATGCATTATAGATTACAAGATAGCATACATACTGTAACTTTGAAAAGAGAAAAAAAAATGTGGGGGGTGGGAGTATTGGCATTCATCATTATTATATTATTAATATGATAAATGCATAGCATCTACATTGTTTCAAAATGTCTGCGTTTCAAGTAATAAGGGTAATAAAAATCTTGAATAAAGCATACTGTGTTTATTTCTGACATTTATTAATGACATCTGGAAGTATTACGTCGTATCTGTGAGAAATATTTCTATTACATTTCAGACATTTACTAATGCAATCAAAAACATGAACATACAGTGTTTGTCTCATGTCAATAAAAACAGTTATGTAGGAAAAAATAAGGCCTAAATGGTTTTCAAAACTAGTTTTAAGTCCATATATTCATATCTTCACTTGGTTCTTTGTTTCTTATTGGCTACCTGAAGCCACTGCTGAAGAGCTCCTGTAGACTTGCGCTTAGTCTCTGCCTTGATTTCTTGCTCTTCTTTACTCTTGCATGGGTTGGACTCTTTCCTCTTTGAAGGTGAGCTGCTCGTCAGCCAGTTCATCATCTTCTTACTGCTGGCTGTGGGCTTGGGCTCCTAGGGGTCAAGTATCAGATTTGTCAGCTGCAACATTTCTACTTGCCAAACAACTGTGGAGCTAGATGTTCCAACCAGAATGAGTGAAGAAAAACAAAAAAACACAGTTAATCTAATACCTTTTTACTGCCAAGATCCACTGGCTGAAGGCACTCTGGAGAATTGTTGCGTGAGTTGTTGACGAGTGAAGAAACAGGATGAAAAGTCAAAATGTTTTTAGACTGGAGCAGTTTCAGGGCATCTAGAGACTTCACCTCCCCAAAGTCAAGCCATCTTCTCACTTCTTCCTCTCCATCCAGGACTGCTGGCATCCTAAAAAAAACACAAGCACAAAAAGTTATGATTTCACACACAAATGAAATCAGTGTGTTTTCCCATCAATTGAACTTACCTATTATGGATGTCTTGCAGGTTTTGGGAAGCATTCACAGTGATTACACTGTAAGTGTAAAGGGGCTCTCCACCGTCTGGAGGTGTCCAACAGTCAAACACTCCAGCCATAGTCAGCAACCTCCATCCAGTCCATTCACCTGGTGCTTCACCTTCCTGGCCAACACACCGCAAAGAGCAAAAGAGTCATATTAATGTTCAATGGTAAAAGTTAGCAGATTTTGTGAAAATACTGCTGGTAACAAAATTGTCATTTTATGATTTTCCAGTCAACAACCTGACACTGACATTAAAATGAAACCAGGCACTGGTATATTGCATAAGATTTTTAATGCTAAAGGCACACCTGGTGGACACATGCACATTTTTGCCTGGGCTCCTCTCCTACACAGGAAATTTTCAGCCATGGTAATTTCCGCCATAGCTGCATTCTCTCTAGTTTTGTTCTGAATGAAATGATGATATTGTTATAGAAAACTCAGTATGAACCTCTGTCAAGTCAAGGGAGGCCTCCTCTGCAGGGCACGCCGTCTCTGAATTTACCTTATTGCGAGCTGAGGTCGTGGGGTCATCATGATCCTCTGTTTTCTGCTGACTGGATCCTTTAGTCTGCGGGAAGTAGATGAAGAAAGGCTGCTTGTTTTTCTCCTGCCTCCTCCACTCATAAAAACCATCAGCCAGGATAACGCAGCGCTGTCCTTTTGTCAGGGGATACTTTGGGGAGAAAATAGAGTGATCAGAGACCACAATACATAATGCATGCTGATAAGAGGTAAGCAGATTGTCACCCTGCAGTGTCTCAACCTGTGCGCACCTTGTATGATTTCTTCTCCAAAATATTCTCACTGCGGCAGTTGTTGGTGCTGTAGTGCATCTTGCTTGGATCATTCTCCTTAAACCAAGCAGGTACAAGACCCCAACGCATCGAGGCCAACACACACTCATCCACAGGAGCATTCTGAGGACACATACAAGGAGTGGACACAATAACATAAGCATCTACACTATATAATGCAATCCAAACCATGTTCCATATGTCTGTGGTTAATTATTTTAGCTGTGGTGTTGTTGTACCAAATAGTACTGTATATTGTTATATGTCCGTATTGAAGTTTACTGAAAGAGAATTAACAAAATTAACATAATTTTTCACTGTTCACTGTGAAAACAGAATATTTCTGGGTGCCTTTACAGGTTGATAATATCCATTAGTATCTCTTATTTCTACAAAAGTTTTTTCAGATGTGTCTCTGGACGTAACAGTGTGAAATTAAATACATAACACATAATGTCTGTCTCTTTAGTGTCAGTTTATGAATATCACTCATACACGGGAAGATCCAGTTCTTCTTACCTCATCGAAATGCCTCTGCGACAGCAAGACAGGACTCATTGACTGGGGGCTCTTGTTGTAAGAGGGCCGGTACTTGTCCGCATCGCCATCCCTCCAGCGGGGCTGTCTCCGCTGCCCTGTTCGGTCTCTGTAGGTGCAGGCTCGGCTCACCTCGTTAGGAGCAAGGGTACAAGCTGTTCTTCCGCACATTTTACGACTTAAACGTAACTTTTCAGACACCTGACAAAAGGGTTCAGCAGAGGTTAGCTAAACGAAGTTTTACAGATTTAGCATGTTAGCTTAAAGTAAGAAACAAACGTTATTTCTTCGCTGGCTGCAAAGGCATCGTTTAAAACATTGCTAGGGTTACCTGTTTTCGAGTGCTGTGACATCTATATCGTGAAGGTGCGCTATTATGTGTACGTATGTTCTATGTGCATATGTATATGTTGAGTTACGTGTGTTTTGACTGTTGAGCTGGGATTTGCCTGGGCAGAGCCAGAGGAGCTCAACACGTGACCCCGTGACGTAAGCAGACCCCCCCCCCCCCCCCCCCGCGTGTGCGTTCTGAGCCAAGATGGCGACAGAGCTGAGGGAAATCAAAAAACATAAAATGAAAATAACATTTTCAAATGAGAGGTACGTATTTAGATATTTTATGCCTCAGTGAAAATATCAATACCACAATTTACAGTTAAAATCCCACATTCAAAAATATAATTCAGTGGCCCACCAGAATTTAGTCAAAACAATCTAATTAAAAAAAAACATCTTATGCAGAATACCCAGCAACTCACGTATTCCACAAAATAACGTGATAAACTTAAAAAAGGGAGTCGAATATTTCCTCAGACACACTCCTCAGGATAAAGATAAAAAGTCTGCTTAATATGTATGGTAATGATAAATCATGTATAAAATTTTATATACTATAACCTTGGTATCTACACAAACCTTGAAAACAATCTCTTAGTGTTAGCATCGGGAGCTACCCTGAGGTTGCCATGGCAACTCTAAACAGGTCGAGAGTGGGGCCACCGTACATTCCTCTGGTGAAACTCAACCGGCAACACACCTCTGGGCTTCAGCAGGTAAGGGGAACACACACTAATCCATAATCTAAAAGATCTGCTTAAAATGGGGTAGATTTACTGTAATGTATAATGTTACAGTAGATGAGACCGTTAGGTGCTGTTGGCTACTCTGCCAGTTAACTAAAAACACTGTGGCAGTGGTTTGTTTTGAAGAGTCAGTGATGCTAGTTAACCTGTTAGAAAAGTGACCTGTAACTTGTGGTGGCCTTATAGAAAAAATATTATTGATAAAAAAAATGTATGTGTGCCGTGCTAATGTGAGTTATTGGGAAATAGAAGATACGATTTTGTATGATTTCTAGTGAAAATTTATGTTGTTGAGGTAACAGGGCTCAGCAGGTAACAAAAGGAAATCAGACAGAGTATCACACCCTGCCTGGAGTGTTGGGCACAAACCTGACAGGTGTAGCCAAGCTGTCTCCTGCACACCAACTTGACCTACTTTATAGTCCACTGCACTTGGAGAGAGACGCCTGAAGCTGTTTACAGAGTTTTAATTGCTATTTATGGATACATTTGTGTAACATTTGTGCACACTTTTATCCTATATGATTGTTTCCCCATAAATGCTACTGTGTCCTCTACAGTGGCTTGTGTCTGACCAAACCTTGAAGCAGGGCAAAAGGAAAGGTTCCCCTGAAGAATAAGAGCTGATGCTAGTATGGAGGCCACTGGTGTCAGAAAGTCTGTCCAACTGTGCCGGGAAAGACACCAGGTTACTGATGAATGCTGCACACCATGCCCAGACCGTGGTGAGAGACAGAAAGCAACAAAGAAAACATTGTCCCTGTCTGAACATCTCAAGGACCAAACAAATAATGCTGAAAATCACAAAAATTTATTTTTTTCTTCAAATGTTAATCAAAAGGTGGCCCCCTCACAATGATTCATAACCCAGGATTGGAATCATCTACAACTCCTAAATTCATTGGACGTTCTTGTATAGGTAACACTGGTCTATGTTTTCAGTTCTAACCAGATGAGAAACCCACTAAATGCTCACTTATTTGTCAAACTCTTTTTTTTACAACTTCATGTTGTCAAAAAAAATTATGAATTGAGCCTTTGTTGTGACTTGCTGCTGGTGGATGCATTTATGAGCTGAAATGTAAAAGGTCACTACTGTGTGAGTTGGCTTTTGTATTCATAGAGTTGGCTTATAGATCACAGATGCTGAATTAATCATGAAGTCACACTCAGGACAGGTGGCCAAATGTTTGAACTCAGAAGCCATACATTAAAGTTTCATGACTTTGCTCTTTTTGGCTCTGAGCTGAATATGTCAAGTCTTAAGATTTAGTTACATTGTCTTTGTGATTACCACAGGGTGCATATCATGTATACATATATTTGGTTTATGTTTTATGCATTTAGCTGTAGTTCTTATTAATGAGCCAATTTGTGGACTATTATTTGTAGTAGATATATTTCAGCAAATGCTATGTTTGAAGAAACTTTATTCGGATGTTTGTGAATGTTCTCCTGCCTCTCCTCCTTCATGCACTTAACTGCTCACTGAAGAAGGTTATGAATGTGATGCCAAGCTTACAACAATTCTTTCTTATTTACATGAGCCATTGTACTAATATATTGTATTTATGACAACAATCCTGATGTTGCTATTGCTGCAGGAGGATTTGGAGGCCCATCCAAGGATCAGAAAGTCACAGCTGTGGTCCAGAAACGCAACCAAGATGAAGCCAAAAGCCTGCAAACAAGTAGGTATATCCTGCAAGTCAATAACCAACATGCTTAATGAGGTTACTCATTCTCTTGGTATAGAGCTACATGAACAACATGAACAATATCATCATTAATAAGCATTAGAACAGACAGTATATTTTCATTTACTTTATGTGTGTGTATGTCAGCTGCAACTCCTGAGGGCAAAGTTCGCCACAGTTTTGTCAGCTTGCCTGTTATCGACTCGGTGAAACTGAAGACAGCCAAGGCCCTTGCGGAAAAAGCTGTCAAGGTCAATTAGCATGACTGGATGAACACAAAACATTTGTGGTCCCATACATTTCTGATTGTTCCATGAAGTTATCCATTGTTGTGGCATCTGCTTTTATTCTTCTCAGATGCATAGGGTATTCTCTGTCCAGGGCCATTACCCTGTCATCAGGGAGGCACTGAGGGCCAGAGGCTGGGTTGAGCAGCGCACGCACCGCCCCAACCAACATGCACAGCGTGGTGACAGCAGAGCCAGCCCTAATGATGCTGGTGACAGCGACAATGATGCCAGTGAGCTAGACCAAAGTTTGACTGTTTCAGAAATCATATGTCTTTTTTCCTCTGAATATGTTTATTTTTCTTCATTGATTAACATTGTCCCTTCTTCTCAGACGATGTCAGAAAATATCAGGATCCAGATGAAGTATATGATCTCATGGTAGGCATGTAGGCTAATATGAGGCTAAGTGCTAACCTTGATTACAGTGCTCATAATGCTTGAAATTTAAGGTTTGTGATAGCAAAATTAAACAGTTTCCCAGATTTCATTTTAGCTCTCATACTTTCCCTCTTCTCATTCCATAGTCTCGCCTGGTGCGAAATGCAATGGTTTATTTTTATTGGACAAACCGTAGAGATGCCATTGACACCAACAGCTTGCGGAAAGAACAGATTACCAACCATTTCACAAAGGCCGGCAGCTTCACCACCAAGGTACATTTATATGCTATTACCATTTCTTACAGCAAAAAACAACTGTTCAGTGTCACATCCACCATCATTACTCCTTGTTCCTCCGACAGGTCGGGTTGTGTGTGAACCTAAGCAACCTGCACTGGTTTGACTCAGCTGACCCAGACACCTTCTTCCCTCGCTGTTATAGACTAGGAGCCCAGGACGAGAAGCAGGCTTTCATTGGTCAGATCCTTTCACTTAAGCAGCTTCTCCCTTATTTCTGGCACTGCTTAGCTCTCTGTCTCTGTCCTCTCTGTAGAAGACTACAGGAGAACAGCCTGCACCAGTCTTTTGAAGTACATTGTGGAGAGGGAACAGGGTGTTTCAGAAGAGGGAATGAGCTGCAACATTTGGCCTGTTCGGGGTATGACCATTTCTCACAAGAGTACGCAGTGTACTTTCTCAAGGTATCTAAATAAAGAGCGACATGATTTTGTTTCTCCACCTTCAGATAAGAGCAGACGCAACAAACGGCAATTTAGACCCATGGTCCTTTCCCAAATGATTGACAGCGCGCTCAAAGTATGTCAGGAGTTCCTGGACATTATGGAGCACAACGACATAGACATGAGCTTGGGAACACCACAAACACTGACAAATGAGGAATGGGAGCAGTTTATTGACAGTTATTACCTTGTTGTTCAGTGAGTACCATGTATGTGTGTGACGGAGATAAAACCAAAGTGCTCTTCAGCATCTCACTAAGCTATTACTCTCTCTACTTCCTCGCTCAGTGGTGGAGCAGAGGTAGAGAACAGTGATCATTTTGTCAAATGCTGCGAAGCCATGCTGCAGAGGCTGGGGGAGGTCAGGCCACAGCTGGACATAGATGGCATACACAACATCTGGATCATCAAACCTGGAGCAAAGTCCAGGGGTAGAGGTGAGAAGTCAGACACCAAAAGACAGTTCACATAATATCTAACAAAGTCCTGGCTGACCTGTTTCGTCTGCCTTCTAGGTATCAAATGTGTCAAACGTCTGGATGAGATCCTCAGGCTGGTGAAGGTTAATCCAACCCTAATCAAGGAAAGCAAGTGGGTGGTGCAGAAGTACCTGGAACGCCCCTTGCTGGTCCATGGCACCAAGTTTGACATGCGCCAGTGGTTTCTGGTCACCGACTGGAACCCTCTGACTGTGTGGTTCTATAAAAAGTGCTATTTGCGTTTTTCTACGCAGCCTTACTCACTAGATAAACTGGACAGGTAAGACAGTCATACTGATAAAGGGATGTGAAACCAAACGAACATTGAAATAAAAAAAGGAGAAGTGAGAGACAAAAAAAGGCTAGATAGGTTACGATTTTGCTGTGACTAAGCTATATATTTTGGCGGGAGATCTAATTTTATGTGCATGCATGACCTGAAAACGGCTGTTAGGTATCTCCTCTGGGTATATTTAAATTTGTGTGTATTTGGTGTTTTTGACATCTGCCAAGCAGACTTTAAATCAGTTCTAAAACTGCAAGCTGCTTCCCCGCCTATTAAGAAGAATGTTTATCCTGCCACCTGGGCTGAACGATTGATCTAATGTTCTGTTGAAAAAAACACCTACGTGTGAGGTTTAAGCTATTTTCCTGTGCAAGTGACTGTTAAAAGTGAAAGGTTATATGAGTCATGTGAGGAGGGATTAAGTTGCTCTAACTAGGCTGCAATTCGGGGTATTGTGGTTACATGAAAATCATAAGCAAATATCCAGGTGGGCTTCACAAAAGAAAAACTGTCCAGCGTTTCTTATTTTCATGTGGTGCAGCAACACAAATACAGTGGCAAAAGGCAACAACTATTAGTAATTAACAGATTTGGGGCTATGTTGTTATATACACTTACATTTATTCAAGTCTGTACACAGAGTGGCTGTTATCATTTCTCATGTCTGTACTGGTTGTGAAGAGATCCCTTTCTAATTACATTCCAATAGAAGTGATAGAGGATAAAATCAGCAGTTCTTGTTCCATGAAAGAACACATGTAAAAAGTCAGCAAAAGCTAACATATAGCATGAGGCTTCTGCAGTCTGAATTAAACAAATCGAGTGTCTGCCAATGTTATTTTGTAAAAAAAAAAAAAAATCCCCTCTTTCTGTTGCTACAGAGTTTTTGTTACTTTATTGTAAAGATTAAATCTGGGAGATTCACAGATATGTGATTTGACTAACTCAGGCTGAAGAAGCTTCATATTAGTTTTCACTGAAATGCATATTTGAACAGAACAAGGATTATCCCCTTTTACACTGGATTTGTAATCCAAGGAATGAGTAAGGAATCTCTCCACAGCCAGTATGGGCAGGAGACACGATTACTTAGACCAACAACTCTTTAAGGGTATGCATGGACACATGAGTACTCTATTAAAATAGATTTAGGTTTCTTCTGAAAAGAATTTACAACATAAAAGAAGAGCAATTTTAAGTTTATTTGGGCTTTAATGGTATTTATCTAAGAATATAATTTAATGGGCTGTGGAGGACAGCCTAGAAGAATAAGAAGCTATCATAGTTGTTACAAATAATAAGCAAAAATTAGACATATACCACTTTAATCAGATATTGAAATTAAACAGTTTGATAGCTTCTAAAAGCAGTTTTCCTACTCACCTGATATTTTAGTAATGATAATATCTTCACAACCTCCATATTTGATTTTGAAAATCATAATCTGATTTCTGAATATCTGCACTTGTCACCATATCACGTCTTCTAACCCTCTGTCAATTAGCTGCCACCCATATTCTCTCATTTTCTTACCTAATCTTGATTTCTCTGTCCCCTGTCGTCTCAGCTCTGTCCACCTGTGCAATAACTCCATCCAGAAGCACCTGAGGCCTTCCAAACAACGACATCGAGGCATCCCAGCAGACAACATGTGGTCAGATGACCAGTTCAGGACCTTTCTGTCCAGCCAGGGCCGGGAAGCTCAGTGGCAGGCTGTGGTAGTCCCGGGGATGAAGAAGGCTATCATACACGCATTACAGACAACACAGGATCTGATGGAGTCACGCAAAAACACCTTTGAGCTCTACGGCGCTGACTTCATGTTAGGTAGAATGAGCTCACTGTCAATGGCACGCTACATTTTACAGTATGTTATACTGTATGCTTCAACACACAGTATTTCATATTTTAAAATAGTTTTTCAGGAGCTGCAAAATGATATGTGCTAATAGAATAAACACAAAATTCAAATCTAATTCAAATTATATTTTCTATGTAACTTTACTCTGAAAAAAGAAAAACCATCATCAGTTAGATATTTTGGTTTGTGTTACTCAGGACGTGACCTGCGTCCATGGCTGATCGAAATCAATGCTAGTCCCACAATGGCTCCCTCCACCCGTATCACAGCCCGACTCTGTAGTGCTGTTCAGCAGGACACATTACGAGTCATCCTGGACCGGAGAGTTGACCGCACCGCAAACACGGGAGACTTTCAGCTCATATATAGGCAGGTAAGGAAGAGTGTTCCCTCCTCTTCAGGTTATAGTGTACATTTAAGTGGATCAAATCGTGAGGGTGGCATACAGTACTTTAGATGTCACCTCTGGTCTCTAGGCAGCAGTAGAAGTGCCACAGTATGTCGGACTCAACCTACTTGTTGAGGGCTTCAAGATCCAGAGCCCTTGCCCTCTTCCTCCACTGAGGCCCTCCAACCTTTCAGCATCAAAACGTCATGGTCCTGTCAAGGAGAAGAAGCCTGTAGAAGAAAAAGTAAAGCCTCTGTCTAAGATGCTGCTGAACAGTACAGAGACTCAGCTCAGAAACACCAGCAGTAGGGTTTTACCACCTCCTCCTCTTCCTCCTGAGCCACCTGTGCCCATCCCTACTGAAACCGTCACACTTCACCTGCCAATGACTGTAAACAAGTCCATCCACCTGCCCATTAGTGACCAGTCTCACTCTGTATTTTTGTGTACGAGGGGACCAGAAGTATCAAAAGTTTGCTCAGACAAAGTCCAACCCTATACCACAGAGAAGCACCAAGGTCCGTCTTTGCCTTTGGAAATGACCCTTTCAAAACAGTCCCAGCAAGCAGCCACCAGCACCTTGAGTGCCTAAAAAAGCTTTCATGAGAAGGTAATTAATGCACGTGCTCCTTTGTTTTGCAGGGTTTTTCGCCTACCTCATAATAAATTAACACTTTAACAAGATTTTCATGTCTTGTTTTTCTTTCACTGCTTTTGTTTACAATTTTTTTGACTGAATAATTCACTTTAATGCAACACTGTCCTTGTTATTTTGGATAATCCACAGAACAGGTTGTCAATAACAGTGCTGCAGTGTGTACAGTATGTGTGGAGCAAAGTGAAAAATTTCAAATCTGGTTAAAGGCTAAAGTGAAGAGAGAAGGTTTTTGCTTTCTTTCAAAAATACCTAGCGAGCTGACTTCTCTGATATCTATAGGTAGTGTGTTCCATCGGTTTGGGCTGTAATTGACAAGGCTGCATCACCAATTTTCCTACGACTGTTACTGGGAACCTTTAATAAACTAGTAGTAGATGAGATAGATTGCAGTGCTCTTGGAGGTATATAGTTAATCAATGAGTTAGCAATATATATAAGGAGGAGGACCTCAAATCAACCTCTAAATGTAACAGGAAGCCAGTGCAGGGCAGCTAAAACTGGACTAATGTGTTTTCTCCTCTTGGTTCTGGATAATAGTTGAGCTGCAGAGTTTTGAATGAGCAGAAGTCTCTCAGTGTTTTTAGGGGGGGTTTTCTTTCGGGAGGTCAGTAAAAAGTGCATTACAGTAATCAAGGCATGAATCAGTCTTTCAGCAGCTTTTGATTTATGAATGCTGGACTTGAAAAAAATATGTTTTCATCACCTTGTTGATGTAGGATTTCAATCTTAAATCTCAGTCTAAAATAACACAAAAATTTGTAACTTCAGTTTTAATCCAGGGAGTTAATTTCCCCAGATTATTGAACAGCATTTCTCTTTTTGTTTTAGGGGCGACTGGTAGGATTTCAGTTTTGTCCTCATTTAATTTTGAGAAATTATTGCTCATCCATGTATTTTATTGCTAGAAGACAAGTAGTAATGGAGTTTATAACTGCAGCATCATTTGGTCAACAATTTATATAGGGACGATTTCTCTCATATAAAGTAGTTCCATTGTTTGTTCATGGCAAAGTGTGGATTTCCCAGGTTAAGAGGGAAACTGTTGCTGTTGAATTTCTTAAATGCCACTTTCAGTGCTGTGAGTATCACAGACAAAACTCCATTCACCTCCAATGTACTTTGGTGGAGTCAAAAACTAACTGTGTGGCATGGAGCAAGTGAGACAGTAGGTTTGACTGGGGGTGGACCAACCCTTTATTACAGTCATTCTCTAAAGCACCCATGATGCTGAATTCATCATGGGTGCCTTGGAGAATTGTTGTAAAAAAAATTTTTTTTAAAAGTAAAAAAAAAACTGATGTCTTTTCTTAAGGAGCTTTCAGTATTTATACACTGACATTGTTTACACTGTAGTGTAAATCACCATGGTAGTAATGTCAGGTTTCGGACTGTCTGTTGTAGAAATAAGAGGACTGACTTATCTCAACTGAGATACAGAGAAGAGCCAGTCAAATGCAGCAAGAAATTAGATATGTGTAAACACCAAATAACTGAAGTTTTAGTGATTATATCAGAGTGGAAGTAATAATGACATGGCATTGTGGTTCAAGCACTAGAGACATGAGGAAAACCCAACATGTTTATATGTGAGTCTGTCCAGCAGTCATTTGATTTAGTATAATGCACAGGTAGAAATGATGAGAGCAGAGTTTGTGGGTCATGAATGCAGAAGTGAGGTGGTGTCAATGTCAAATGCAAGCCTTAGGTTAGGTGCTACCCTGTGCCAAATATTTCTACTCTTGTTTTGCATATGAATGGATCAACAAGAGTGAGTTTAAAGACATATAGTCTGATTTACAGTAGACCCCAATGGGCCTCCCATTACCTGAGGACTTCGTTCAACTTATTTCATCAGCAAGATACACTTCAAGAATATGCATTGGGAGCATGACTGGGTTCAAATGAAGTATCCCATCACGTAAAGGAAATAAGATTTTTTTTTCTATCATATAGCAAGAAGAACAGAAAAGTGCATGTTGATGCAGGACATTGCAAAAATGATGAAGTTGAAGAAAACATTGCCAAGCTCCATAACCCAACAAACAGGAGGGAAAGACACAAGAACCCATTATATTACATGAGAATATATAATATTGAACTGCATATATTGTTTATCTGAATAATTACTCCAATGGGAGCAAACTCCTCAACAAAAAGCACAAACCTCTCCCTCAACAACGCGTAATGAACAGCTGGTGGCGATAATACACAAGTGAAGAGGGGATGAACATTTTCACCGGACGGCGAAGAAGAGACTCTCCCTGCTTTCTGTAACCACTGAAAAATGGCGGCGTCCGTGTGCCGAGTTGGGAGCACCGTGGGTCGAGCCCTTGCCAAATCCCGCAGTGTAAGTATAGATTTAAAAGGCTACGAAGAAAAGTTTTGTTTAGTATGGAATTGAAAGCGGCTCAACGCTCGCTAACTGCTAGCTGAGTTGTCCGCAGTACAAAACGGAAAGGGGCTAGCTAACCGGTTAGCACTAGCTAGCTAGCAGTAAATGCAAGGTCACCTGACAAATGAGGCAGAACCTGTTGTTACAATCACTTTATGTGAACCGTCCACTTTATGTGTGTTATTGAGATCAGCCTGTCATCGTTTCAGTCGTATTTGTTCATTCACAAGGTCAGCAGCTGTAACTTTTGTGACTTGTCCTCACTTGCCCCCCCACAGCCAAGCTTCCTGGCTAACGGCTTTAGCACGGTGACTTTGGAATGACAGATGCTGACAATGACAGTCTGTACTCTTATAGATTGTCAAAATGTTTGATTGGTGAAGAAGTACTTTATAGCAAGTGGGAAAGTAACGTGAAAGCTGGACAGTGACACTAATACTAGATGATGTTTGACACTGGGCTGAGCAACGCCTGCTTTTTACATTTTCTTGGACAGTTTTTTGGGGTTTTGTAATAATCACAACGTGTTCTTGAAATTTGAAATAAACATTCAATATCACCTTAGATTTTTCTCATAAATTATTCGGAACCTTGAAAATATCACCTGTTAATGAAAATAGCTCCATAATGCCGTCCCTTTACCTTATAGTGCAAGTTGATGGACCTAAAATAGACTTTTTTACATGCCGTATAGAAACAGGTAGAATATATACTGATATTGTCTTCAGGTATGGTCTATCATTAGTTATTTCATTTGGTAGATATATAGGTGGTGGTGGTGTCAATGTCAGCTGCCAGCCTTAAGGTTAAGTGCTGTCCTGTGCCAAATATTTCTACTATTACTTTTCATGTGAATATATCAACATGAGTGGGTTTAAAGTAATGTAGTCTGACTCACAGTGGACCCCAAACATGAGCTTCCTATTACCCAATTACTGCTTTCATTTCATTCATCATTTGTTTTATCAGCAAGATACAGTTTATTTTAAAAACTTTGAAACTTGCACAAGGCAGGTTATAACTCAGGTGAAAGTTTTTTTTCACTAACATTTCTAAAGCCTTCGTATTTTGTAGTACAAGACAACATGTGAGTGGTTCTCCCAGGAGCTAAATGTGTACAGAAAGTTCTGCTATTTTAACAGGATTTTTAAATGACTCTTGTTGCCTCTATGTGTCTCTACGATTGTAGCCCATCCTGCTGTCTTTGAGGCGTGGGCAGGCCTCAGTCAGCTATGCTCAGAGCCTGGTGGGAGCCCCTGAGACCCGCCTCACTGCCCTGGACAATGGTTTGAGGGTTGCATCTGAGGAGACTGGACATGCCACATGCACCGTAAGAACGCAGCAACAGGGGTCTATTTACAACCATTTAAGGGGTTGTTATCTCATTTTAATTAAATGGTACATGATCAGTGAGAGTTTGTAGATGAACATGTCCCCCATTCTCCACGTATCTCCTCTCTGTCACAGGTTGGACTGTGGATCAGTGCTGGCAGTCGCTATGAGAATGAGAAGAACAACGGAGCAGGCTTCTTCCTGGAGCACATGGCTTTCAAGGTAAACATTAGTAAACATTAGTAAACTTCATGACCTTGTCCTACATGAACTATATGTTAATCAATCATTGCCATTACACAGTTCCTTTTATTCACCTTTCTGTTCTCCTCCCAGGGGACGAAAAAGCACCCTCAGACAGCCCTAGAGCAACAGGTGGAGTCAATGGGTGCTCACCTGAGCGCCTACACCTCTCGGGAGCATACTGCATACTACATGAAGACCCTGGCCAAAGATCTCCCCAAAGGTGACTTGACCTGTGTACAAGCAGCAAAATAAAATAATTCTCTAGTTTTGACAATAACCCGATCTCAAGGCTTCCTTGTAAAATAAAACATATTCTTGTTTGGAAGATGAAGGCATTAAGAATGATCATTTTTTTATCTGTGTTTACCAGCCGTGGAGTTGCTGTCAGAGGTGGTGCAGAGCTGCTCGCTGAATGAGGCAGAGCTTGAGCAGCAGAGGGGCGTGGTGCTGCGCGAGCTAGAGGAAGTTGAGGGCAACCTGCAGGAAGTTTGCCTGGACCTGCTGCATGCCACGGCCTTCCAGGGCACTCCTCTGGGACACAGTGTGCTGGGACCTTCTGGCAATGCCAGGTAGGCGGAACTGCATGTTCTAACATACACACACATTCATACAAACATACATACACACTGTACAATTTACACATTAGTCACCATCTCAGAATAATTCAGAATTGTTTTCATCAAAAGCACATTTCTGTTAAAACACTTCAGTGTTAAAATGAATGGGCTCAGAAGTTGCACATCCACTACCAAAACACATAATATTCATGTAATATTTTATTCTACACCACTGTGTAAATTAATGGCGATGCTCATGTTGTTCAATTCTTCCAGGACTCTGACCCGCCAGGACCTGGTGGATTATATCAACAGCCACTACAAGGCTCCTCGCATGGTGCTGGCTGCTGCAGGAGGTAGGTCCTCTTCCTCCTAACACACACTGTGAGGAGGTGCTCTGGTAGCCTGGGAGTTTCTACTTTCACTGGAATGACTTGGTGTTCATCCGTTGTGCTTCCTTTTTTTAAGGTGTGAACCATGATGAGCTGGTCACTCTGGCCAAGTCTCACTTCAGTGGAGTGTCTTTTGAGTACGAGGGCGATGCCGTCCCTCTGTTGTCACCATGCCGATTTACAGGCAGCGAGGTGAGATGTGTTGATATTGTTACTAAATTTTTTCACGACTGTTTCGTCACGTTTATTACCTTTATTATCCTACTGGGATTTTCACCATAACCTTAACTGTTATTTTAATACATTACATCAGGAACACCAGGTTATTAAAATAACAAGCTTATAACAGTTGGCCTATCACTGGAACTGGAGCATGGATTGGGGTATTCCATTTACTGTCATGGTCATTTGTTTTGTTGATCTGTTCCTTTCCTGCCTCTCCTCAGATCAGTATGCGAGATGATGCTTTGCCTCTGGCACACATTGCCATTGCTGTGGAGGGTGCCAGTGCTGCCAGCCCGGACATCGTGCCTCTCATGGTGGCCAACTCCATCATCGGCAGCTATGACCTCACCTTCGGTGGCGGAAAGGTTGGTGTGATATGTACTAATACAGGCGTGTTAGTTTATGCAGGTTAGGAAAGACAACACTGATGAACCCTAACACCTCCTGAAGTAAATTCATCTCATTGCAGGGTTTTTCCTGGCCGAAAATTACACGGGGCCGGTACTAACCGATATTTATATTGTCATTATCATTATCTCTTCAGCCACTGCAAGTCAAAGCCACTCACTCACTCGCTTTTGAGAACATCTAGAAAGATTAATAAAAACTGATGTTAAAATCTTGTAAACGTCGGCTTTAATACAATCGTTAATATACGCCTAAAGACTCGCCTTGACTCCTCTCTAGCGCTCTGATCCTCTCCTCCACCAGCACCTTCCACTTGTGGCTGAGAACTAGGCCTACTCTCAGTCATGACACATTAACCGTATCTTGTCAGTAACATGAATTAACATTTTTTCCCACATTAGAAGAACTAATGATGTCTGCACTCTGCACTGTTTCACTTGTCCTTGCGATTCTCCTCCTAGCAAACTCTCTTTTTAAAATAATGTGATTTGAGACATTTCTGCTAAAAAAAAGCATACACGATGGGATGTAATGTTAATTTGGGAAAACTTTTCAAGAAGCTGGGTGTGCTTGGGTGTAAAAGAGATTATATTCACTTGTTTGAATAGCAGCAAAATCAGGTCGCCGCCTCCTTCCGCAGGCAGAAAATCCATTCGTATTCTTCTTTGGCAATTTCGGATGGCTTTGCCTGATGCACGGATTACGATACAGCGCCACTACATTTCCATTCCCATTCCATTACTGTTACAAACGTCAAATCCACTGATTACCGAGAAAAACAAGTACTAGAATTTTGTCGGGAGGCGGAGACGGCACGAAATTTGACGGAGGCAGCCACCTCCCAATTCTCTATGCAGGAAAAACCTTGCATTGGTTCAGCACCGGTCCCCTTTAAGCTTTGCCCACTTGAGGTTGATGATATCTTAAGTGGCCATTATGGAGGGGTAGATCATAGTCCTCTCTCAAAACCTGGGTCAGGGGTCTCACCCCTGCCTCTGGACCTGTCGGGAGGGACAACACCTAAAATGCATAGCAGGAAAAATTGGTTTACTCATGGAGCACCCATCTGTGGGTGGAATAGCAGCTTATCACGTTGTAAAGTTTGTTTAATTTACTCAGGTCTTAAATGCACTTTTGTATTCCATTGTTCTTGATGAAGTATGATAAAACACTATAATTGGAACATACTTGCTGTTCCGCCATCCTTGTCACAGTTTTATGAGACGTTGTGCGGAATGTAACCTATTTTAGGTCTAAATCCAGAGATTAGGATTTTTCCGGGACAGTTTTGACATATTTTTAATTGTTAACACTGTCACTGTACCATCAGTTCCAACTAGCTGATGCTCAAATTATTCAACCAAACAACACAAATATTTTCGAGCTACTACCTGACCATAGTGTTATAAAATGCCACTCTGATTATGAAGCACATCTTTAAGAACAGTAGAATATCTGCATCTATTCTTCCCTCTCACATGCAGCATCTGAGCAGCCGTCTGGCTCGCCTGGCAGTGGAGGAGAACCTGTGTCACAGCTTCCAGGCCTTCCACTCCTCCTACAGCGACACCGGCCTGCTGGGCATTTACTTTGTGACTGATAAAAACCACATCGAGGACATGATGCATTGGTCCCAGAATGCTTGGTCAGTAATGACTGTATAATGAATGTGATGACGACACATACTCTCACACAGACACAGAACACCAACTGTATTATAGCACTTTAGCAATTACAGCAATTGAGCAATTACACAACTTTGTGGAGGGCTGTCAATATGAAGTGAAGGATACAGGAAGTGGAGACACGTCCATGCATCCACGCACACACTCAATCTGGTGAGATGTCTGCGCCTGACGAGAGGGAGAGAAGAGAAACAAGATTGAAAAGACATACAGGTTCACTAAGTTCTGACGCTAATAATCATTAGCAAAACATTCAGCTGCAGCCTCTCTTCTCAGCCAGTGCTGAGCATTGCTTCAGGTCGTTGAAATGACAAAGGGCGCCGGAGGTACGTCGTATCAGCTGTCACTAATTAATGTTGATACTCTCAGTAACTTGATGTCAGGCCTAAATTAAACTTAGCTGTTGTCGGTCTGTGCGCTCTCTACATGTCGTTAGCACTTCTCAGAGACAAGTTTGTGAGGGAAGAAGCTCCGCTCTGTAACACCACTGTACAACCACAAATCTTTCTTTAGTTCATACAGAGTGAGACATCGTCTTTCCCACCATATCACTTTGTCATATCAGTAGTTTACCTTAGTAGTGACCTTCAGTTTTTGTTCAGTATCAACATGGTGATTACTGTCATAATTACATAATTATTAAATAAATGGAGAAAGAAATAATTTATAATAATTTGGCTTTTGCTAATTTTGCGTTTGCCCTCGCTGCTGAAAAAAATCCTAGAGGAAACACTGTTTAGTTTATAGGACAATGCCCATATTTAGTTTTATCTTCTCCCCGCCTTGCAGGATGAACCTGTGCACCACAGTGACAGAGAGTGATGTAGCCAGAGGCAAGAACGCTCTGAAGGCCAGCCTGGTTGGACAGCTCAATGGTACATAATGTGTCTGTCTTGCATTTACACACCCACAAGCTTATTGGAATCACAAATTAACATACCTGTTTGTTGGTTAGGAACAACACCAATTTGTGATGACATCGGCAGACACATCCTGAACTACGGCCGGCGTATTCCTCTGGCCGAGTGGGACGCTCGGATCGATGTGAGTCGACACTTCTGACCTGGACTGGTGTACAGTTGAAGGAAGAAAATGATTTTGTGATGCAGTGCCTTTTTAAAAACTGGCTAAAATTGTGAGGTGTTTCAGTCTGTCTCCAGGATAAGAGTTCTGACTTCCTCCCCATTTCTCCTCTCAGGCCGTGAACCCCGGGATGGTTCGTGACGTCTGCTCCAAATATATTTACGATAAGTGTCCTGCTGTGGCAGCTGTCGGTGAGTTCTGCTGTGGTTTTAATCCTTTCACAGCGAAGCTAGAGGTCATACTGTAATGATTTTCTCTAAACTGTCTCTCCCGTCTCTCTTCCAGGCCCCGTTGAGCAGCTACCCGACTACAACAGAATTCGCAGTGCCATGTACTGGCTCAGGTTTTAAAATCCGTTGTGTTGCTCCAATTGTCCCATGTTTGCTATTCATCTTCCTCCTCAATTTCACCCTGCTTTCCTCCTGTCAACGCTGCGAGAGTGAACACTTGAGAATTGTCCACACGTTGGCTTTACGGCACAGGCAGCCATCCATCCTCTTTCCCCTCCCTGCCTCCCTCTCTTATCCCGCCCACTGATCACACTTAGTTAGCCATGAGGGGGGTAGTCAGCCTGCACATGGTACATGTGATTTACCTCTTGATTTTACAGCACAGGTCCTCATCCCCCAGGTACCAACTTGCAGAGGGGAGGGGAAAGAGGGCGGACTTCAATACAAAATATCTACAGGACACATCACAGTTGGTACTGAATACAGTCAGTTTGGAGCAAGAGTATATTTATAATTTCTGTAACATTTGTTTCTGTCCTCTATTGTACATAACAGAAGCTCTCATTCCGATGAAAATAAAATGCTGTAAAACAATGATCTGAACTCTGTTTTCTGTACAGGAGAATGCAGCGTAGTCATCAAGTACACAACACATCTCATGTTGAATTTATACACATTTTTTTAGCATTTAAGTGTCATTTTCAGCTGCAATGATGGTTTTATTTGTTGTTGCTTAATTGGGAAAGGATTTGTTAATTATTAAACTCCAAACTGACACATACAAGACCACAAGTAAAAGAAAACAAAATACAGTGTAAGCATAATGACATTGCTGTTTTTTTAATGTTAAGTTGCTCCTGGCTGATTCAGTTTTCTATACTTCAATGCATGATCAGTCACACTACATGGTTAAATGAATGTCAGTGACTTCCTGAATGTTAAACACTGACACTACATTGACATGGGCTGAAATCCACGTCAAAGAATTTCACATTCACTGTTGGATAGTTTCAGGAAAGACAAAGCCTCACTAAATAACCGTGATGAGCCCTTTTTTTTTTATTGCAGCGCACTTGCATTTTCCCTGTGTTCAGTTTTCTGAATATATTTGGGGTTAATCAGTGATAAATAGTTTGAGGTGCAATTTTAGATTGTGGGTTACCTATTTGTTTTTCACCATTTGTAGTCTCTCTATTTCTTGCTATTACATGATCATTTCCTTTTTTCAGTAGAATTAAACCATATTGAGAATTTAAATGGACAACATGGTTAGGTTGACGTCACTGCTCAGATGAGATGGTGAGATGCTCCCTGATAGGCCTACATTAAGTTTATTGTATACAGAACATACGTCAGTAGGCTACATGAGAGATAAACCAGGACCTGCTGTGATATATATGTTGTATCTTGAATCACAGAGATGACATCATCTCACATTCATATGTTATCCTGCGTCATGATGTTACTGTGACAATAATGCTACTGGTACGACTCAGGACATCTATTTGCTGCTGAATGACATTTGTGTGACCCATGTTTGTTTATCTGAGGGTAACTCAGACGGCTCATAATCCTGAAGGCCCCCGAGGGCCCAACTATCACAATCAGGCTGTACTTGTAATATTCAAATCATTAGTCAGATGAGGATAAATCCGTTGATGGGCTGGACTGGAGGTGACTCAGGAAACGAGGTAGGCTTTGTCTTGGTGAGTTTCCCTCCTGAGCCTGACAGCCTCTTCCTCCTTAGTTGCTCTCCAGAGGGCTTTCTCTATCATTGCTCCTCTGTGTAACCCCCAACACTCCCCTCTTCTGCTCCTCTGTGTTCTGTAAATAGACAGATTGTGTACTCATACAATATGTTCCATTAGGTGGCAACAATGCACAGTGTCTGAAATGTCATACCTTTGCAAGCATTTCAAGTTGCGGTACAAGGAGAGGTATACACATGGCTGAGACGGCTGTCGTACAAGCCTTAAAACTGAAACCAATTTTCAGTTTCATTCTGCTTCATTATTAAGAAACACATCATATTTTTTAAAAATGCAGTTGTCTCTGGGAGCTCTAACTGATGACACTACATTTTAGTGGCCGTTGTTGCCAACTAAATGCACCCTGTACAATTTGATCACTGTCACAGC
Source organism: Seriola dumerili (assembly GCF_002260705.1). Lineage (NCBI taxonomy): Eukaryota > Metazoa > Chordata > Actinopteri > Carangiformes > Carangidae > Seriola > Seriola dumerili. Next base: position 8,492,468 of record NW_019174343.1, on the reverse strand, counting down.
ACTGTGGTAGAATTTGGGCCTGCTCCTCCATATAGAACAGATTTTTTTTGGAGTTTGTGACGTAAACTGCTTGTTTTTGATCCTGTGGTTTTGTCTGTTAGCTGACAAGTTAATGGGATTTTTTTCTTAAACAAGCTCTGTTAGTAAAACTACACAAAAAGCAAACAGTGCATGCATGGGAACAATGTTTGAGAGAGTGTGACGATCGTCTGGGCTGAAGATGAGAATCACTTTTTCTGTCACTTAGCTTGTTATTTGTTCAGTGACAGTTTCTTCTGTGTTTGAGATGAGATAGGCCTGCAAATGCCTGGTGGTTACAGAAATGGGTGCGATTCAGGTGCGATCCCTGTGTTTTTGTGCCTGGTTAATGACAGATCTTTGTAACTGCCACTCACTTTCCTAACTGCACAATAAGTTGATTGTTATATTTGGCATTGTAATTCTGAAGAGTAGGGGGCTTAAGCACTTAAATCTGGTTCTACTTCTTTCCCATTCAGAAGAAAATCAATAAGACAGCATTAGAAATCACAAGCACAATAGAACCCAAAAAGATAATCACAACAAGCTGTAATACCATGAAATCAGTCATCTTCAGTGACAATGTTGTTTGTATTACCACTGTGTGTCTGTTTTTAACATGTCATGTTTCCCCTATGCTCACCCAGTCTGTATGAATGACTGACAACAGTTGAGCTCATAACACCATGACAGGAAAGTGAACATGTTAATCTGATGTATGTTGTGTTTGCAGCTTGCTGAAACTTAACTTATGAATGGAGGTGGTGGGTTTCGGTTGTGCTTTGACAGCAGACTGAAGCAACTGTCCAATTAATTATAGGCAAACTATTGTGATCACCATCGTGTTATTTTTAGAAAGAGAAAGACGGCAGTGAGTGTGGAGGAAATGAGATGAAATGAGGGGAGGGCGACCGGCTCTAGAAATGTAAAAGATAAACAGAGAGTGGAGAGGGCAGTGTCACAACATAGACTGATGGGGGTGAAGACAAAGTCGTGGACGAGCAGGCAGAAGTCCAGTTGAACATCCGATTGCTGCCACACAGGTTGCTCCTCCAGTAGCTCAAGAAGAAGAAGAAGAAGAAGAAGAAGAAGCTGGGAGACAGAAGGTACAGTATCACAGGATATCTGACGGTCAAAGACAAGAGATCATCACCAGAGTCCTGCTTTAGACCACGGGAGGGAGAAGTGCCTTTTTGCCAAGTTAATAACATTTCACAGTGGTGACACTGAGTAAGTATGGATTAAGATTATGGCACTTGATAGTGCCAAGCACATAAATCAGAAAATATTGCATGATATATTCAAAAGCTGGACAAAAATTGACGATTTATAGGATAAATGGCTAAAAAAATTGTTAATTTATCATTTTCTGCAAGGCATTTAAAACTTGAAAAAAATGTTGACTGATTTTGTGTTTAAACATGCTTTTATGTCTACAATATACCAGCGACTGCACACTGGATACTTCATTTATCTATTATTAATGCACTGGTTATTTCTCCTGAAATGTTGGTTGATGTCTTGGTTTGGATATTGCAGGCATTGGATGTTATTGTTCCACTCTTATATTATTCTACTGTTGTGTTGCATCCCACTGTGCACAAATCCCATCTTAAAACCTTCACTTGATTTTCACCACTGCCCTCATTTATGTTATGAAATCAGTATGAATGACCATATTTTGTTGGTTTCTTCAGTCACATTATTATAAAAAGGAAATTCTGGATGCTTGCCATCACGGAATAAACTTTTACAGATGTGTGTGTGATTTTGAGCCACTGGTTGATGTGTTGTTCTTCTCTCCCTGCAGACAGCTCTGACCATGAGACATGTGCGTGTGTGTTTCTGCCTGGCTCTGCTGTTGCCTTGGTGTGTCCAGAGTCAGAGGAGCACCCCTGCTCTTGCCAAACTCGATGAAGACACACAGAGAGACATGCTGGCTGTTGACATCCTAAACCGCAGTGGGGTGTTGAACTCATTGCTCCGGTCAGAGCATCACACGGTGCTCAGGCGAGCACGAGCCCCACGCCCAGCCTCCCAGGTGCCAAAGAGAGCCCAGCAGGGGTCCCGCTTCGCCCTGTCTCTCGATGTTCCCACCAGCATCCTCAGTGTCCTCATAGACCTGGCCAAGAACCAGGACATGAGGACCAAGGCTGCAGCGAACGCAGAACTAATGGCACGAATAGGCAAGAGGAAATGAAAAGCCCCTGGGAGCAGTCAGGGGGCTTGATGGAGAAAATATCACCTCGTAGTGGAGTTAACACATTGTGGCACTGGCACCTGGTTAGAAACAATGTTAGTTCAGGTGCAAACAGTCATTGCGGTCTGTATCTTTCCTTTAGAGCTTAGGTCTGCTTTACTTTTATATTTGCATTACATAATTCATTATATTACCTCATTATACACAAACACTCCAAGGACAGACTCTTCAAATACTAATAACTAGAAGGAAGGATGTAAAACATAATCGAACAAAAGGACACTGCAAACAATGTCAGCGATGTAAGATGAAGCTGGTCTTTTGTCTCAAAGATTATTCACCCGTGGGTCAGAAAGTGTGATCAGGTTCTGAGATCTGTTTCTTGTGTTTGCATGTGAAATCTTGAATTCAAAGAAAAGGTTGTTCAATTAAATCCATTATGATAATGATATTTTTTTCTGAAGTCTAATTAATTTCACCCTGCACTGATATCACGCACGCTTAGTATAATTACAAGCATCAGCAAGCCATAAAGCACAAATGAATGCGTCTGAGCCAAATGAGCCTGCGTCACACACAGCGGGGTCTGGAGTGTGATAACAGGACAAAGACATGGGCAGGATATTGACCTCTGAAAGAAGAGCCGACCCTTTCTATAGACCTTTGTTCACTATTACTTGATAAATTTGGCAAACAAGTCTCAGCTATTTTAAGTCTGATGCATTATCTGCTCTGCATTAGACTAATATCTGTGGCATGATTCATCTGAGCTCCTGCAGTGAGCATGAAATGTGAAGCAACAGAGTGAAATAAACTGCTCATCTGATTTACATGAGTTTGTTCTGTTTTACACTGGTTGTGACCTTAACTTATTTCATGTATCACTTAAAGCTACTGTAGCTTTAACAACAGAGTCAATACTGTGCAAACAGAACAGAAAATGAATAAAATTAGAAACACTTAAGCTCACGAACACAGAAGTTACCACTGTTTTTGTGATTAGAATACAATACATATAAATCAGTAAGACCACCAATCCACTGCTGAGCGCCACAGAAATGATCTAACCCCAGAAAATATACCAATGACTCAGCAATTACTCAGATATTAACATTTGCCTGTTGCCCTAGCTGGCATCAAGGAGCACGATGTTTACACTGCCATGAGAATAATGTAACCATATTCTATTTGAGGGAGACTAAAAGGTTTTCTCAGGCTTCTGTTATCGTACAAGCAATTTATGTAATGCGTGTATTCCTCTGAGTCGCCACAGTCTTTATTTAGCCTTTTCAGTTTGGGTTGAAAGTTGTTTCACAGATCGGCCTGGACAAGCGTATTTCTGCTACAGTAGTTGCTAAAGATACAGAAAATAAATGTGGACCAAAGATGTGTCCAGTGGCAGTGGTAGAAAGTAACTAAGCACAAGTACTGTACTCTCACTTCACTTGAGTATTTCCATTTTAATCTGCTTTACATTTCAGAGGAAATTATTGTTCTTTTTACTCAGTATTTATTTGGCAAGTAAAATTAGTATTCTTAAACATAAAACCAGCTAATAAAATTTAAATGATCTCCACCTCGACTAGATTTATTATCAAAATACTGCTATCCCATTAATGCATCAGCAGATCCTTTACTTATGTCAAAGTAGCAATACAGTTATTTAAAAAATACTTGATTACAAGTAAAAGTCCTGCATTAAAAAAGTATTAGCAGCCAAATGATTCAACTCAAAGTTTCAAAAATAAAAGTACTTGTTCTGTGAAAAAATGCCACCCTGTGAATGTATGTAACTATATTAAATTGTTAATAGTGTATAACCAGCATTTTTGTGCTGTAGCTGGTCGAACAGCTTGATTAGTCCTTCAGTTGTACCTAGGTTTCCAACCTTTGGATCAGACCCCTCCAAAAAAGATGAATCTGAGTGGTCCTGAGATGATCTATCGCGTAGAAACAAAATTCTGACACATCTGCAAATTTTCCTCCAGTCTTTACTTGCTTTTGACCTCCAACAGTAATTCAGATCAAACCATCTGAAACATTTAAAGCAAAGATCTCTTTCTTGAACTATTAACTCATAAACATCTGAAACATGATAAGAGGCCCTAAGTCTGTTTTTAAGAGGCTATTCATCTTTAATTGTGAATTGTGTCTTATAATTATGTGTATGTATTAAGTAGTCTGGAGTCTGAAATGTTGCATAAAAGTAAGGTGTACTATACCTGAACTTCAAAGTAAAACTAAGGTACTTGCTTGTACTTTCTAAGCACCTTTTACTTTTACTGGAGTATTTTTACATTGTGTCATTGCTAAAGAATACTTCCACTTCTCTTCCACCACTGTCTAACGCATTGAATGGACAGCAAAGAGTGACGGTGGGCGTCTCAGGAGATATAGATCCCAGTTTAGGAATAAGGTCAGATGACAGTGAGAGTGAACACAGCATCTAACGCCAAACCCGGTGTTACCTACCTGCTGGAGTCTCAATTGAAGCAGTTCGTCGCTTGTCCGCATGATGTCCTCATTGCCTCTTCTACACACAGCCTGCAATTTATATGTCTTTAACATCTATGGCTGTTGTTGTATTAGCGAACAGTTTGGCCAAAGACGGATATAGTAAAATTATTCATCATGTCGACCTCAGCACTGGATTGACTGTTGCAAACGACCTAAAGCTGTTTTTCACTCACATGTAGTACACTGTGTCACAAGCGGGTCACAAGGTATACTCCCAAATCACACTGCCGTTGCGCACTCACCGGAAGTGACGATCGCAACAGGTGACTGCGACTGCTGCCCACCTGCCGACTGCTTCGCTAACTTCACTTCAAAATAAACGTTTTACTTTCCCGTGCGTGCCCCTATTGTGTGATGCAACATGGAAATTAACTCCTTCAACTGAAATCTGCGATTTCACAAGTTTGAAAATACGTTGGTGGTCCCTACCCTTCTGCTACGTAGCCAAGTGGCGACCGTTGAGGATCAATTTTTTGGGCTGTTTTGTGTGCAGCCTATTTTTTGCTAAATTTATCAATGTGAATGCACTTATGCACTAAAAATAACAAGTGTGAGTAAGTAAATGAGTAAGCCAATTGAAACACAGCAAGGGAGAGAAAGAGTTAGCCGAAATGGCGCAAATCGTGGTGCTTAATTAGTATAATCCAGGTGTTGTTAATTAGGGCAGAGGCAGTGGCAGACTCGTGGACATTTAACAGCAGGAACATAAAGGGGAAAGGTAAGTTTTACTGTTTTACGATTTCCCTGCTCCACTTTAACTTTTATCAAATCAAACACATCTCTCAGACACCACAGCAAATATTGTTAAATTCAATATTTAGCTATGGTGGTATGATCTTTATTTATGGTTAAGGATAAAAATTTCAAAAAATGAAATAAAACAATATAATATCACAGAGTGTTAAAAAACAATATTAGGTTAGGGACTCAAACATAAAAAAAGCATACACCTGTGAAAGGAAAGTCTCACTTAAAATTTCATTAAAACACAACAGGTCCATAAATAAATAAGAGCAGCTGTACAAGGCTGCATTAAAAGTACTCACAGTCCATTTGGCCTTGTTTAAGGTGGATATTGTACTAGAAAGTAAGTTCTCTTTTTGGCCAGTGGTGCTTTGAAGCATCTGCCTGATGGGAGTAGGTGAAAGGAGTGGTGAAGGTGGGGTGAAGGGTCCTTAGTGATGGAGTCTGCCTTTGATTAAGGAGACTGTTTTCCTCTGTTTTCTGTATAAGGCCTACCCCTTAGTGGTTAGAAATTTCAACAGTCTACCTCTGTTCTTACCTCAAGTCCAAGAGATTCTGTTGGTATACTAATTTCTGGTTACGATCTTTACTGGATTTTATTATCTTGACATCTATCTAAATGCTTGGCGTATGTTATCTTAGAAACCAAAGAAAACAACAAGTTGATTTCCTCACCAGGTTTCCTCTTTTGAGTTGGCAGTTATGTCATGTATTAACCTGAACACCTCTGATAATCCAACATTTTAATTTTGAGTCATCTTTCATGCTTAGACTTTTTCCTTCTCTTTTTTCAGAAAGCTTTTGTTTGGCAGTTTAGCAGTGTGACAAAAAACAAGAGTACAGGATTATGGCCTGTCCAGTAAGCAAACAATATACTTAATGTCAGAACTGTGTGTGTGTTCTGCAGATGTGAAAAGATTAATTTTCACCCCCATTGCCTCTGTTTCCTCTCTTAATGCCACAGTCACACAGGACTCTGCTGGGTGTGAATGATGTGCTGCTCAGCTGTGTCTAAAGCTCACAGACAGTGTGAAATATAGCTACTGGCGATGGCATGTGAATTGTGTAAGAGAATAGCAGTGGAACTAGAATAGTTTGTATTCTCTAGCTTTTTGTGTAAATCAAAACTTATTGTGCTCTTGAGCAGGGTTGTGTTTTGCCTATTTCTATTGTTTCAGCAGGTTTGTGAGATCACACCTGGTCACTTCTGGTTTTTTTTCAGTGAGACAAACATTCAGTCATCTTTACTTTTCCAACCCTTCAATTGTTTTCAAATAATTGCTAGTCGAATGTGGCTCATAATAGAAGCTGAGGCTCTGTGTTTTCCTACTTAAACAGCAGATTTAAAGTCATACCTGGGTAAGATTGCTGGCACATCATTTTCATATCAATCCCTGGGTTTGAACTGTTGTCACTGGTGTACACAGGTGATCTCAGGCTACCTATAGGTTTGGTTGTGTAACATGATGTGACAACACTGAGAGGGCTGGACACACCTTGCCTGCTTAATCCTACACTTGTAAGATAACATGGTGAACATTGAACGATGACCTAATGTGGGAAATTTCATTTAGCCTCATTTTGTCATATAGCCCTTATGGGGCTATATGTAGGTGAGTAGTTTCCCCTTTTAACATAATGGAAGTTGATGATGAGTAAAAATGAGTACAGCACCCAAATACCTGTATTTTTGCATGATCACCACATTTACTCCATTTTTAGCTGTATTAATGGGATGAAATCCAACTAGATCATTGTCTGTTTCATCTGTTTCTTGTCTGTTTTTAGTTTGATGTCCACACTGTATGTGACATCTGATTTACTTGGTTGATTCACCCAAATTACAAAAAACACATTCTCACTATTTAGCCATGTAGACAGAAATGTCTGCTGCCACCCCAATACAGCGAACGTGAGTAGAATTTGGCTTGGAATTTTAATTTAAAGTCTTCCAATTACAATATACAGGCTAATCTTCATAATCCATAGAAAACACTGTCAGCAGTTCTTCCCTGTGTCTTCTGTTAAAAAAAAAAAAGTTTGTGGATATCTCAAAACCTGGGCCTGTTAAACCAAAACCATCTGTTTGGTCACATACCACAAGAGGGTAAGTGAGAAAATGCATTTTTGCTGTTTGGGTGAACTGACCCTTTAAGGTGCTCAGTTAATGTCACTGTGTTTCTGTACATAAACTGGAATCCAGGGCTGTCATGGGGAGGGTTAGTGGGAGTGTTCATGGAGAATTACTCAATAAAGCTTGTTGGTACGCAACTAGCTCAACAGTCATTAGTGTAAAGTTCAGTGACCAAGTGGTGCAAGAAACAGCAACAAGAGAATAGAGTGTGTTGTCACAGAGGTTTAGTTGTCCAAACGCAGTTGGGAGAAGACGTCAGGAACTAAGGATTATATTCGCACACGGTCAGGACAACAGTTGTGTGTGTCACCTTTCTAAAACTCTAAGATTATTTCTGTTGTAGATTTCCTTTGTCATCTTTATCAGGAATGTGTTCTGAAATGTGTGTAGTTTATACAGGAAGAGGGATTTATTTTACAGATTAGCAAATTATGATTCATGTAAGTATGGAAATCAAGATACTAAATCAAATTTAGTTTAGGTCGTTTGCCTTAATTTAATAATGGAATGTAAAATTTATTAACTTTCAAGCTGCAATGTTCCCTCAAATCGACTACTTGTTCCTTCTTTTCTGTGAGGCCTGTTAGTAATATAACCCTGTGCTAGTGCTGATGTGTTGCCTTGCAGTTAGTTGCAGTCTAGTTGCTCAACTGTTCTACTTCCAATCACAGGTCCAGGTGCTCTCAGATGGATTATGCCATGAAGTCTCTCAGCCTTTTGACTCCGTCTTCCCTCTCCAAGTAAGAGCACTGCTTCATGAGCTGGATGTGATGGTCAGCACTATCACCAGTTTATAGAGAGGTTTAACTTTTGAGATGTAGCTACAGATTGGTCTGTATGTTTCTTTTTCTCAGGTGTGTGACAGCCAGCGTGTCAGCCAGTGCTTCCATGACCCAGCAGCTCCTGTCGGGTCTAGCTCCTCAGCCAAAGCCCTTCAGAGTCACAAATGCTGACCGCAGTGTGAAGAAAGGCATCATGGCAGATGCGCTAGAAGACTTGATGAACAAGGTGAGGAGAGGGAAGCGCAGGGGATGTGAGGTGTAGGGTGGGGGAGGAGGAGGAGGAGGAGTTGTGACATAGTTGTGGGAGAAGATAATCGAGCATTGAGTCAGTTGCCATTCAGTTGAGGGAATGGTAAGATTGAAGACATAGTGATGAAGCAGGGAGACACCCTGGTGCGTTTTATAGAGCACTAAAATTAACACAGACTGGCCTGTGACTCACTTACCGCTGTACCGTCTGTGATGCTCATACACATTTCAAGCTCATGCTGGGAAAAGTTCATAAGATTGATGTGTCAGTGGCTCTGTGTGATGTGAAGTTCTGCCTCTTGAGTAATGTGCGTCTGGTCCCATGACATGTGGCACATTATTCACCCAGCGATGCACTTGCTGTGCGTTTCTTTTCGTCCCTGCTTCCTCAGGTCAGCGACTCGCTGAGCGTACCGTGTGTCAGTGCGTTGGTGCTGGATGAGGATGGCACAGGTGTGGACACAGAGGAGTTCTTCCAGACACTGGCTGATAACACCGTCCTCATGGTCCTGGAGAAAGGACAGAAGTGGACCCCACATCCAGTATGACTCTTTTCACATTAACCACTAGGTGACACTGTTGATCATTTGCTTCACTGCATTACACTGTGGGAACCGTAACATACTGATACTGTCTCCTTTTATTCAGCTTCTGTTATGCCAGTGTTTATTTCATGTATTGACTGAACCGACAGAGAAGTGTCTGTGTCATTAATGAAGCAGCCATGAATAGGGACGCTACATGAATCTGGTCTGATTAATAATACATGAACTATTCAGTGAAATTTAATAATGAAAAATATTTCATCCTTCAAACTGAGTAGGGGAGTAATATGTCAGTTATTGTGCAAAGGCAAAACACAGGCAAACACCAGAGATTGGTTTCTTCCTTCATAATTTGTAGAGGAAAAATGAGAGGCTGGATTTGAATATTAATGAGACCCAGGGGTATCATCAAATTTGAATTGTGTTCACCCAAAAGCAATTAATCTCCATAGAAATTGATGCATGTGATGATTTGCATCCCCTCCTAAATATTTATTCTGATGACCTGACACGGACCTCGTCTCATGGTCATTTGCTTTTCCCATCTTCATCATCATCTTTTTCGTTGTCGTCAGCAGGAGCTGCTTCAGTCTGTTATCCAAGTGTGTGCTGGTGGAGCTGTGTGCTGTCATTTGGCCCAGTTTGCTGGCACACCAACAAAATGTGTCTGTGTCCTTTTGACCTGACTTATGTTTCTCTTCCTGTCCCCTCGCAGAACAGCCCCTCGAGAGATCAGCTCAGTGATCACCGGCCGCTGCGCCGGACAGATGTGGCCAAGCTGACCTTTGACCTCTACAAGAACAACCCTAAAGATTTCATTGGCTGCCTGAACGTCAAAGCAACCCTGTACGGTGTTTATTCTGTGTCCTATGACCTGCGCTGTTACGCTGCCAAAAACATGTTGAAGTGAGTGCCTGCCAAATATATGAGATCTTCTGATATTTTTAAGCTTTTGTGTTGAACTCTTATGTAACTGATTTGTCTCTTTTCTCAAAGCATCTCTCTGGTGACTTCACTGAAGTGCTATCTGGATTCTTAGTAACAGCTTAATCCAGTTAGAGATGAAATTTGATCCATTTTAATGATTCATAATTCATGAATTCAGCCACCCACCAACAATTCAGTTATTTTCTGGTCCATTTCCTACCGTGTGTCAGCCGCTTTAATAACATATCAACACCGCTTACAGCATTCTGCGCACAGCCCCTGACATGTAAAGCATGAAGTCATATTGTACTTGTGTGGGTGGCAGAGTTAAAATGGTCAGATCACAGAAGAACAAAGGCTAGATTTTACAGAGATTAATTTTGGGAGTTATGTCACTGCTGCTGAGATCTGCTGGTTTTCATCTTTGCCATAGAGCTTCAGTCAGAGAGGATTAAATTTTGCAGACTTGTCATATATGAGGCTTTTGCGCTCACACTGCAGTGGAGGAGGTTTGTTTCTTAGATTTCAGTTTTATGAGATGCAGCTGATGTGTGAAATTACCATCTGAGGTTGTGAATATTTCCTGTCAGCAGTTTGCTAATCAGCTTGTGTGGTCTGTCATGCTTGTCTATATTGTTTTCTATAACAATTACTCAAAAAATTACATGTCATTGTTTTTTGTGATAATACTTTCATACATATGTTTGGTCAGCCATGGCTCAAGTGGTAGAGCACATCGACCGTTGGTGATCTGCTGTGGTGACCCCTCGTGGGAGCAGCTGAAAGACAACAGCAATTCTCATACATATGTATCCTAAGTTACTCAAATGCTGTGTTTGTGTGTATCTGTGTAACCATCTGCACATATGGGAATTTGCTATTTATGACAACTCTCTTATACTTTCCCTGTCTTTCTGTGCTGTGCTTCCAGGGAGGCTCTGCGATGGACCATCTTCTCCATGCAGGCCACAGGCCACATCCTGCTGGGCTCCTCCTGCTACATCGAGCAGCTGCTGGAGGAGGAGGAGCGAGCAGAGAAGAGTCTGCTGCCACAGGAAAGCAGGATCAGGCAGCTGCAGAGTATGCTGCTGGGAAAGATCTGCTACTGATGACAGACTTGAACTGATGATGGTGGAGTGGACATATTGTCCATTCTTAGATTTAGCACACACATGAAACTACTTGATCATGTCACTGTTTCCTGTGCAGTTTGGAGACACCAGATACTGCAGCAGTCTGTTCTCACAGTTACTTTGTTGCTCTGTTACATTATTTTGCTGCATATGTATGTAGAAGCCAACACTACAAGTTGTTCCTCAGAAAGCACTTTTACTCACTATCTAACTTTTTCCTATGGAGATGAATAAATAAAACTAACACTTTTTTATTTTATTTTTCATTTCTGAAAGTCAGTTTAAGTCAACTCACATTAAGTCCACAAGTACCATGGGCTTAAATGTGCAGTGTGAGCCCATTAAAGTGGCTTATGTGTGTGGTTCCTGGTCACAGTCAGTGTAATTGGCAACAGGTCCAGCTGTCTCTCCCACGCTTCTCTAATTGTCCCCTGGCCTGCACCGTCCTGTCAGCTGCAGAGAACCAGAGGAAGAGAAGGGGAGAGAGCGAGCAGCTGCAAGGGGCAAGGGGACGGAAGCAAACCATTATACTGAGAGAGGCTTCAGCTGGTGGCAGAAGTGCCACTTTTGCCATCATGTTAAGGAAGGTGGTGGCAAAAAGCCGGGCAGTTTTTAACCAAATTGGTCGTCTGATATATCCTGAAGAAGAAATGTTGGAGGTGAAGATTCAGTAGGTCAAGAGTTGGAGTATTACTGTGGCTCACGTTCTTCTCATCCACTCATTTCTTTGATTTTTGTCTGGTTTTTCTGTCTACAGAAAATATGAGCCGAAAAAATAGGAACAGGGTGAGAGCTGAGCATTTCTGATTCAGTCCATGTTCACACATGAAACACAATAAGTACCCCACATGATACCAACTGGTTTATTGTTTGCTAATGTATTGAAAGGCATGTATGTAGTTTAAATGTAATGAGGTAATGAATCACGGTACAATTAACACATTTTTATTTTTGTATTGGTGTTGTGTTAATCACATCACATGAATACATAGTTGCACACCCACATGCATACACAACATACAAGTGAACACTGGTCATGTGCCATTTCTTTGCACTGAAATGAGTCATGAGGTTCAGGCTGACTGTCATGCTTTAATCTATATTTGTTGTAGCTCTCAGTATTCCTGCATGGCACTCATCATTTGTATTGAATTGTAGCCATACAATTGTCTGCATTCAGGTTCGTTTCTATACTATGAGCTGCTTGCCAGTCTATTGAGCAGGTTTATTTGGCAACTGGTTTGATTTTTGTTTCCCTTCACAGACAGCATGCAGATGCTCCGACTGAAAATATCTAACCATGAACTGCTGTTGTCTTGGTTGACCTTGAGGTTTGAGCTCAGAATGATATCTTTACTGTATGTTATGTGGTCATTTGAAGGCACAACCTCTGATCCAAATGTAAACAAAGTAAAACTAAACACAAGATTGAAACATGACAACAAAACAGTATTTCTTGATGATTATTGGTTTGTTTGAACATAGCAAGAAAACCAGCCTATGATGATGAACAGTTGAAAGTTTTTATTGTTGAAAGATTTTGCATTGCACTCCTGTATAGTTGACAAGCTCACAATGGACAATACAAAAAGTTTCAAAATCAATACGGCAGAACCAGATATTGTCTTTCTTATTCCGTACAGTCGTCTTCTTTGTCAAAATATGCCAAACACAATTGATGCTGACTTAAGTGACATCACTTGAGTGAATTTATCAGACTTCATACAGCTTCCTCTGGAGCCACAAAAGGCTTTATACAACATTTTTCTAAGCGGCAACCTCCAGGGTGAAAAAATAAGCCAACACAGAAGTTGCAGTTCCTCGAAATTATTTAATTTAAACGTTAGCAGTAATTAGCAGGTATCAGTGTCTGCGCTCAACATACATATGTGACTTGTTAGCTTACCTCATTAACTAGCTTATTCAACAGCAAATGAATTAGCCTTGGGTTAGCCTTCAGACAGGGCTCACATGTGCTAACGCTAACGGGAGACTCTGCTCCACACACGCCCTATCTCTGCTAAATTTCTGGATTAGATGGGATAGCAAGGTGCTGCCCAGATGGCGGCGGTAGAGCAGCCCACTCTGAGCTTCAAAACCTTTCTTCAGAAATGTGTGGGAGACATCAGAGGCTACGCCTATCTTTAATTACTATGTTTTTCACATATGCTACGCCCCCCCACCCCAACATCTGTAGCCAGACTTTGATGTGTGAAATTAATGGAGCTCCCCTTAAAGTTAAACCCACCATTTAATAATGTTAATATACAGCACATTTGCATATGACAGACTTGAGCTTTAAAGTTCTAGCTCAAAGACAAATACCATCAAAAGACAAGGGACAAGTATGAAGATATAAATCTGGTTTGAACTGAATGACCTTGATAGTAGAATCTGGCACCTCCTTCCTCCTCCTCCAGTCAGCTGAAGTCATCCTGTCAGCAGGGTCTTATGTGGATCCAACAGGAGCTTGAGCTCTTGCAGCGGACAGTGCAGCCGTCTGTCCGTCCCACTGAGCTGTGCTGTTGTCAGTGGCCCCTGGTGGAGCTGCTGCTGCTGCTAAGCATGTGCTTGGCTGCTCCACAGGGCAGGAGGAACGCTTCCCATCAACACGCTCACAGGTTGCGGGCATAGATCGCTGAGAGCACGGCTCCTACACAAGAGGTAAGAGTGCAGTTTATTTAAAGGATCCATGTGTTTTGTTTTAATCCGTAATAAGTCACTTTCTCGTGCAGCCGTTTGTCTGATAAAGACATTTTAGCGTAAAATGCGCATCGCTTGGCACGCAGGTAGTTCCGCCAATCCAGTCCAGCAATAACTTAAATTGGCAATTAAAGAAGACAGTTCTTTCTTTTTGGCATGATAGGAACGTGTGGTTAAATATTCACATTATGACATCTGCTCTATATTTGAAAATGCTCTTCGTTTAACTTTTACGCAGGGTAAACAGGCAACAATGCAAATTTATAACCTGTCGTGTGGATATTCATCTTTTTAACTGGAAACATATTGTTTTGTTAATACATTATATGTCCAACTTTCAGTCCGTGGATGTGTACTTGCACTCCTAATGTGCAGCGCATAGCGCACCGCCCTGTGGTGTTTGGCACACGGAGCTCCACGAAATATCGATTTAGCAGAGGAATCAGGGTTTTATTAGAAACCTCGGGCTGTGTGTGGGAGTAGGTGCTTGACACAGTTACGGGCTCTGAGGCTGTGTATTTCTCCCACGCTCCTGAGGGAGTCCTCACTGCAGTCCGCTGGAAACATCTCACCATGCATACTGTACATCAAAGTGTGGTTGTCTGCTTAGATGGTGTATGCGTTTGCCATGTTTTGCATTTGTGTTTTGTTGTGTGTGCCAACAGCCAAGGGGACAAACATGCCTTAAAATATCTTTCAAATGCTATATACCTCTCATAATCTACTCTCACTGCCTGTCAGTGTCGATTTATTGCTGAATTATGGCTCTATCTCCCCTTCCTTTACAGTTTCAGGGAGAGATCACCAAAATGCACAAAATAAACTCCTTTGCATTAATTTTAAGGGCAAATGAGGAGCATAACCAACATTTAGGGCATACATTGGTCTGCTCATGGTCCAATTCAGTTTTATCCCTTTAAATTACGACATTTGTGCACATCTCACCAAATATTTTAAGGTATATACTTGAAGGATTTAGTTTACTGCTAGTCATTTTTGACTTCCTCCAAAATGTTTGCTGATCGACAATTTATCTACAAAAATATTTGATAACCAAAGACTTTTTAAGTTGTAAACAAAATGCCAAGAAAGATCTGGCTCCAGCTTTGCAAATGTGAATGGTTTTCTTACTCTTCTATGACGGCGAGTTGAATATCTGTGGGTTCCAAACAATTTACAGTATATGATAAACATTTTTCACTATTACCTGACACTTTTTAGACCAAATGATGAATTGAGACATAATCAGCAATATAAAAATAATCCTTAGCTGCAGTTTGCTCTTAATGTTTAAAGTGTTATGCTGGGGTTGTGTTCTGTAAACCATGTGCAGTTAGACAGTCCAGTGAGATGAACAGTTTCCATTAGAGTTTTGTCACATGGGACACACATCTCAGCACTGCAGTGTGCCCTAACAGAATCGCATAAATCAGGTTTATACTCACACTACCCACATGCTGCGTCGTGCAGTTTCTATTTCAGCTGTTCATCACAAGCAACAGTTTGGTACTGAACAAAACAACCACAAAGAGTGATGAACAAAGACTGTGAAAGTGAAACTAAACACAGTAAAACACAGCAGGTGAGATGAGGAGTAAAGGGGGCTGGGGTTAGTTGCAAGGAGATGGGGGAGTCGCAGTATTGTGGAGGTGGAGGAAAGCAAAGACAAGAAGGAAGACGAGTTGATAAAAGCATTTGAGTCTGAGCTCTATCTCCACCCCGCTGTCCCCATGTTCTGCTGCGGACAGCTTTGATTGTGAACATGAAGAAAGGAAAACCAAATCCCGCTGGACACATGAAGTCAGGAAGCCTGTGTGTGTGAGTGTGTGTGTGTGTGTGTGTGTGTGTGTGTGAGTGTGTGTGTGTGTGTGTGTGTGTGTGTGTGTGTGTGTGTGTGTGTGTGTGACTGAATACATCATCATCATCACCTCTCTGTCTTGCTGCTGCCAGCTCACACACAAATGGATTAATTGTCTACTAATTGCCTCCTTCTGCAGTTAAGTAACCTCATCATTTTTCACCATGTGGCTTTCTGTTCAGCATCTGTCATCTCATCTATCAGGTGCAGCCCGCGCCCCCCCCCCCCCTCCCCCCGCTCTCTCTCTTCTTTCCCTCATCTTTTCTTCTTTCTGCGTCTTCCCTGAGCTTAGTTTTTCAATGGCTGGTTATTTCAGGTCCATATTTCTGCTAAGCGATAAATAATTCAGGTAACAGGACAACACAAAGGCCCTCAGTGAGAGCCTGGATACTTTGCCCATCTACCATCTGTCTGAATAATGGATTTGTTTCCCAATACCAAATGTTTATGGTCACTGACTAAAATGGCAAAATGTTAACTCACTCACTGTGTGTATACGTTGTCCCTCAGATTTGTTTTCAGTCGTTACGCAAAGATAGACATAACTACATTAAAGATGAATCTCCTGAAGAAGTTCTTGAAGAAGTGCTCAATTTTACAAAAGCACTCTCTGTATTTCTCCATATTTCAGGCTGTCCACTGCTCCTCAGCTCAATTATGATGAAGTGGACTTAAATATTTATAAAATGATAATCGGATTTCTGCGTAGAAAGTATGGATGCAGCTTTAACAACAGCCATAATTAAAGGTTGCAAAAACTCTGGACAGGATGAACCAGTCAGCAAACTCCGTGAGCCTGCTCGTGCCCTCATTGTGTTAACGCAGCAGTGAGGCACACATGATGTATAAATATACTGTACCTGTTGTTTTATCTAAAACTGGCATCTCAGCAAAGGTTAAGACAACAAAATAAATACACCTACAATCTAATGCAAGCCTACACAACAGCTCTACAACAGTAAGTAAGCTGTTGTTGAGGCTATAAAGACGTTTATGACGTTTTATGTTGTACTTAAAACAATATGATGGAATCTAAAGCAACAACACCACCAACTTTGACCTTCTGTGAAGTTACTATGGAGTTAAATCAACATCTCTCTAACAAACAATTCAATATAAAATAAAATATTCAATACAAAAATAATTATATGAACATAATATGCTTCAGGTATTTGCTTTGGGCTGTGGCTCTGACTCACATCACACAGGTATTCATGTTGCTGTATCTGACAGATAGGGATCGACTTAATTTTCTCCAGTTGGTTCATTTCATAATACAAAACCTCGCATCAAACTGTCTGAGTCATAAACCTAAAAGAATAGTTTGATTCAAGTAAGTAGTGAAGCAGTACTGAATAAGCAGTGTGATACTGTATATACCCGTACGGCCGCACAGTTGGTCAGATGCAATCGTGTTTCAAGATTTTTGTTTTCATAACAAATGACTCTAGAAAACATATTTGCCCGTACACAACCATTTATTTACATTTATCATGTCCTCTGCACTTGGTAACGCTCGACATGATGATACTGATCTTGACAATGGTAAACATAAGTGTAGTAGTTGTCCTGACATTTGAAGGTCAGAGTCATGCCCCGCCTGAACAGGTTTAGTGCGCTAAAGCGTTAGTGTGTTCAGAAAGGCAGAGAGTCAGCTGGAAGCCAGTTTCAATAGGGAATTCTGTATCTGACCTGTATTTATTTTACATTTAATCTGCTGGAAAAGGAATAATCCCGTACATTTACCACCCTGTAAGATATTCCACTGCTGCAGACTTTCATCCTCTCAGTATTCACCTACAGCTACAAGACCACTTAGACTCAGCACGTGTCCTGTTGCACATCTAAATGTGTGTGCGCATGCACGTGCATGTGCTTGTGCATGAGTGTACTAATATATATGTGTGTGTCTTGGTCTCCCAGGCCCGCTGTGCTGAGGATGAGCAGTGGCCTGCAAGTGTTTTGCTTTGACATGACATTTTGTCTCCATCATGGCGTGGTGACTGGAGAGAGCGCTCAAATAACAGCTTGATGTCTCAATGGGGAGTCTATTTACGCCAGTGCACGCACACTCGCACACACACACACACACGCTGGTGGGTGTTCATTGTATAGGCGGTTCTGTGTTCTTATAGCTTCAGCCTTTCTGTTTTGTCGTTACTCACCCCCTCACACTACAGACTCTCTGGCTTGAATGCTGTTGTTTCTATTCTTGTCCCCTGCTTTGTCTAAAGTAATGTCTTGTGAGAATCAGCGCTCTGCCAAGACTGTGGTGGCATTGTCTTGACAAGTGATTGAAGCTGCCTTTTTGGCACAAAAGGGGGAACGACCAGACTCCTGAAGGCCAGAAGAAAGATGTCTGTTTTTTAATAGCTCTCCTATCGCATTGATTGAAGAGGCCACCTGAAAATATCTGTAATGGGATTATAATCTCATTACACATACTGTTCCTCAAAATGTGATCCTCAAATGCCCATCCTGATCATTCACTTTCTTCTGTCCTGCCACCACAGTGACATCTGACTTTATCAACAACAGAACAAAGCCTGATTAGATTTTCAGGTAAAATGCTGCATAACTTTGCATCTTAATGAAGAAAAAACAGATTTTCTCCAAATTGCTCTGATGCTTTAAGACATGGAGTTCATAGCAATCATGTGTTTGGTGAAGAGAAACATGTGGATTAGTTCTGTTTGGTACCTTACGTTTGATACCAGTAGCATCTCTAGCAGCGTGGCTCCAGGGATATTGGTCCCTGATGGTGGAGATCACCTGACTTAGGAAACGTCAGCATGCAGACTCATTAAACCAAGATTGTGAACATGGTAAACATTATATCTGCTCGGTAGCGTTGTCATTGTGCGCACGTTAGCGTTTCTGACTTTAGCATTTAGCTTAAAGTGACATTGTGGCTGTAGAGTAAGCACAGCCTCACAGAGCATAGAACACATTATAGAAGTGACTTATTTACATTACTGCTTAGGTTTCCACTGGGAGCGAAAGATGAACATATCCAACACATGTTGCTACCAGGCTGATTTAATCATAAACTTTTTGCAGTGCAGTTGATGAAAATCTAATTTTCTACATTAAAATATATTCCACATTACTATTCATGTACTTTTCCTCTGCATTCCAGACTTCTTGCTTTATATCATTTTGACAACCTGTTACATCAGCTTGTCTCACAGGAATAGCAAGATTATCTTTACTGCCATTCATCTTTTTAATCTTGGTGCTGCTGCTTCAGGGAGCAGAGTGTCGCTGTTCAATTATACATGCTATACAGTTTCTTGTCACACACTTCCTACACCGAAGGAGAAACGTTTGTAGAGCATCACTTAGAGCCATATGGAAAAAGGTGGCTCTGGATATGGTGTATCACCCCCCTGCTGAACCCTTGATGCACCGTTAAAGTAAAAATGTATCTATTATATTATCTGACCAGTTTGTGTTCATTGTTTTGTGTAGTCATTACAAATTTTATTACACCTTTCCTAAACCTGCATTGATTTCTTACAGTGACTTTCTACAACCCCCAAGAAACAGGCCTCAATTGTTGCATTCAAGTCTGACTATTTAGGTGGAGAAACCAATAGTGATCAGAAAAATCAGAGCAAAAATAAAAAGAAATTTTTCAATCAGATTGAAAGAATATCCCGTTTGAAACTGACAGCAAAACCTGATGTCTAATATTTAGACTCTAAATTGTTGAAAAGTTTTAACTTTTGATTAGATTATCATGAAAAAAGTTGTTTTGCTGGCTTAAGGGGATCACAAAGCAACAAGACAAGCATCCATAAACAGGTCACATAAAAAATAGCTTATTACACATTGTAAATATTTGCATATAAATAGAGCCAAAATGAGCTCAAACAAAAGACAGAAACACTCGTCCCATCTGAATCTAAAGCAAAGGATTAGGGATCAGGACCCAGATGTTATGTCAAGTGCTGTGCAGAATAAAATTAATGTTTACATATTGCATATCTGGGAAAATATCAGTCATCAACTGTAGCCAGACAAGACCAGGAGAAAGAAAGTTTATTATCAAACAATAAAATATGCTGAGAAGTGAAAAGTACATTACATATACTGTAGCTTTTTTATAAAAAAAAAAAAACGTTCAGTATCCATCCAGTTTAATAGCTGCTATAAAACCATGACTTGTCTTTCTACAGTTCTGTTTTCATGCGGATGCTGGCAGGTTGATTTTGTCACTTTTGGACAGGTCAGGCTGGATGTTTCCCCCTGGTCCCAGACTATAGTGCATTTCCCAAAGTGTCAAACTATTCCTGTAACTATTCCCCAGGCTTAACATCTTCAGAAAACTCTCACACTTTTTGGTTTTTGACATCATCACGAGATATTCAGATGAAAATGTGTTATCACTCTCACATTCAACCTCATTATATTGTATATTCAGAGGTTTAAAGGGACAAGGTGTTGATGGGCTAGTACAACCACTTATACTAAAAGCATCACCTTGATGTGACCTTTTCCTGCTCCTCAGTATGTCAGGATCCAAGTGAGATTATTGCCTTCTGTTAAGATAGAAAAAGGTCACACACACACACACGCACTCACACACACGCACACATACACGCACACACACACACACACACACAGTCACTCTCTGGTGAGCATCTCCCACTCGTAGGTGACTTAATTAGGAAACCATCTTAAGAAATGCGCCCTGTTTCATGCTCTGAACATCACCTTACGAGACCTAACCTAAATGGAATCATTCAGATTCAAGACGGATAAAATTTCCAATAACCATTTTGTGGATAAAGAACAGTGTGGAACAGCGCAGTGCTCACCAGGGTTAGAAAAGGGCACCCGTGGGTCAACACAGGGTCGTATTGATTGATTTTTTACACTTCATGTAGAAAACCAAAGTCACGGATTAGTTCCAAGGAGAAAACTTACCCCCAAGAGAAAGCTCTGTATTAAAATCACTCCAAAACCATAACTCCCTAAAAAAAATAGAGCATATAAATTAAGCACAGCAAAACTATTAATCCCCATATTACAGGGAAACCTGTGTATTATATGGCGCTCTAGTCTTCATCAGCTGCTGTGCTTTGCTACAATCAGATTGCTTTTCTGCTGCGATTTCAAGATTGGCAATATCTGTCCACCTTTCCTGTGCTAAACGTCTAACCTGTGCAGCCATCATGCAGCTTTTCACTCAGGCAATCATGAGTGTAGTCTTTTGGGACTGAAGTGGTCTGTTGGGAACTGGAGGCAACCAGGAAACCAGCAGCAGTTAGGGAAAGGCTGATGTAAGACGTTAGAGTGGAAAAAAAGCCGCCACCTCTGCTCCCTGGGACATCTTGTTTACCAGTACAGCTGGCTCGCCCTTCTTTTCTACTTCCTTCCCTCACTCTGCCATTTTCTGTAATCTGTCTCAGCTCTCCAGCAGGCGCTTCAGATGTCCTACTTACAGGTGATGCATACCCGCTTCTAAACAAGAATCCACTGCTTCTCCAAAAATCTACATTTCCATTTCTCTCCAGCTTCCAATCCAACCTTCCTCTGTCCCTTTATCTTTGCTCTTTCCCAATCCCAGCCTCTGGTGGCAATCAGATGGGTCTACTCACGCTCGGACCAGCTGGAAACGTTCAACATGAATCGAGCACAGTGCTCATGTACACCATCAATTCTTCACTTGTTGTTTTCTCTGACCCTGTTTTTTTCACTCTACTTTCCCAGTGTCCCTCCTTTCATTTCCCCTTACATCCCAAGAGACATTTCTCTCCTTACAGTTTTAAACTAAACCACAAATCTGTATGTGCTAACTGCTTTCTCGCTAGCTTAGATAGTGTCGTAGAAACTTTCACCTTGTTTCCATGAAGTTCCTTATATTACTGGAAATAGTTGTCCCCTAACAACAAGTGATATTGTTGTTAGGGGACTTCCATTTCTTCCCACATTCTGCTGTTTACAAGGCCCAGGGAGAACAGGAACACATAAAAAAGCAACAAGACAAGTAGTCGTATTTTTATATGGATTACTGGGGGCAATATATCAGTAACAGAAGGTTTTATCATTGCACTTTGTTGTTGACATTTTGACACACAACTCACCAGACCAACAAGAGTGCCCCAGTCTGTTTACTTTTTTGTCTCCTTTATCTTTTTTCCATGGGACTGTAACGTGTCGTAAGCTCTCTGTGTTGTAACCTGGAGGTATTTTAACTCTGCTACACTACTGTCTAACTGTCACTAGCATGGTTGTCACCAAAGAGCTCAGTATCACACACTTCGATACTACAGCACCTGTGCCCTCATTAATCTAGGCCCTTAAAGTGTGGTTGCCGTGGAAACAGAAGCAGGGAGAAAATGAGCCCATCACTCAACTGAATGTCTCGTTGCCAGAATGGAGTTGTGCAGAGGTTCATAGTTGAGAGTTCATTAGTTGCGTTGTTGTTTATTTCCCGCACTCTTGACTCGTAAGTTCACCATCAAGTGTTTTAAACACCTGATGATGAAGATTTCCACCTCTTGATGAATTCAGGGGGAAAGGAAGCTGTGAATTTAATCATTCAGTTGATTTGCCGCAGGTGCAATCAGTTGGTGCCCTCTAATCAATGACGAGCGACTGTGTTTTACACACTGCCTTTAATCATGTGGCTGTCAGTGCAACAGGAAGATACTGTCTGTGTGCATACCAGTGCCAACAAGCTGTGACATACAGCTGGAACAAAAAAACACAATAAAAGTCATCAGTGACTGGTGAACTGTAGCACTGAATAACAGCAGCTAACACTAGTCTTGACTCACTGTTTAGATTCAGATGTTGAAGTGTAGTCAGTACTTTTTAATTGGACAGTGACTGTTTTTTATGGTCCATGTAATACCACTTATAATAATAATCATAATCATCATCATCATCATCATCATCATCATCATCTATCAATTCCACTCTGAGCTTTTATTACACAGATTAACAACTGGACCAAAACTAAATTTAACTCACTGTTTTCTGACGCT
This sequence comes from Seriola dumerili, assembly GCF_002260705.1. Taxonomy (NCBI): domain Eukaryota; kingdom Metazoa; phylum Chordata; class Actinopteri; order Carangiformes; family Carangidae; genus Seriola; species Seriola dumerili. Next base: position 8,469,660 of record NW_019174343.1, on the reverse strand, counting down.
GTTAAAGGTGTGTTTACATCAGTATTCGTTTTAAACACAACAGGAGAACAGACCCCTAAAGTGAAGAAACAGAAAATGTTCTTCAAGAGTTTATGTGAATGAACCTGTATGAATTTCTATTTAGAAAATGACCTGCCATGCCTACCAGCAGATAGATAAACTGCTATCCCTGAAATTTGCATCATGATTGATGTTCACTTTTTGTTTATTCTTTAGCTATTTCTTGACGTCTTTCCTCAGTATATTTTAGTGAATGAACTCTTCAGATGTGACACACATACTGAAGGGAAAGAACTGAAATAGTCGTCAGTTTGGCTGAAACCTTCCAACACTTATACGCTCCTTCGCCAGTAAAGGTATTTTAAATAAATCATGTGGTCTGCTCCAGCTCGCAGAGCAGAGATCATGACCAGTTCTGTGTAAGTTGCTGAATGTGTTGTTTTTTTTTACTGATCCACTGAGAGGGCAATTGATTACCTGTGGGTCTGATTACTTAGCTTCATTCAATTTGCCCATTCCCCTGGGCCCCAGTACACTTTAGGGATATTGTGGCGGCCTGTTCTGACAGCATGTGTGTAGGTCTCAGGTAATCAGAGATACTGATAGGAGACAGACTGAAGGCTGGTTTGATGCATAATGTAGCATTTGTTCAATGTGCAGATGCTGGGGTTGATATATATGCATATGTGATAGATAGATAGATAGATAGATAGATAGATAGATAGATAGATAGATAGATAGATAGAAAGAAAGAAAGATAGGGAAAAATAGGTTATGATCTCTGCCTTACAGATGTCTGACCGCCATGAGAGAGAATAATGTGTTTTGTTTCTCTCCTCCACGGTTCATTTCTAATCTGTCTGCATTGTGTTCCCGTCTCCCCAGCGCTGTCATCAAGCTGTTATTCATATCTGCATCGTGGAGGCTCAGCCTAGTGCATCATGGGAGCTCATCAACGGTGTGACAGATACAATATGTGAGGACTGAGAGGTCGTCATGGAGACTGACAGCTACACCTCAAGCCCAGCCACAACTGACTGGGTTGGGACAGTGGCGGGCCTGGAGGGGATGGTCCCTCAGGAGCAGGGAGGAGGGGGCTCGTCCAGCAGCCCCGCGTCCTGGTACGTGCCGTACTCACTGGGCTTCCAGGTGTCGCTCACAGCCTTCCTCATGCTGGAGCTGGTGTTGGGTTTCAGCAGCAACCTGACAGTGCTAGTGCTCTACTGCTCTCAATCCAATTTAGTGGACTCAGTGAGCAATATGGTGACTGTCAATCTGCACGTGCTGGATGTGGTGGTGTGTGTGCTGTGTCTGCCCCTCACTCTGGTGGTGGTGCTGCTGCCTCCAGGACCAAACCTGGCCCTGCTCTGCTGCTTCCATGAAGCCTGTGTCACCTTTGCGAGCATCGCCACAGCCATCAACATCCTGGTTATCAGCTTGGACCGATATGACATTTCAGTGCGGCCAGCCAACAGGCTTCTCACGACACGCAGAGCGGCGCTGCTCCTGGTTGCTGTCTGGGTCACCTCAGTAGCTGTGTTTTTTATCCCATTCTTGGAGGATCAGTGGTCCAGTGGAGAGGCATCAGAGGAGAAAGGGCAAGTGCCTCCCTTGTCTTTGTCCTCATATGGCATCAGTGCCACAGTGGTGCCAGCATGGCGTAACCGGACACTGCTGTGTGTTGGTGGGCAGGGCTATCACACAAGGCTGGGTATGTACTATCATCTTATCCTGCAGATACCCATCTTCTTCACCACTGTGGCAGTCATGCTGTTCACCTACTCCAGAATACTGAGGGCTTTGAACATCCGCATTGGCTCCCACATGAAGAAGAATCAGCGATTCAGAGGCCCCTCCTGCAGCGGGCACAACAAGAGACAGAAAAAGAAGAAAGCAGGGCCCAGAATGATCGATGGTGGGGAGGTAGGAGGGGAGCAGTGCACCACAGATGGTACCAAGCAGCTCAGCCACCCACCCCTCATTCCATCCCCTTCCCCTACCCCCACAGCTACCTCCCCCCCTGCCTTGTCCTCATCTGCCCCGCTGGTCATCTCTGACATGGGTGCGGCCACCCCCATGCCAGCCACCATGGGTGTTCAGGCCTCCGTGTCAGCCATCATTGCCTTGCGGAGGGCGGTGCGGCGACACAGGGATAGGCGAGAGCGCCAGAGGCGAGTGTTCAGGATGTCCCTCATCATCATTACCACCTTCCTGGGTTGTTGGGCTCCCCTCTCTGTGACCAACGTGCTAATCCTTGGCATTGGCCCCAGTGATGCCCTGATCAGCCTGCGCCTCTGGTTCCTAGCCCTAGCTTATGGCACCACTGTCTCCCACCCACTGCTCTATGCTTTCACCCGACAGAAACTGCGCCGGGCCCTACGTGCCAAGGTTAAAAAGAGGGTGGTGTCCCTGCTCCAAGTAGACCCTTCACCAGGGGGCACTGTCATACACAACTCCTGGGTGGAAAACAGAAAAACCAGCCGGCAGGTGCGGCTGGAAGCAAGCGAAGGTACTGACCGTTGCCTGGCAGAGGCCCTGTGAGACTGACATTACTTACTGCTGTAAGTTGTTTCATTAGGAAACTCACTGGTGTGTGAAGTCACTGTAAGAAATGTGAAAAACACATTTCCACCTCTGGGAGATGTTTTAATGTAACCACCAGCAGCAAGCCCATGCTAAACACAGCTTACATTCACCTCAGGCAGCAATGGAAGCAGTTATGCTGTCATCACTGTATTGCAAACAGCCTTTGCAGCTGAATAAGATCCTACAACAACAAACACACAAGTGTATATAATTTGCACTCTATTAAATACTGAAGTCTGTTTACATATGGAGTTGTATGATAGAGCATTCTCACAGTGGTGCTGACAGAACTGCTCCAAAGAATGTGTTCAGACAGCAGATGATCTGATCTGCCTCCTGCTCAAATGCTCCAAGGCAGCTTTAAAAATGTTGATACACTTCAAAAACATCAATACTCAAAAAATTCTTTGAATGTGTTTAATATTGTCTCTGCCTTAATTTTGCGGTGAAAGTTTTGCTAGATGGTATCTTGTGTAGTCTGAACAGAACGGGGAACATGCACACAAGCAAGACAGTGACTGACTGTCACGAGAAGACGAGACGTTAATGTGTCAGAGTTCAGGAGGGTCAGTCTACAGAAAGCAGATGAGGCACACGTCTAAGGACAATTAAAGTGTGAAAAATTAAATGCAGTTTTGCTTTAGCTTTAGTTATTATATATTCCAATGTTACAGTGTTTAAATAAAATCTCTCAAAGCTCCTTGACATAAATGCAACTTTTTTGCACCCCAGTTTATATCAAACAGTGTAATATCTTGTTGGTGTTTTGCATATACAGCAGGGAGAAGGTAAGCACATCATTCAAAGGAACAGTTTGACATTTTGGAAAATATGCTCATTTGCTTTCTTACAGAGAGTTACATGTTCAGATTGATACCACTTTTATGTCTATATGGTAAATGTGAAGCTACAGCAGCAGCTGGTTAGCTTAACTTAGCACAACTAGAAACAGGGAAACCACTGGCTTGGCTCTTTCCAAAAAGCCCAATAATTTTTACTTTACTTACTTATTTTGTACAGATGAAACAAACTAGAGAGAGTGTGTTAATCAGTGAGCTTTAGAAGTGTTGGTAAGTGGATTTTGTTACCTTCTGACAGAGCCAGGCTAGCTGTTTCCCCCTGTTTTCAGTCTTTATGCTAAGCTAAGCTAACCAGCTGCTGACTGTAGCTTCATATTTACCTTACAGACATGGGAGAGATATCAATCTCCTTCTCTGACTCTTGGAAAGAAAGTACTATGACTTTGAACATTAAAGAAGACGTTTATCTTATGATTTATCAGGTGTTAAAACAATTATGGGAAGTCATCTGGCTGAAGTAGCTAGTTGGGATGACACAATAACAGGAATACCTTTAATATAATGCAGTCCAATATATTACCAAAAACTACAATCTCAAAATTAACTGTCACATTTAGTCAATGCCTCTCTGACACATTCTCAATAAAAGCTGAATACTTAAAGGTTTAATAGTATTTATTGCCAGTCTATTGTTTGGGATTGTATTATATTTAAGGTGTCCCTGTGGCTCAGTTTCGACATGTTAAAAGCATGTGAAATATTTTTTGAAATATTATTCATGTATATGATGTGTAAATATTGATCAGATTTGAATGTACTATATGTGAAGTCTACAGTACAAGTCACTTGGTCTGTATGTGATTATAGACTGACTTTTCTAGATTAGAGGGGTGTTTCAGCTGCAGCTGGTTCGTCTCTGTCAGCACCCAGACATCTGGTCCCATGGGTCAACTCAACCTTAGTGTCCAGTCAACACAAGAAACTAACTGTCACTACAACGGAGCACTGACAGGTTGGTGAGATTATTAATAGGACTAATGTTTTCACTGTTGACTTTGTTGTACCTGCTTGTGTGTTCACTGCTCTAATGCTGTTCTCACACTGAGACTCATTTCAGAGGCCATGTGATTTCTTTCACACACACACACACACACACACACACACACACATGGACTAGAGACACACACTCTCCCTGTGCCTTCACACCTCCTGCGCTCTCCCGCCTCGCGTTCTCACAGTAGCACTCAGACTGATGGGATCACACCTGCATGTAGAGCAGAACAGTCTGCTCCTGTTCACTTCCCAGATGCTGCGAGTTGGACATGATGACACTTGCCGTGCCATTAAGTTAGGACTGAACTGCTGTCAGGGCTCGAATCCCACTGCGATCGAGTGCTTTATTAAACCAGTTCAAGCATGAATGTTAAACAGAAAACAAACAAAACCGAACCACGTTTTCAGAGAAGCATTGCTTTTCATATCACTCTGGGAATGGACACCTGCTCTGATGCGGTTCGTGAGAG